>NW_027411866.1:82076368-82676368 GCF_047663935.1 Musca autumnalis
AAAATTGATTAATATTAAATTAAATTTTGCATTTTTATAAATAAAAATATTTTGTGTAGTAATACAAAAAATAAAAAGAAAGTGTTTTTGTTTGAAATCCAATATCGTTCGAAAATTTAAAAAGTGTTTTTACAGTGTTTTATTTAACTTACCGTGGTCTCTGTTTAGTTAAAATCTAGTAACTCATTTTCCAAGCAGTTGCGGTTGACCAATCGAACTAAAACTTGGCACACTTTTCAGATTTCGGCCCATTTTTTCCTATAGCCCCATATAGCGGTACCACCAGATTTCAGGTATTTTGAGGACTTTATCATCAGTTATAGACCGAATAGGCTGTAACTTGTAATTTGGAGTTCCCAATGGTACAGAAACTTCCGCAGCAAAATTTGTGGACACGGGTGGTATAACCCTCATATAACTGTACCACCCGATTTCAGACACTTTAAAGTTTTCATGTACATTTTCGGCCTAAATTGACTTAAATTGGTACTCAGTGGTCAAAAAAAATATTTATAAAAAAGTTAAAAATAAAAATTTAATAAAAAAATTAAGTTGAACGGCAAGCGTTTTATTTGCGAAATTCCATTATGAAGAAGAATATACTTTTTGAGGATAAGCGAAAAAACTATTTTCTAGTTTTCAGTGCATTTATAAATAAAACACTGTAGCTTCATTTTTAATAAATTTTTATTCTTATTTAACTTTTTTCTTGTTATGCTGCGCCTTTTCCCATTTTCGTTGGCTTCAATTTTGCTCCGCCGTAGCCGCTTTATTTCTATTGTTGCGATTTTGCCAAAATTGTTTTGAAAGAAAACAATGATACAATGTCCCTGACAATATCTTTTAAGCAATTCGGAGCAGACTTATGTTGCTATAGTCAGAGCATACAGTCTTATCTCCTTTCTTGTGGACGGGACACAGGATATTCAGGTTCCAATCGTAGGGTAAGCGTTGTCCTTCCAAATGGTGCTAACTAGCTGATGGATTTACCTTATTACCATGTTGCCTCAGGGTTTGAACACTTCGTCTTGTAAGCCATCGCCTTCTGCTGCCTTATTATTCTTCAACCATCGGTTTTACCTCATCTTGGCAGGGTGGTATACACTTTCTCATCGTCTCAGCTAGCATTGGATACCAAGAGTTTCAAAAATTCTTTTTCCATATCCTTAGCACTCTATTTGTATTTCTAACAAGATTACCTGGCTCGTTTACACGGATGCCTTTAGGCCTCATCGAAAAAATGGTTTCAGACCCCAAGTATGTTTGAACAAAATCCGTTTCATACAATTATGAGTTGATTTAGTCATGTTCGTCCGTCTGTGTGTCTGTGTGCGTACGATAACTATTCAAAAGATCAACCGATTTGGCTCAAATTTTGGGTATCGTAAGATTTTCTCCAATCATAGTTTAAGTTCGAAGATAGGCCATATTGATAAAATCCTACCCCTACCCCTACCCCACAAAAGTTAGTTGCGCACGATAACTCTCGAAGGAAGTAAGCGAATTGGTCATAACTTTGCATATGGTAATATTACTTTCAGGCTTAGGTCAGGTTTCAATATGCACTAAATCGGAGTATACAGTAACTCGTGTACCTCCCACACAAAATGTGGAAAGGTACAGTTTAATAGCTCGTCTTGGATCATCTTGACATGTTTTGTAAGAAGTTCTTTTACGGGCCCAGTTACGACGGATCAATTTTTTTAGGGGGAAAGATCAAACTTCCTGATGTAATGACCCAAGAGCTCTACAAACCCTGCCGGCACCAACTAAACTGGGTCTTTGGCAACATGTTGCGCATGCGGCCCTAGTAACGACTGTATAATTTTTTCAGGGGCAAGTCCATACTTCCTGAGAAATTGGTCCAACAACTCAAAAAACCCTGTAAACGCTAGAAGCAATGTGGTTACTCCTTTTCTTTTGGTCCGGGTCTAAGGGTATATCTCTGTGGGCACAGCTGACTGATAAATTCTTACATGTTTTCTTACGTAAAAGACACTTCTCCTCTTTCCTTTTCTCCCGATAACTCACTTGTGCGTTACGCTTTGCTACTGATGGTAGAGTGCCCTATATGGACCAAAGATATTTTTTCTATCTAATCCATGGGCAGAACAACTGTTATATGTTTCTTCAGAGCGCTCGTAGAATATATCTTTTGTCTGTTCGTCCTTGTCTTCGGTTGGAGCATGAGCGCAGATAAAGCAAATGCGTAAATTGCACCTTCTCTATAAAGAGTGCGAACAACTTTAAAGGGGTATGTTTTTCTTTTCTTTTGTTTTTCATAGTATGCTTGATGCCTTTTCTATGGAAGGGTTACTAACCCGACTCCCAAACCCAAACCTCGGCACCTCCCCAGGTGACACCACGGTGAGGCCAGTTTCCACTTGAGATGAAAGAAGGAACAAAATGAGCTCTGGGCTTTGTCATTTTAAAGCCGACCAGGGTCGTTGCTACGTCCCTTATATTTGATACATATTTTTGAAAATATATTTTCCACTTATTTTAAATAAAAATATTTGTTATTTTTTGTAAATATGAATGCAGATTGGATGAAGGATCCTGCATCGAAGCATGCAGGGGAATCCTTACTCCATTTGCACATGTTCCATTAGGGTTATGTCTTTTCCACAACCACATATCCCTGTATCATAGCGTGATGAGTTTCTACATAAGATTACATAAAAACTTAATTATAAGGTGATTCGGCTAAAAAACCTAACGCACAAAATGATTTTAAAATTTGAATTTATGAAAATGATCAGCAATTTTTTGAAGTCAATTTAAGCAGATTTATACTTGAAAATAAATTTTAGAGCCACATGATATAACCAAACAGACATTACATTTGTTTCGCACTAATTTTCTTCAATTCTGAGAATCATAAAAATGTTGCAAAAGCTTTTTTCAAAGATATAATTTTTTAACAAAAACAAAAAATCAAATTTTTTTAAAGTGATTTTTTGTATGACCTTTTTCAGTATTTGGGTGGAATAAACGTTATTTTAGTTATTAGTAGGCTTAAATTTATTCGTCTACGCAACAGGAAATAATTTTGGAATTCTTTTCAATTCAATGCATTTTTTTTTTCAAAAAAAAAAAAAATGTAATCGATTTGTGCGTGATGTTTTATATTTGAATAGAATAAATGTTACTTTAGTGATAAATAGGCAGAAGTTCATTAATCCGTGATACAAAAAATCGTTTTTGAGAAAAAATGTCGAAAATTCATAACCCTAGTTCCCATTTGTTTGCTGGTCAATAACATATCACTTTAACGTATACGCACCACTGCCAATTATATTAATCATACGCCATCTGTTTGTTCAATGTTGCCCAGTGTCCCTCCGCACCAAACAGGACTGCTGTTGAAATTTCAATTCATTAAATGCGTCATTGAAATTAATTTCATATTTCATTAAAATAATTATGTTAAATGTCCACTATTGTTATTATGAAATGTTGTTACAAACAATGGCTTTGGTTTCAAAGCCACTTTGAGTTCAAAGAGTGACAAAGTGAAGCAGAAACAAAACAATGAGAAGAATGAGAAACACGTGCAACAACTATAACTTTATAGATGGCTTTTGTAAACGATTGTGATTATTTTGTGTTTGTGTGTGTAAAGTGATAAATGTAATCACATAAATTTCCAATGATCAAAGAGCCAACACGGCAGCCAGTTCGACGCAGTCAAGCATTTAGCCAACTGACCACCGAGGACGACCGTCAAGCTGGTGCATAATTTTGTTTGTGTAAATTCTATTCGGTTTTGTTTGCCATAATTCATATTAATTGAATTATTTGATTTATGTTTTAAATCACATAATTTGACATACACATATAAGTGTAACAAAGACACATGTCAGAAACATACATACATTACGTGCATGTATGTATTTATGTATGCACGAGTAAGTGTAAGTTTCCTCAAATACAATGCTGTAAAAATGCCAGTATGTGGTCATGCAAATGCGTTCACCAGAACAAATGAGCTTTAAAGGTTTTCACAAATACACACAATGCAGACACATACACACACACTAATGTATAAATACAAAAGCCAGGGCATTAAGTGAAAACGTTTGTGACAAAGCTTATGCTGTTGCTAGTGATGATGATGATTAATAAAAGTTTCACATTTGCCACTGCGGTCACAATCAAAATACCATCCAAGTGTCCTTCGCTTAAACATGCCACAACAAATATGCACTTGGCTTTAATAGAAGTACATTAGACCGTATTATTTTTAATTAGAAAATGAAATATGTTAAATGTGGGAATGTTTCATTTAATACAGTAAAGCGATTCCATGCACGTTCTTTGAGGAAAGCGATAATTAAGATGACGCACAAATAAAGAGTCCTCTAACAGACTGACAAATTTTGGCTCAGACACAATCGTGATAATATATAGGCCAGTTTTAGGTTCTACTTACTTACTTAGCTGGCCCATTATTTGTTCCATAAGCCGAACTAACACAAGATCTCCAATTCTCTCTATTTGTTGCTTCGCTTTTTGGAATACCACCATGGGCGTAGGCAGCTATGGGCGAGCCATCAAAAAGCTTGAAAAATTATAAAAAAAACTGCAGTTGTTCTGATATACTATTTTTTAAATTTAATAACGACAAATGGACGACTAATATCTTTCGAATAAGCTATTTTTTTAAAGCGGTTAACAAATGTTTGGGTTATAGTCATAGAAGTGTAAAAACGCATTAAAAATAGGAAAATGCTTTTCCTCCTGCTCTAGGCTGCTTAGAAGATAACAAACATAATTTTTTATTTGTAAGTAAACTTTGAATTCTGTTGAAAAATATATGAGATAAGCTATTTTTAATTGAAAACTTCTCTACAAGTGGTGTCTTAGACCCGCCGTTCGGACTCGTCGATAAACAGTAGGTCCCATATCATTGAGCTAATATGAATCGGGTGCACTCATTGATATAAGAGAAGTTTCCCTTGTCCCTTCTGGGATGTTTTTGGAACAATTATTATTATTATGCAATTTTTATATCCTCCACAATAGAATGGAGGGTATATTTTTCCGTTTGTAACGCATTGAAATACTTATTTGCGACCCTATAAAGTATACATATTTGTTATCAGGATAAAATTCTGAGTCGATATACATAGTACAGTTTGACTGATATAGTGCATCAAAATTAAAAAATTGTTAAACGAGTTTTTATTATATCGGTCCAAAATTAGTTTATTTTCGAAGAGGGCCATATCGCACTGTGGTTCCGCCCGTGGACAAAAATCGAAAATTTATGGCAACAAATTTGATTCCGATTGAAATAAATATTACCTAAACACATCAAATTGTTAATATGCAGTACACTTTTTGCCAATGTACAGCGGTAATATGTCAAGTAAAGTCGAAAAAGTTGAAAAGCATTCGCAGCTTATGAGTGAAATTATAAAAAAAAATAAAGAGGTAAATGTACAATTTCCAGATTTAAACTTATAGTTGATAGTATTGACAATGTTTTTACGTAAAAAGATATTCATACATTGTTTTTTAACTTCCTTAAAAATAAATTCTTTGTAAATAAATTTTCTGGTACTTTTAAAATCAGTACTATAAATTTATGTTGAGCTTTACTAATGTTGGGAGTATTTGGGAGATTCCGCATTTTTTTAAAAAAATTTACCTTTATATGGGTGCTATACCTAAACGTGGACCTATATTGATCATTTTTTGCGAGGATGTATTTTGTTCACTAAGAGCTCAAAATGTGAAATTTCAACCAAATCAATTGGAAACTGTGTCCAAATTCATCAAAATACCAAAAATCAGGCATTACCTTTATACGGGTGCTATGACTAAATGTGGACCTACATCCACTCAATTTTTTTCTATCATCTTGCATCGTTGTAAAACTATGTTTAAAATTTCGAGGCGGTAGCTCGATTAGAACTATTTTTGGCACTCCTTTCAATACAAATGAGACCACCGCCTCTTAATTGTTTGTGATGTCAATATGTAAAGTATGTTTGGACGATCTATATCGCGTAGAAATATTACGATGTGCAAAATATGGACCAGAGTGAACGAAAAAATGTTAAAGAGTAGTATAGAGTCTTCTTTGGGCCTACAAAACTTTCCCCCGGAAATGTGTCAGTGCTGGTTCACGTTTTGGATTACTCCTCATAGAACGGTACCGCCCGATTTTTCAGGGGTTTAGCTGCATTATCATACAGAAACGGGAAACGGAAGTAATTTAATACATATTTAGTCTTATTTGGGCCTACTAAACTTCTATCCAGAAATTTGGTTCATATTTTATGTAGCCAAACTAGAACGGTACCTCCCGATTTTAGGTGTTTTCAGGATATTGCAGGATAGTACGGCTATCCTACGGAAATGGCTGAAATTTAATATTTAGTCTTCTATGGGGCTATAATAACTCTTCCCCCTAATTTGTCCATACATTTCCACGATTTGATATAGCCACTGACATTGTGCATCTAAATCATCTTCTTTATGTTTTGTGAATTGGTTTTATGTATTAGCAATAATTCACCATGATTACTTTTTAAATTTCATGTTTTTTTAATTTTTTAAACTTAATTTAAAAAAGTATCCAAAGATATAGGCTTCGAAAGTGCACCCCTACCATCGAGGAGGAGGGGAAGTTTTCAAGGGAAGAATTTTTTTATTTTCTGACAGAGAAGACTTAATATTCATACTTAAAGTTGTTTAAAATGTTACCTTTTTCATCCATAAAATTTATTTACTGTTCGAAAAATCGAACACCAATTACGACGAAATGGGTTAAACAGATAAACAGAGACATCACGCATTCTTAGGGTGTTTCGATTCAAATTGTCTTTTGAATAACGACATTACGTTATAAACAATGTCGTTTTAGACGATTTCGTGAGTATGTTAAATTACATATTATTAACATATTCTTGGTATGCTATATGTACCTGTTAAGAAATTACTATGCTCGAACCACAAGAGGATGTGCATCCAATGCCATGTGAACGAAAACTCTCGAAGGGAGCAATGGATTTGGTCCAAAATTTGCAAATCGTATTACAATATTTCATCAAGTCGGATATAGTCCATATAAATCCAGTCCTTCGGGTACCTCCCATTCAAAATTTTTATTTTTATTTAAATTTTCTCTCTAAATTGGGTGCAATTAAGCATTAAGTGTTCGTAGTGATCGGAACACTTCTCCGCCAATAGTTACGCACATAGGTCCATGTTTTGGTATACCCCTAAACAACGATACCGCCAATTTCAAGTAATTGGTTTAGGCAATTCACCTAAAATCGTGGCCAACAGAACGTTCATAACGGAAAAAACTAAATATTCCACATAAATTCAGAATATTTTATGGTGGAATCGTTTTACTTGTTTTTCATTAGGTATGAACCTAAATACACATCATCAAAAAAAAAAGTTGCCCCTCCCCCTAGATTTGATCCTGGCTACGCCCTTAAATACCGCGCCTTGTCATTTCTTCTTGCAATTGTTTGCTCCATCGAAGCCTTGGCCTGCCAGTTCTGCGTGCACCACCATGTGGGACGTGTTTATACGCCTTTTTAGTGGTTCATCATCGCCCATTCTCATGATACGGCCTAGCCAACGCTAACGTTGCATCTCAATGCATTTATCTATACTGGTGTCGTTGTATAACAGATACAGCTCGTGGCTCATACGACGTCGATATTCACCGTCAACGCAGATTGGTCCGTGGATCTTTCGAACAATTTTTCTCTCAAATACACCAAGCACTGCCTCGTCTGCTTGGGCAAGTACTCAGGCTTCAGAAACATACATCAGCACGGGTAGTATCAGTGTTTTGCAAAGCGTTATTTTTGTTTGACGAGATGTGGCTTTGTTCTTAAACTGCGTACTTAAGCCAAAGTAGATACTGTTGGCCTATACAGTTCTTCTTTTTATTTCACAACTGATGTTGTTTGTTGTGTTTACGACGGTGCCGAGGTAGACGAAATGTTTTACTACCTCAAAATTATAGGAGCCAACTTCAACAGTTGGTCCGAGCTCTATGGCCGCATTGCACGTCAACACCATCAACATGGTCTTGTCGCCATTTACAGCCAAACCCACTTTAGCAGATTCTTTTTCGACTTTCATAAAGGTATCGGTACCCGACTGTTGGGCCAAAAATATTCTTCTTTCCAATTTTGGCATTAAAATCGCCTAGAATAATTTTAACGTCATGGGCAGGACAACGGTCATATGTTTCTTCTCAGCGCTCGTTTAATATATCATTGGTCTGTTCGTCCTTGTCTTCGGTTGGGGCATGAGATAAGGCTAACGTTGAAAAAGTTTGCCTTTATCCGTGTCGTAGCAAGTTTTTCATTCACTGCTGTGAAGCTGGAGACCAGATGTTTTAACTTCCGACCAACTACAAATCCGCAGTCAAACTCATGCTTTGTGTCATTGCAGCTATAATACAGTGCGTCACCTTTAGGTGTTGTTGTGACGCTTTTCCCAATCCATCGTATTTCCTGTATGGCAGTAATGTCGGCCTTGTACTCTTCAAGTACATCTGCCAATGCTTAAACTGCACCATCTCTATAAAGATTTCGAACATTCCGGGTGCATATTCGCAGATCATGGTCCTTAAAACGTTTAGGGGGTTCGTCAACTTTAGAGGGGATTGTTTTTCTTTTCTTTTGTTTTTTTTTTTTTATAGTAGGCTGCTTTTTCTAGAGGAGGGTTACTAACCCGAAGTCCAAACCCAAGTTTTTAACGTTATTTTAGGTGAACGCGCGGCACATTTTAGCTCATTAACTTTAACGGGGAGCAGTCTTCCCCAGGTGACACCACGGGGAGGTCAGTGTCCACTTGAAATAAGAGAGGGACCAAGATAAATCCTGGACTTTGCCATGATAAAGCCCGTCAGTACCGTTCCTTGGTATCTTTCATCCTCGACGTCACCCATGAGGGGTGGTGTGGGGAGGGGACGTGTGGTCCCGATACACACGCTGGTCATCGTGCGATGAATTCGGGCCCAATACGAATTGAGCCGGATGCATCGTCCGTATATTAACTGAGCTAAAACCACCCGTCTTTCCCTTAACAGCTGGCGGTCCTGTGAATGGGGATATAGTCTCCGAGTACGGCATTCATATTGTATATATTTACTGTCTGCGCAACTTCATCAGTGTGAATCCTTTTTAGGGCTACTTGATAGGCTCATTGATTTAGAGGTTCTCGTATGTACCTTTGGAGCTCTCCCTAAATTATGAAGGTCGTTCTTGACGTGCCGTGGGGGAATTGTGTCCACAAGATCGTGGAAGGAATGCTCACGGTGGTAACACCCACGCAAGTACTGCATCGACAACATCTTGGTGTGTAAAATCTTTGTCTCCTCATAAAGATGGTCCACTGCTGTCACGAGGAGAAACCCTGTTGAAATCCTCAAGGCGCCATTCCGGCAGGTTTGAACATTCTTCCACTGCGTAGCGCTAATATTTCCATACCACACTGTCACCGTATAGCTTACCTCCAGCCGGCCAGACAGACGGACGGCCATTGCTAAATCAACTCCAAATTGTCTGAAACACATTTCGTCCAAACATACTTGGGGTCTAAAACCATTATTTCGATGTGGCACATTTTGCCCCTCGCACAGTGGATGAACCCAACGACAAAAATGAAAAAAATCATGTCATCGTTGACTATTATTAACGCCTTAACTTAAGTTGAATCATTTAGTAAATTGTCTAAGCTTCATTTTTCTAGTTATGAAAATTCCTTCCAAATATGTTGGTTATAATATTGGCGTAAATGAAAATATTTAATATAGATGTATAAATTTCCTTAAAGTTTAAGTTACTTTCCAAAAATTCGCAAGAATGGCCACTAGTACCAAATTGTAGCCTAGCGCCTGTAGATTTCAAAACTGTATAGACTTTATGCGGAAATTTGCGGTTTTGGCCGCAAAGTTTGGCCAAAAGTTTAACTCGCTTTTTTAGTCGTTGAATTTATATTTTTTGAATTTTAAAAATTATTTTTATTATTATACCCTACACCACTATGTGGGGATTTCAAGCTGAATCGATTTCTTAACATACCGCCACATTAATGGCAAAACGCATATACACTTTGAAACACTGGTTTTAGATCCCCCCGATTTACAACTTCACTATAATGTGAAAAGTGTATTACAAACTTGACCGAAATCCGTGTAACACTGCGAAATAATCCTCTTAGACCCCCTTTTAGTATACCAATTTCAACAACATTCCATAGGATGACTTTTGGTTAGAAAACTTGATTATTATTCATTTGACCTCGATTTTTATACCCTACTCCACTATGTGGGGAGGGTATTATAAGTTTGTTTTGGCCAAAAAGTTTGCAACGCATCGAAATAATAGTCGTAGACCCATACTTATATATACCAAAATGAATGTCTCGACGAGCTGAGTCGATCTGGCTATGTGCGTCCGTCAGTCCGTCCGTATGTCCGTCTGTCCATCTAAACCTTGTAATCACGCTACAGGTCGCAATTTTGATCAGATAGTCACGAAATTTTGGCCTATTGATTTTGGTGATGGTCGGATAATATTCAGGGGTCGGAATGGGCAAAAAACTTATGTGGATAAAAAGACAATGTTTTTTTTTTTCAAAGCGAATATCTCAGCTTCTATATGGGGTATATCAAAAGCAAGACCAATTTTGTCAGAGCAGGAGTAGCTGCCATCATTATAGTATTTAGGACCATGCCAAAATCATGGATGTTAGGACTCGTATGTCAGATATATATTCACTGGACAGTAGCCTACGACTTATCCTGATGACTTTATTTTAGTTTATAGTAATAAAATACGTAATTTTACAAAGTCCGATTTGGGTTGTCAATATTTTCCCTATATATATTCATCATAGATATTTCAAAAACAGTTTGGATCGAGCACACATAATCTTCTGAAAGAATTTATTATGAAAAAAACATCAATAAAATATATTTTGTGACCGCAGATAACCTAAATGTGAATAAAAACGGTGGATTATGGTCCTAAACCATATATAAAAAGCAAAAGCTTCGGGAGATGTCAAATATTATAGCTACAAATTTCATTTGTTCAGAGACTCATAATGAAATTTGATTTGGAATATTTCTTCCTTTGACACAATTCCCAAAAAGTGAAGTATTTTAGGAGATTTTGACTCGGTATGGAATAAACTTTAATTAGGAGTCTAAAAGTTTAACAACCTATAATATCTAATTTTGTAACGTCATTTCCTTAACAAAGTGTTTTACTTAGATATATAGTTTGTTCTGGGACTTATAGTGAAATTTTGTGTAGAATATTTTTTCTTTTAACAACTTTCATCTAAAACAAAATTTCATGTTACTTTCATGCATCAACCCGAAAAGAGAACAAAACTAATTTATTCAAAAAATATTTGGGTGTTTTGTTGACAAACTTGATGTATATATTTTCTTGATATATATTGCAAATACATATTTCATTTATTCGGCGACTTATATTGAAATTTGATGGAGATTATTTTTGTCTTTGACGTCTTTTATCTAGAATGAAGTTTTGTGAGACAAAACTTTATAAACTCAGATAAAGTACAACATGAACCCTAAAACGTGATTTTACTTTTGGCAGATTCCTGGCGTTTAGGCACGATTTAGAGTTTTGGTGTATTTGGGGACCTATAGTAAAATTTTATGGCAAATAATTTTGTAGAATATTTTGATCTGATAGGATCTCATTTTAAAGGAGTTTTTAAAAGTTTTTGAAAAAATGGCCCAAAAAGACCCCTATAGTGACTCGCTTGATGGTTAATTTTAAAAAGATTTAAAAAGATACCTCGCATTGTTATCAGTAATATTGCCAAAGACACTTTATACCTAAAATGCAAGGATTCCAAGGAATCTGATGTCGAATATTTCAAAACCTGTAGAAATGGGCTGAACTTGCCACGCCTATTTAGGTTACTTCTCGACGTAAACTTTCAAAACGCCGATACACGTGTCTTCTTTTTTCGGTCCTCTTTCATAATCTGGCCGAATTATCTTGTAATTATTTTTTGTGTTGTACAGTGTTATTTTGGTTCAGTTCGCCTTAAGTCATTTGGTATAAAAGCCAGATAGGTGAAAACTTTCGTATCTACCTAAAAGAAATGTTTTCGAGTGAAAAGATTATGCACAGAGGTAGTGGTGTAGGGTATCACATAGTCGGCCCAGTACCGACTAGAGCCTTTTCTCACTTGTTTTTTCTTAAGTTTATGTTCAATATAATATGTTTGTACTATTAGAAACTTATATTGTCACGGTAAATTAGAGCCGCATTGAAAACTCGTGAACTAAAAAGACAAAATTTTGAGCGTATTCACTTTAAAAAATAATTTTTATTTTTTTGGGACACACCAAAACGTGAAAATTTTCCCTGCACTGAGAACTAAAAATACATTATTACAGGTAATTCTGCAGAAAAAGGTGATTAAAGCTTAAAAAGTACCGAAAAAGGATGGTAACCCTATATGGAGACTGTAGTCAAAAGTGGCCTGATATAAAATATCTTTATAAGGTGGTGTTCTGAAAAATTTATAAAAATTTCAGTTCGATATATTATCTAGAAGAATTTTTGTCACACCTTCCCATGTAAGTGCCACCACTGTGCCCCGTTAGCATAAATGCTGAGTATAAAAACACACGCACCTCTTCGGATCTTGCACTGTAACGTCAGAGAAAATAACAGTCGTTCTATTATACTTCTTCCCCATTTCGATGGTAATTGAACAGTTGCTCGCAATTTTCTTAATCCTGTACCACTGTTGCATAGCTTAAGGTGGTCTAGCCACTTCTTCCGCTAATGCCCGCCTACTAGCCTATTGACTTCAAGAGTAAGTTCTCCAACTGTTAGGTCTTTCGGAATAGTACGACGATGCTCATTACGCTTATTTGCTGGTCCCTACGTTTTTCCTTGAAAATTTGGCATAATTTCGGGTATTCTTACATCTGGTAGACAACTAGTGGCTGCAGCTGTGGTGATGTCGGTGAAAATTCTCTCAACTACCCGAAGATGTAAGAGAATGGGCCGCAATCTGAAGCGTTAATTGATTAATTCTTTGAACCCTTGTCAATCAGCTTTTCCATGGTTCAAAAAAGTACGGAGGTCAGAGTATATGAAGTATGTTAAGTAAGACGAATTGGTACGAAGTAACTCATCACGGTCGTTTGCTAACCCCAACGCCTCTTCTGGGAAATTTGGTCTGAGTTCGTGTATTCGACCAGCAGGTATGTGGAGAGCTCTCGATGATGTCCCGGAAAATTCTCTACCCGAGGGTCTGAGGGAAATGGACAGCTCTCAAAAGCGGTAATTAGTAAACTCGACGATGACAGGAAGGTGGCCTGAGTTAAGGAAAATGGAGGGTTGAAAAGCGTCATTTATCAGACCGGTCGCACGATGCACAGTGTACCTCGAAGTACAAGTATATTGATGGGAGACGATAGAAAACATTCCAATTAGAAAGTTTCTGATTTTTGGTATTGATACGTCGATTAGTTTGTCTATATGAGGGTTCAAGTCCGATACTTGTTGGCAATGTGCATTTTTCGCCATATTTTCCCAAAATTAACAATATTTGAATATTTAAACAGATTTTTTTAAGTTGCTTTGGCTGTAATAAACTTGGCTTTACGTTTGTGTGAAAGCAAATAATTTGCCAGGTTACATTACCCAGGCCTGTAGTTCTTAGTTCAACAATTTTTTGAAGCAAATTTTAAAATCAGTGGATTGGGAAAAAATTTATAAAAGTGTATATCGATATTTTTGCTGCTTGTATTGTGAAAAGTGAGTACGTCAAATGTATAAAGGTGCCAGCTGCAGAGGACTAACATGTTATTTATCTTTTCAGGCGTTAGTCGTTTTTTAACAAAGCGTTTTGCGGCATCGACTATTGCCAGAAAACGAATGGACCGATAATCATATTTTTTTGTGGGTTTATTAGTGGTACATAATCTTGTTTTTAAACCAGGGAATTATAAAAATATCAATATAAAAAAAGGTATGCAGTGAAAATAGCAATTTCGATTTTTAACAAAAAAAAAAAAAAAAAAATAACCGTTCTATGACCTCGTCAAAAAACTTTATTAAAGAAAATGCTCTTATTGCAAGACAAAATTTTGATGTATTCAACAAGCCCACAAAATTTTATGAGGACTGAACCCAAAATTTCATTTATGTCACGTCAATAAACATTCAAAATACCAAACATCAGGCGGTACCGATTCGTGGAGGTTGTATCAAAACGTGGACCAATGCCCACTATTCTCTGTAGGAACATATCGCAGCCCTATCGAAGACTATATACCAAAAATCAACTACTTTGGTTGGATAATGTGACTCAAACCTTAAAATACCGAAAGTCGGGCAATACTGTTCTACAGGGGCTATATCAAAACGTGGACCTATGCTCATAATTTTGATCAGAAACTTTTTTGTACACTGGGAATCCTCAATGCAAAAATTCACCGAATTTGGTCAAGAAACTTAGGTAAAATCTTTTAAATACCGAAAATCGGGAGGTACCTTTATATGTGGTCTATATCGAAACATAGGACTATATCCATAAGTTTTATCGGGAAGGTTCTTTTGCCAACTGGGAGCCCTGAACCTCAATTCAGCAAATTTGGTCGATACATTAGCTGAAATATTCAAAATATCGAAAATTAGGAAGTTCCGTTATATGGGGGCTATACCAAACCGTATGCCTACCTTCCCAATTTTTGCCCTCGATACTGTCAGCCAACAATAAGTACATGTACGAAAATTCATCCACCTACGCCAACTCCTTCTATGAACTCTCCAACTCCTTTATATGAACTCGCGACATAGTGCGATGGTGATGTCTAGCGTGCTATGGCAGTCTCCTCTTTGGAGCGTCTTCGTTCACCTTGAATAACGTGTAGCTATCAATATACTCGGCCTGTTCCCCCTGGTCATTGCCAAGGCCTGAATGCCAAAGCCCATGTTGAGCATTGAAGTTCCCCAGCACCAGACGGTTTTTTCTTTACAAATGTCGGGCATATAACGCAGAACACAACTATGAGCGTAAAATGCCCCTGAAGATAAGGCATATTTGTTTTAAACCCAAAACATTCCACCGTCCTCAATTTTCCAAAAATTGCTTCACAGATGAACTATAAACAATTGAAAAAATGACACTTAAGATTTTTCGTTTATGTTGTTGACCTTTTAAAGAACATTCAAATGTTTGTTTTGTTTTAGTTGAAGATTCAATCATATGATTGCTTAAGTCTGGAGTATTCCCCCATTGGCTTAACTTCATCACTACCCTCTTTGCATTCAAATTTCAAAGGACAAATTTTTTTAAGAAAATATTTAAATACTTTTACTCATCGCACCATGTTGGTTTTGGTGTTATATTAAAGAGACATTATATATTAATTCTCACTTATTGCATTTAAGGATAACAAGGACATAAAAAATGTCATTGAAAAATTAAATACTAAAAAATCCGTTGAAACATCCTGCAATTTTTTCAAATAAATATCCTAATACACCTGAAGATCGGCTTTACCACCCGTGAAACGTAGTGTAATGGTTGGATGCGTGGGACTTCGGTAGACTCCTAATTTTTAAATGTATCTTTAAAGGCCTAACAGCTCAACTCGAAAGAGAATTAATTAAATATCACTATAAATGGCCTTCGCCTTAATAAGGCAAAAAATAAAAAATAATTTCAGCATGAGCCAGGCTGGGATTCGAATCTGGGTGTCAAGGTTGCCGGCGTCTTAGCGTTCTAAGCCATCAACTTGTCAAAACTTTAGTAGAAAATAATTGATGATCCAATCAAAAATAAAATCTTCTGATATAGAAGAGCAATTACTAATGATGTAGGAATAAAACTTACTATAGTATTTGTGAACATTGAAAAATGGGATTACCAAGCAGGACTATAGGAAAAGTTTGGAGTTTCAATTAACTGACATAATTTCGCATATACATTTATCTAATGAAGTGCGATATATATACTAGTTTCCATGCTTTGCCTTCGTCTGCACCAAAAACAACATCCTAATACACCTGAAGATCGGCTTTACCACCCGTGAAACGTAGTGTAATGGTTGGATCCGTGGGACTTCGGTAGACTCCTAATTTTTCAATGGATCTTTAAAGGCCTAACAGCTCAACTCGAAAGAGAATTAATTAAATATCACTATAAATGGCCTTCGCCTTAATAAGGCAAAAAATAAAAAATATCCTTTATGTTGTGCAACATTTATCGAAATGTCAATATCCTAACTTTATAAGTTATTTTTTAATAAATATTTACATGAAATTCTTCAAAGAAAACAAAACATTTTATTCTATATAATTGTGCGACACGATGAATACAAGTATTTAAAATATTTTTTGAAAAAGTTTGTTCTTTGAAATTTGAATGTCCTTTAAAAGGTCAACATGATGAAAAAAATTAAAAATCTTAAATGCCATTTTACTCAATTTTTCCTATAGTTTAAGACGTATATATAGTCCGGTTCATTTGAAAATTTTGTAGGTCGGACGGTGTTTTAAGACCGAGATGAAACAATATTTGACTAAGTGCAAATAGGCCTTAAATTTGAGAATAGTTTTGTAGTTTTTACCAAGATACGAGGGCCGAACGAAAACTACCTGGCCTAAGCAACACAGCGTATTTCCAGGCGCCATTTGGAAATTTTTTTGGATAGTATGACAGTTTTTAGCTTAGTGTTGTTTACAGTGACTTGAAAAAATCACTTTGCATAAAATGGAATTTACCTGTGAACCGCAAGAGTGTATCGATCAAATTAAATCTTTGTATGTCGATAAAGGACCATCCTGTAGAACTATGAAAAATTGGTTTAATGAAACAAACCGTGGTCGGCACTCGCAAGAAAACTAAAGTCATGAGGGTGGCCCAAAATCGGTCGTTGTGCCAGAAAAAAATCAAAAACAAGGCTTCTGTGAATTCATTCACATCCCCTGACTGGGGATCCAATGACTTCATTTGATTCCAGCACATCAAGAAAAAAGGCATGGCCAACGATTTTTATTGCCTGAAAATGCTGTAAAAGCGTTCAAAACCCATGTTTTGGAGGTGTCTCAATCGGAGTGAAAAAGGTGCTTCGACAAGATGTTTGAGCGAAAGCTCTTAAAAATCCCATTGTGAACAAAGAAAATAACTGGTGGGCACGACAATGTTCGAACGGAGATTATTTTACTTCATCCAAAAATCTCAACAGTTTTGCGATTGTAATCACTTCTAGGATCGCATTAAAAAATAATTAATAAAGTCTCATCATTCTGATCATGACTATTAGGAGTAGTCACTACTCCCCGTGATATTGGTTCCGAATTGATTCATTCCACTCCATGCCTTCATACACTTCATGTAAATCGGTGACACTCTTCATATTAACTTCGTATTAAATTGAAAATACTATGCGACCTATTGTCTCAACATTTATTCACAAACTTTCACTTGAAATTATGCTGGAGCTCAAACAAATACACATGCACATCTGTTTTTGAAGGCCGTCATCTATAAGCTGGTGAGAATGAGTGTGTGTATCTATGTCTGTTGGTGTAATTGAAAAAGGGACTATTTAGCTTTACTGTCATATGTACGAGGATATGTTTGGCCTAGTGTGTTATTTCGAAAGGAATTCGTCATTAAGCTCGATAAGGAATGCTCATGTGTGTGCGTAGCCATGCTTGTCTCCCTGACAGACAATCTTAACTAACCACAAATGGGAGAAATGACAGTTTGAGGTACAACACGTAAAGTTTAATCCATTAAGTATTTGGAAGTCTTAAGTGGGTAATTCAGTGGTTGAAACTTGTAGGCAAGGACTTACTTTAATATGATAAAACTTGGTTGGGGCAGTTGCAGTACTGTTAGTACTTTAAATATACATGGCCAATAAATTTTTAACACGAGATCTTTGTGAAAGGAAAATGTTGACTAGGAATAAGGAAGAGAAATTTAGTCATTCTCGTTACAATTGCACGCAAAATGTGCTGTAATAAAATAACCGTATCTGTTTCCTGACACACATTTCAAGTATCTGCTCTACTCTATACATCTCTGCTACATCTACCATTTTGAGTTTTCTTATTTCCATTTTCAAATTGTTAAACTTTTAACCCAAATTCAATTAGAGTTATTTAACTTTTGTTTGCACACATTTTGTGGAGCTTATTTGCTCGAAGTTCTTCTGGCATGGAAATCAAAACGATAGCTGTTGGTGGTGGTGGCTACTAGACTGCTACTGTTCTCATTTCCGTAAATTTCATTAATTAAGTATTAAAACCAAAAAATCCGAATGGTGCGGAAGCAACAACATTACAATAAAAAAAATAAAAAATAGAAGTATGGCTGCGAAGTTATTTGATTAATTAAATTCATCAACTTGAGCACAAAAGGTGTCTGGTTTATATAATCGAGAAGAACAAACACACACACATAATTGTAGTGGTGAGAATGCAGCAAATGGATTTTAGTAAAATTCCTGCCTGCAATTTGGATAATTGTATATTTTTAAATACGACTGTATATAAGCAAATGATAATTGAGAGACATGCTGGAAACCGTTCATTTAGTCTGAGCGTGGCCAATCTATGGGAAACTGAAATGTGAATTTACATATGTACATACATATGTCCACAATTTTTCATGTTGGCCACTAGGACCCTAAACTACTAACTTACAGTTAGAAAATGCAGCTTAAGTCTTCAAAATACCTCTTTGTCCATCTTCGAACTTTAACTGCCATTAACGAAAACGACGCATCTGCACAATATTATGGCGTCCTCTTTAAAATCGTTTGGATGCTAGAGTGATTACAAAAGGCGGATGGGCAGGGCTAGATCATCTCCCAATAACCTATCCAAAAATAAATATATCTTATGATAATAATCAGATGATACCTTATAACAAAGCTAATGCGAAAGAAAGCTCCGCGATGCTTATACAAATAATAACTGACAGGTAAACACTGATTCTTTGTGGTGTTACCTATCCCATTAAAGGTAGGGAGGGAATAGCAGAATACTATTATTGCTATATCACCCTATGGTCTGCAAATCTGCACTTGGAAAGACTCTTTACAGAGAACGCGAAAGTGCAACAGTTTAGCAAGAAAAAACTTCTAGCTGCGCTGCACTACGAATAAAGGAAAAGTAACTGCTTTGACGGATTATAAGCACGACACGTTAGTAAGCACAGAAATGTGACCTTCTGACCATGGTACTAATTCCCTTTTGGTAGGCAATAACCGTCTGGTGCTAAAGGACTTCAATGCTTTTCATGAGCTTTAACATTCCATTTAAGCAATGATCAGAGGGGTACAACGCTGGCCGAGCAAATTGAGAGCTCAATATTTTGCACGGCAAACGAAGACGCTCCTAAGAGGATAAGAGACACAGCATGACAGACATCACCATTTCGGCACCTGGTCTGATAAATGACGCTTCCTTGGAACCTGCAATTTCCCTTGCTTAGACCACATTTCTATTATAATCGCAGTTAAAAACAACCATCATTAGTTCAGAGGGCTTTGCATATTCTCGAATCCAAATCCAATCGCTGGTAGAATAGCCGAAATTAAAACAAATGTCAAATGTGCGTGATGAGCTTCGTCGAAGGAACCTTGAAGATTCAAGAGTTAGGGAACTTGCTCTTGAAGTCAACAGAAAAAGTAACTAGACCACCTGAAGCAATACAATATTTGTACAGGATTACGTAAATTGTGGGCAATGGCTGAATCATTCTAGAATCCGATAGAGAAGGACGATAGAGCAATAGCGGACCAATTTTCCTTCTCTTCCGGATTCGACAGAAAGTGCGGTGTAACAGTGACACATTCTAAAAGGAGCTTGTTTTATTTTAACCGGCAATTTATAAAGCCCACCGAAAGTGATAGGGCAAAAGGGGAGTGTGGTGTGCAGTATAAGATCCCTCTCAGCCGAGGAGGACCATTACAATTTACGATGAGCTATGTTGCAGGTGTCATTCGATACGCGAAATCATTCAAAGTTTTGTGCCGCCACGGAATCTCAATGGTAATGCTTAAGCTATTGGATGAACCTGTAGTGCGATTCTCTAACTTGGCGTCGGGTCCTATCATTGATGGCATACATACATATGTGACAGGATAAATATATTCATAGCTTACTTAGTGCAGTTCTTTATCTGAGGAATATGAAAATATCCGCCGCTGATTCCAATGCCACACTATTCACCACTGAACATATTGGTCGGTGGTATCCAGATTTCGACCAAAACTACCCATAGATATTGGGCGTAACGTTTCAAATAATGTTTAAGTAATCCGCGCAAGCCACAAATATTTGCGAAAATATCAGAATTAGGAACAAGGTCCTCAAGTTGCAGGCCTGCCGCACTGATAAAAAACTTTGTTAACCCTTGAAGTAAATTTTCAGGATCCAGTGTGCTATTAATCTTAACGCTACGGAGTAGAAAAATATTCAAACCTGCCAGCATGCCGACCTGAGGATTGCAAGCGAGCCTCCTTATGACACTAGTGATCAAGACAACAAGATGTTGTCGATATAGTTCCTACATGAGTGTTAACCCCGTGAGCATCCCAACCACGGTCTAGTGGATAGGCTTCCCCCACTCAGGTATGTCAGGATAAATCTTCATGCAGCTGCCAAGGCAAACACGAGAAGTTTTAGACCATTTAAAAACCGGACGATGTAGCAGCTTCAATCCTTATTGGAACCAAATTGATAGCACGATACCCAGAACATGCCATGCATGTGGATAAGGAAGTGCACGACTCGCTGCATTTAACAACCCAGCAAAAGTCACTCACATGTTACCGAATTTTTGAATTTGGATACAGAGGAACCTGAACAATATAACTGAATTTCCGGATAATACCGCGAATTTCTGTAGAAGCAAAACCTCGTTTGAAAAAAGTGTAATGTAAACTAAAGTAAGCAAAAACTCTGCGGCTGTCAGGGCTGCGAAGTAAGGGCCCGAAAATTTTTCTGCTGTCGTAGCACAATAAGTTTAAACAAGTAAAAATGAATTATGTTCGGCCGGTCCGAACGTTTTATAACCTCCGCCATGAAATACATATTTTAATCGAAAATTAAATAAATAGTTTTCTTTATGTTACCAAAGTGTGGTAACCTCCGGTAATCCTAATTAGAAATTACAAAAAATTTGGGTCAAAAATACGGACTAAAACTTTAAAACATCAAATTGGGTGGCACCGTTATATAGGTCCATACTAAATGTGGGCCTATGTCTGCAATTTTTAGTTGAGAAGTTTTTCGTCTACTCCGAAGTTCGAATCCCAATTACGAAATTTGTTATATGGGTCCATACTAAATGTGGTTTTTGACTACTTCGAAGTTAAATTACATAAAATTTGGGCCAAAAACGTCGTTTTCAAAAACATGCACCAATATTCGAAATATTTGTGCAGACGTTTTTTTACCAATTCGAACACTAAATGTCAAATTGCAATCGTGGGATTACCGGTATATTGGGGCTGTACCAAAACGTGGACCTATGTCCACAATTTTTACTGAAGAAGTTTCTTGGGTATCAATTTAGAGTTAATTTAGTCAGAAGCCAAACGAAGCTTAAAAGTCGCAAATACCTGAAATCGAGCGGTCCGGTAATATGGGGACAACACGTGGGCCGATATAGCCCACCCACGAACTTTACATAGATGAAGAATATGCATACTTTATAGGGTCGCAACTGATTATTTCAATGCGTAACAAACGGAAAAACAAACTCAATATACCCTACATACAATGGTGGAGGGTAAAAAATGTATTTCCTGAAAAACACATAAATTCTTTTGCAATTTAAAATGGTTATCGTTTTGCTTAAAGTTGCTTATTATTTGCAAATACGCAACAAAAAAATTTCAGCAATATTTTGCCAAAGCTTAATTGAAGCGATACAACAAAAAAACATCTTTAGGAAATATTTAATAACCAAATGTTTTTGTTCTCTTCCGCCTCAGATGATTCAGAAATTATACGCTGCAATAAACTCTGCGATACTAATCGCCTCAATTTTATATTAAGTTCTTTTTTCGGTATGAAAAACAAAAACAACAATATACAAATTGGCAGATATAGAACGAAATCCCATTCAGTAAAAAAGTGAAGCACACAGAAAAATAACAAGACATGACAGAAATTTTGCCAGTAGCCAACGCATTCACATTCAAATGCTCTCTCTCTCTCTTCACTCAACCACAGTCCAATAATTTTAACAAGAATTGTTACGATGTTCATTTTTTATATATAAATTCTTCTGGCATGCCAAAAACGGTGGGTTCAAAGTGAAGTGATGAATATTAAGTTAATATTGGAGGATTTTTTTGTAAAAGGTGCCTTTGATTTTAAACTGGCAAATATTATTATTCTTCTTATCTCGAAAAAGATTCGGTTTTATTTATGGACGGTACAAAGGTAGTCTCGTTTTATGTCGATAAAGGACCATATGAATTCAATCGTGGCCGACACTCGCCAAAAGGCGAAGGTCGTGAGGGTCGACCAAAATCGGCATTTGTGTCAGATAAAAAATAATCCGTGCATGAACGGATAATGCAAGATCGCCATGTCATATACCGTGATATAGAGACAACCTTGGGCATTTCTTCCACCAACTAACATTTGATACCGCATGAACACCTGGCGGCAAAAATGGATTTTTTCTCGCTAGATCCAGCAAAATTGGCCAATCGCTCAATTGAGTAACTTTTTAACAACTTTATTCATTGTTTATTTTACAACAATTTCATTTGTTTGTTTTGTAGTTGTTACAAAAACAAAAGAAATGTTAACAACTTTTCAATCGATAAAAGTTACGGAATAGTCCTACAGGTCACATTTTTAGGTTTTTTTGTTAGGTTTTCACGATTTGATTGAAAACGATAAGTCTTATCGAAATGGGACTGGAGAAAATCTTATAGCTGCAAAAATTCTCTACAAGATTGACTTTCGTAATTTGTTCCTACTTTGTACTATTTATACCCTATACCACAATGTGTAAAAGGGTATTATAAGTTTGTTTTGGTAAAAATTCATGTAACACCGCGAAATATTCGTCGGAGACCCCCAATGTGGTATACCAATCTTCATATCTCGACGAGATAAAGCGATTTTGAGATGTGTGTCCGTCCGTCCGTCCGTCTGTCCATTATAAATTGTAAACACGCTCCAGGCCGCAATTATGAACCGATCGTCACGAAATTTTGTATGGAGGTCGGGTTCAGATCAGAATAGATCCCTATTCTTATTGATGATGATTGTGAAATATTTAGCGGGTGAAATGGACCAAAAGCATAATATTTATCCAATTTTCTAGCGGCTCTGTAGGTCTCAATAATAGTCCGATCAACGCGTAATTTTAAATAAGGTAAGAGTATATCACAAAGGAGAAGCTTGCAATTTGAGATGGCGATCGGATAATATTTAGAGGGTTAAATGGACCAAAACTTTTGTGTGAAAATTGTGAAAATTTTTAATATACAGCTTATATCTTAATTCCTGGAAGTGACATTCCGGACAAGTGAGATATACTTGAAAGTGGAACGCTTGACCTTTCAATTGATGCCAATTATGTTGGTGTGCATGATCAGATAAGAGTATAGGTCGAAAAAGATGCCTACAATTTTGAATGATGATCTGATATTCTTTAGCGGGTGAAATGGAAATATGAAAAATATAAAAATTTTATTTTTGGTCGATATTTTAATTCCTTGAGGACATATATATTTCGCAAAGTAGCCTACATATGGAAAAAAAACTATTGACCTTTCCTCTGATGTAAATTGCAATAAAGTGTTTGTTCGATAACGGGCCTACTGCCTAATATATAATGGGTTCTGTGTAGAGAACCACATTTTTATCCCATGCTACTTATTGTCTCTCCAAAAGTTTATGTAACACCACGAAATATTCGTTCTAGACCCCTTATTTGGTATGTCGAAATTAATATCTCGACGAGATAAAGCGATTTAGCGAATTGTAATAGAAATGATTAGTTTTTGGTGATGATCGTGAAATGTTCAGGGGATGAAATGGACCAAAAACAAAATTTTAACCAATTTTGTAGCGGCTCTGTAGGTCAAAATAATAACCCGCAAAATTTTAAACAAAGTTTGAGTTGATGATGAAGAAGAAGAAGCGTACAAACAAACGTGAAGATCAGATAATACTTAGCGGGTTAAATGGACTGAAACTTTTGTGTGAAATTGGTAAAAATTTCAAATTTCATAAGTGGGTTTCATTACATTTTAGTTTGTGTGAACTACATTTTCCTTTCCTGCTACAAAAATGTCTTTGTCATGCTAGATAACTTTTTGGTTTTGGTCATAAGTATTATACATTACATCTCTTATATTTGATAATTAAATTTTCACAATCATTGAAAAGAAGTTCCGTGGAGAGCGATTGTCCTCGGATAGTGGTATAGGGTATCCCATAGTCGGCTTCGTCCGACTATAGACTTCTCTTACTTGTTTTGAGATACATATGGGGATTTCTAAGTAAAATCGGACACTTTTTCAAGATGAGGTTTTTGATTTCCTTTATTTTTTGCTGTGGTGATACTGCTCATTAGCAAAACATTTTAGTATATTTTCAGATTTTTTGACTAACGGTTCCAGAGATATCGCGCCTTGAAAAAGTCAAATTCTGTAAAAACTACATGCAAAGAAATACTCATAACTTCTTTAATATTGGCCCAATTTAAAAAAAAATCTTTTTTTGTATTTTTTGTTGTTTTATTAGCTATTAAATAAAAAATAGCTAAAAAAAATTGCACCGTGGGCTTGGATGCTATTTTTGCGATTAAATATTTAAAATCAATTTTTAAAGATGTTCGACCCCTCCGATTTTCTTTAAATTTGTTTGTATTAAACTACGTTCAATTACAAAAATTTTAAGTTCTATGTGATAATGGGGTTCGGACGATTACTATTTTTTCTGAATTTTTTACAATTTGTCAATTCAATTTTCCCTTTATACCTTTATGCAAAATTTCATTAAAAAAATAAAAGTTTCATTTATAAATATTTGTTTTGATTTTATATTTATGAATTTATCTCAAACATCTTAAAAACTGCTTCATTTTTCGATTTTGAAAATGCATCAGCCAAAATTCCATGAAAGCCCGTTGTTAATTTTTTTCTATTTTTTATGATAAATATATAATATATGTACTCTTAGCGTCAAAAATACAGGAAATACAAATTTTGGACAAAGGTTTTAAGGAAAAATTGTATTGACAAATTGTTTGTTCTGTTTTAGTTGAAGATTCAATCATATGATTGCTTAAGTCTGGAGTATTCCCCAATTGGCTTAACTTCATCACTACCCTCTTTGCAGAGAGTAATGTTTACAAAACGCACTGACAGCTTGCAAAATTTACTGATCGCTACCAATATCATGATTTCATCCCGGCGAAGGGAATTATCAATTGGCTTTTCAGTTTTTGAAATGATGATTTTTTAGTGAAAACCTGAACTCTTTAAGCACCTTCAGAGAACATTTCCCACCTGGTATCGACAAATTACGGCATACTCATAGAGATATATTGTTTCAGAAGAATTAACTGTTTATTGACTCAAATTTGAAATTCCATCATCCCTATAATATTTACCCATTCCAAATTCATTGGTCGTCATACTTAAAATTATTGCTCTACATTTATTAAGCTGAATTTTATTCTCTAATTGCATTACATGTTTTCTTTCTTCCCTTTACTCTATTTTTTTGTCCTTTCTTTTCATGGGATTGCCACGAATTTGGCGTACATCGAATTGCCAGATAAACTAACAAAAAGAGTTACGGCTGTAGCGGCGGCCCTACCACAGAGCCAGACAACAGCATTTGGTGGAGCAACTGTGGCATTTGGAGAGGGGTTCCAATTCAATGCTTTCGATACGACACGTACAACATTTGCCTCGTCGTCCTCGTCTTCGTATACGTCGTCCATTGAAGGAACTGGTGGTACACAAATGTCTTCATTGCCATCATTCGCCACATCCTTGGCCACTTCATTACAGCCTTTGGCCTTTTCGCCGTCATCATCCGCATCATCATCATCATCATCTCAAGCAGCATATCCTACATTAATATCAACAACTTCATCCGGTTTTTATAACACGAAGACGTCCAGAATTATGAGCAATCTGAACAGCATTAGCAGCAGCATACACCCCTTAAGCCCAACAATAACAACGCCCACTGTCCATTTATTGCCACACACAACCCAACACAGGGCCAGCGGCAGTATGCATTCAAAATTTACTGCCACTCATCAGACAAGCCCAACTACCATGGGACTCAGTTCCAGTGCATTGCCTTCGTTCAAAAATTTTATGAGAAGCACAAAAGCGTACAGTGGCAGCACTGCTGGCAGTTACACCAGTACAACAAACAGTGGCAAACGACATCAACAGCAACACCAACAGCAACAACTTCCACTTGATTTTACGTTTTCTAAAAATCATTGGACAAATTCAGGTAAGTTGGCATTCACTGCCGTTTCAGGGGGGAGCGAAACAGGGAACGCGACAACAGCCAGTATCCAGCATTAAGTGCATGTCAAACAAAATCTGAAACTATGCCAGAGCTAGTGTAAGCTGAAATAACACGAACTACATTAAAGCTGATGGAATAAACGTTAGCAGTGCTTTAATGTAGTCAGTGTGCATTTACATCACAACCATGAAATTCATAGCAAAAAAAGAAAATAACAAAGAGACGTGAATATTTTATAGATAAAAAGGATTGCAATTCTCTTTTTTATGATAAATTTCACTTTATAGATTGAGTAGAGTGGCAGGTAGGGACACGATATTTTTTTTAATGCCATATAATAGATAGCAATTCTAAATAAAACCAAAACCACAAATTGACACCTTTGAGAATTTAAGGTTATCAATGTTTTGAAATTGTGGTGGAATTTCTATGTCCTACTTCTTTGCCGAAATATACATATTTGTACGCTTCACCAAAAACATTTATGCATTATTATGTTGAATGCATCTGAAATATAGCTGTGGCCCACAACTTGAGGCTGATGGGTTCAAACGAAATGAAGCTTTACTCCTTCCCATGGGCTTCGCAAGGAGCACAGCATTTTAACACCTTTTACTCCATTTTAACGCCTTTTTCTGCGCGAGCTATACGAAAATATTGGCCATGAAATATACGGCCACCATTTTCAGCACCTATTCGATGGTAACTTAATTTCGACACGCATTCGACGTGTCACATTCGACAGCATGTTCACGTCGTCCCCGAATGCCACAGCTATCTACGACAGGTTGAGATGTAGGATCAAGGTTCTCAAGTCGTTAGCCGGCAGCACTGGGGTGCTGATTAGATATAGCCCAACATTTGTATGCAGATTTACGCACAAACATGGCCTTTTTTTGAGAAGAACACACACACTCACGCACGGAAATTCTGTGAAAAAAACATATATTGGTATATAACACTATGCGATATGAAATTTATTAATCATATTCTGACATCGCAGTGTAATAGAAGACCAAAAAGATAGAAGACTCGTGTCTCGCCGTTTTCCCTATCTCATCAACTTTCGCGGTTATAGGCCTCCGAAGGTTTGAGGTCTTGATGTCAAAAGGGATCATTTTGTAAGGGTTATTCTTCCAAACCGTTAAAAAATTACATTTAATCTCAGAGGAAACGTTGAAGCTCTTCTCATAAAGAAGAAAAATTGGGAAACATAAAATCCATCGAACTTCATATTCAAGGCGAAAATCGCCAAGGACTCCTACCACCTATTTTTCTATTTCCATCCGGACTCTAGTTTCCCGCTGAATTTTCTTTTCGAAATTTGTTAGAACTCCTAATCTATAACACCTTATAATAATAATTTGTAAGGGGCAAAGGGTGCATTTTAATAAATTTTCTCTAAAGGCCGCAATTATGATTCCATCGATGAAAAAACTTTACCAGTTCAAATTTGTGGCTAAAAAACCAATGCTAAAAAAATTTGTTAATATTGGATAATATTTTGATCGTGTTACAAGGAAGAAGGTGATACAATAATAATTCCAACTGATGTCTTCATTTGCTGTCAAAGCATATTTTTAATCAAAAATAAATAACAAATATTTATCTTCTTTAAAGAATATATGTATGTATGTGTACAACATTTTTATATAAGCTTCGCGAACAATATTTTACCGTTTTCTTCTACAATTTTGTGGATATTTGCGCAAAAAAAAAATACAGCAAATGAAGACTATGGTCTGAATTCGCCTTTTGGATTACCTTCTTAAATTCGCCTTGATTTTGATATAGCTGTAAAGGGCCGAAATACCCAAAAATAAGCCAAATATACATATTGAAGACATATCAAAATACGATCCGATTTTTAAAAAAAATGTTTGTAGAATTTGTGTTTAGCTACAACAATGAACTGGGGGCCTAGTCTGTAACTTTGTAACAACTTTACTCATTGTTTTTTTACAACAATTTCATTTGTTTGTTTTGTAGTTGTCACAAAAACAATAGAAATTTTAACAACTTTTCAATCGATAAAAGTTACAGAATAGGCCTACAGGTAAATTTTTTCATCGATTGAACCATAATTTCGGCCTTTATGTTAAGATGGGCAGCAGCAGAGTTAAATACACCAAGTGTGTGAGTTGCGGTCTGAGTCCTCAACTTTTGCCAATAGATAGCATGAATAGAGTGCAATGAGACCTTTCTTCGTCCGCTCCTCGATATTCCTTTTCCATGTAAAGCAGTTATAATGCAACTCAAACCAAAACTGGTAATTCTCGTTCTGGAAGTTTGCGATTTCTGGTGAAAAATACGAGCATTATCCATTATCATGGGTCCAGTTTGATAGTTGCGCCAGAGCACCTTACATAAGTTCAAACAAGGTTGATCAAAATTTACCACACATCAGTACTACTACATCATCAGCATTAGCCATGACCTTACTTTTCAGTTGGTCGATGCACACAGGAATTTCCACGACCAGAGGAATTGCGTGTGACCCACCTCCTGCGGCATACCTCTTTTTGCAGTTTTCCTCCTGCTTTCAAACATCTCATCAATTCATGTATTACTGAGTGTGTTTAGAAGCTTTACAATATTGAAAGTTCTCTACAACGCCGCCAAAATAAAGTTTGAATTTTTCATATTCTTCACAACTTGCCCAACCATTTCCTGTTGTTTTCAGGTAGAGTGTGACTAGGCTTCCTCTGATATCACCTTTACCTCTTACCATAGACCAGGTATTTGCGAAAACAGGCTTTAAAAATCTGCGCCAGGATCTTAACCACCGGCATTTTGAAACATTGCAGGTATTATACCATCCGGTCCCGGGAACTTTTAAGGCTAAAAGTCAAATAAAAGCTGTTCATGGAAAAAGACCTTCGAAGCAAATGGTGGCCTGTTTCTTCGGCAAATCTGACCGTGTGGTGACTATACGGCTTGAGAAATGTAGGACGGTTAATTTTGAGCGTTACACTACAATCTGTTTGCCTGAAGTCTCCTGAGAAGATCGAAAAACAAACAAACGAACGACAAATCATTCTGCATCACGACAATGTGGGCTCTCACACATCGCTTCAAACCAGCGCCTCTTTGACCGAAAAAAAACCTGGAATTGATGGGTCATGCACCGTACAGACCTGACTGGGGATCTAATGACTTTATTTTATTCCAGCACATAAAGAAAAAAGGCGTGATCAACGATTTTCGTCGCCAGAAGGTGCTGTAAAAGCGTTCAAAAATCACGATTTGGAGGTGTCTCAATCAAGCCACTGTAAACAACCCAACGAATGGTCGTATGTCAAACTGTCCTGAGTACGCTTAGGCTACAAACTGTCAAACTTTCTAAAAAAATGTCCAATGACGCATAGCGACACTGCGTGTTGCTAGGCCAGAAAGTTTTCAAGTGCCCCTCGTATACACTTTGATACGATGAAAATATGCCTCAACGAAACAATGATTTTAGACGCCAATTTGAGGGCGATTTTGCAATGCACGTCTGTCTGTCCGACTGTCTGGCTGGAGCGCACGACAACTCTCGAACGGATCATCGGATTTGGTCGAAAATATGGTTCCTATAAAATTTTATTCAAACTTAGTTTAAGTTCGAAGATGGGCCATAACGGTCCATTCCTTCGAGTACCTACCCAAATAAAAGTTCAAATTTTTTTTCGCAAAAATGGTGCGCACAATAACTGGTAATATTTCTTCCTGACATGGATCAAGTTCGAATATGCGTTATATCGTTCAGCTTCCCCCGGTACCTCCCACACAAAATTTCTAAATTTTTGGCACAAGTACAATTTAAGAACTCTTCTCGGCTCGTCATGAAATTTTTGTAAATTTTGTATCGTTCAGCTTCCCCCGGTACCTCCCACACAAAATTTTTAAATTATTGGCACAAGTACAATTTAGGAACTCTTCTCGGCTCGTCATGAAATTTTTGTACCTATTACACAAATGACGGATGAGCACAACAACTTCCGAATTGAATATTTAGCCGAAATTTTAGACATTGTAAAAGTTTTGTCCAAACGTACATCAAGTCCTAAGAAGGTCTGTATCGGAAAACATCCTCCTCTCGGGTACCTCTCCATAAAAAGTGACCATTTTTGCTTAAGTGCAGCTTAAGAGGTGATTGTGGATCGTTTGAACATTTTTAGCCGATAGTACCTATTGTGGCCCTGTTAAAGCTCTCAGATAACTATAGAATGGTGTGCTTGTCGTTGATCTAACTTTTGCGCATCGTTATATTTCTTTAGACTGTTCGTCTGGTACCATCCATTTCTCGCTAATTTGCAAATTAAGGGATATGTTTAGACTCGTTTTGAAATTTTAACAACAGGTAGTCCTCCGGGCTCATACTGCGACTGTACAATTATAATCGGTGGTAAGTCCATACTAACTGCATCTCCAGATTTGGTTTAAACTTTGCACGTCGTAATCGTTTTTTCAAACTTATTTCAAATTCGAAGATGAACTATATCGGTATAAAAATTGCGGAGCATAATAGTTGTCAATAATCTATCCCGCGCCAAACAGAGATCATGAGAAGAGCTCCAGCAATTGATTGTACCCTTCAAGCAGAAGATAAATGCGTTATTTAAACTATTGTCAGCTTCATGTAATGCTATCATATATGTGTGTGAGGCCTCTCAAAATGTAGAATGTGTTTTACGCCAAGACCTATTATAGATTCATTATAACCTTTTTGGGAATCACCCCAATATAGTTTATACGATACTACGTCCAAAGATTCGATCTCTGTCGGCTCAAACAGCTTAAATAATATTATTGAAAATCCATGAGATATACAAATTATTTTAAATTACAAAGATTTCATATTTAAATCGTGGCCGCACCTTAAGTGCACATAGATTTGGTAAATCTCTTATTAACATCTTAAAATCCTTAATGCTCGTGAATATTTCTAGCAATAAATTTACATTTTTCTCTGATAATCTTCTAATAGAATATTGCACAGCTCTATATGGCATAGCCTATGGCATTACCTGCGCCTCCCTCATTTAAAATTTCCCTTTAAAGAGTCTTTGGTCTAGACATTGACTGCCTTTTACTACTAACCTGCTGATGTTTCACTTAATATCTGCTGGTATTTGCTGCATGCTGCCACCTGCCATCTGTTCTTCTTGCTATTGTTGTTGTTCTTGTTGGCTTATTTACCATCCAACCAAGTTGAAACATTGAAACAAACCACATTCACCTATTTTCGAATTTTTCCAATCACTTTTTGTTGTTCGTTGCGGATGAAATCAAGTATAAAATTGCTTTTTGTTATTTTCTCAATTTTATTTTCTTCATTGCTTTAAAGTGCTTCTTATCCTTCGACATTTGTTACCACACAATCTGTGTCGTTACTATCGACTATGTCAAGGAATAAGAAGAAGAAGTACTTACCAACTAAGACGTATTAGGGCATAATAAAATGTTGGGTTTTTGCTTCTGTTGGCTTCTGTTGTTGGTCTCTTCATCGTTGTTGTGGTGGAGGAGCACCAGGAGGAGTGGAGTGGAGCGGGGTGAAAAACAAATACTCTCTGAAATTGAATGCAATTTCATTTGAGTTCCTTGTTACAGAATAACAACAACCAAATTAGATTTCGAATCGAATGTTAGCAATAGCATTAAAAGTTCAGACTTGAAAAATGTACACCCAAAAGCTTAATTAAGTTTTCCAATAATTAGCATCAGCATTGAATGTTATTCAAATGCTGGAAGTGCACTTTTCATAACATTGCTGCCGCCCGATAGCTATGCCATTTGCCCTTGTGTTGGCAATTTGCAAATCCTGCTGCTGCAACTGTTGGTTAGGAGTAACTATAATTTCAAAATCAATGCTTCGTTTGCATCAACAGAACAATGTGGTAAGCCGCATGAATGTTAACAGGTCTTTCTTGGTTTGTGGTAGGAGGATATTCGGTTGGTTACCTTTTATGCATGGCTGGTTGACATGACTTCATTAAAGTGAGTAGTAGTGGAGTAATACATTTCTTTTTTAAATCACAATTTTTAATGGGATTGGCTCAATCAAGCATTAAATTGTATCTGGAACTTCGTACATTGAAATCATGACCAAAAGTTCGAAAAAGCAATTATTACAAACCTGAGGTTTTACAAGGCGGAAATGTGAGAGCAATTAAATTAAGACACGTTTAAAGAGTTTTTACTTTAAAATAAATCAAATTCACGTTAAGTGTATGTGAAATTTTTATTTAATGAAGTTGTCTTTCATTGGCGTTGTCTTCTAATGCTAATCGATATGCAAGTTTGGGGATTACTTTGATAAATCGAAGTGAATTTATGAAAATACCTTGATTTTAAAAGTGCGACTGTAATTATTTTAGTTCAGGTGTTTAACAATAAATAAATAAATAGTTAGCTGTTTAACAATAAATCTGTAATTAAAGCCCCAAAAATTCATTATTAAAAGCGGACGTTATCATACAAAATGGAACTTAAAACTAAAAGATGAAAGTAAAAATGAAGTAAGGACTTAAACCAATTACAACAATTATTTAAGAATTTTATTACTTGGTAGTTATATACAGGGTTTCGGAGTCGAGGTATTTTTGGCTCGACTCCGACTCCGACTCCAGAAGATTTTTTTTTCACGACTCCGACTCCGGGTCGACTCCGGGAGTGAATTCCTATACCACTAAAAATTAATAAAATGTGCACACATTTTTAACTTTTTCCTATATTTTGACCTATATAGGCTAATGTGGAAAGGGCATTCGTTCGAATACATTCGAACATATCAGTATTGTTTCTGCCGAATCTTACATTGAAAATAGCAAATTTAGAAAGTTTTTTTTTTTTGAAAATTTTGCCTTTTTAGGCCAAGATCATTTTTAGTATTAATTTTTAATTTAATTTTTTTAATGATCAATAATGCATCTGAAAAAGGAAAACCGACGACTCGAAAGTTTTTGTCGGTTTTCCTTTTTGCACGAGTATATGCTGGACGGAATTCTTCTGCGTGAGAAAATCTTTAAGCTTTCAAAATATGTGAAAATGAAGGGGCAATACAAATCATAAGGACTACATGCAATAAAAATTATAAGAAATTCAAACTGGATGTAACCCAACATTTTAGTGCGCTTATCCTTAAAAGGAGAACCCCAAGTTGTAAAGCTCAAGACAAGCCATTTTTCATGATTTTTTCCGAGAAAACTACGTAACTTTTTGCGTGATTTTTTTCTTCATCTGAAAGCGAAAAATATTACAAAGTTTTGAGACCGTATACGAAACCCTGTTTTTATTAAAGCATTTTGCGGTGCCAACCAACTCTACCTCGAAAACTGATAAGCCAATTGTAATATATTTTAGTGGCCGATTTCGAGAAAAACACAGTTTATTTGCCTTTATCACTTTTACGCGATCCTTCCTCATGAAAACTGTATGATTATGTATTTCATTGAATTTCGTATATGCGTAGAAAACTCGGATACATATGAACTATGTCTGTTCCTGGCGGACATATCCGGTTATTTGAATGTCTACATCTAATGCCCTTTATGAGTACATAAAGAATCCTAGAAGAAAGATTCGCCGTTTGTCAGACTTCTGAGTTATGGCGGGATGAATCTGTCGTTGACAAACAACGAATTTAATCTGAATTTCATATATAGTTAATAGATTATGCGAAATTTACCGAAATACATGAGGACCACAATGTCTTTAATAGAGGACAAGGATGATTTCTCATAAAAAACAGGATGAGAATACCAATAGACCTTTGTGAGAAGACCAGTAAGACTTCTGACGAAAGAGGTTAAAGGTCCAATCTTAATTTTATTGTCGTAGAACTTTACTTTTGTTTGCAAAAATGTAAAGAATAATTTGGATCAACAAAATAGGGATGAATAGACTACACTTCAGAGGATAGTAAATATCCTGTGAATTGTCCTTTAAATTAGTATAAAATACCGTTTGCATATAAGTTTTCTTATAATTTTCTCTAAAAATAAATAATGATTAAAAAAAAAATGTTCTTGTTCCAAATTTAATCTTATGTTTCTATAACGTGGAAAAAATTTTGCCCGGAGTCGTAGTCGAGTTATTTTTTCCGACTCAGACTCCGACTCCGACTCCAGAAAAATTGCTCGACTCCGACTCGTAGACTCCGACTCCGAAACCCTGGTTATATAAGTCATCCTCCCTTATATTTCGCCACACACCCAAGCATAACATCAGGATTGGCTTCTAACATCTCCGAAGTCTTTTCATGTGGCTCGACGGTATTAAGAACCATAACGGGAAGGCATAAGATACCACAGGTCTTATAATCTGCTTGTATACCAGAAGTTTAATTATATTTGATAGGCCACCATTGTAACGAAAAAAACCCTTGATATCTCTTATATATAAAGATGAAAAATGTTTGTATGTTTGATTGTTTGAAATTTATGGGCTCAAAAACCGCTGAACCTATCTTGAAATTTTAGGTATGAAATTTTAGGGTATATTACGACATCGCCTGAAAGTAACATAAGCTATAAAAAGTTTTGAAATTCCGCTCTGATCCGGAGATATAGCATCAGAATCGGAGGTACCTCCAAAAAATGTAAACTTTGTATGTAGATATCTATAGAACGGTTACAGAAACCATGTACAAATTTGGAATGTGTGACGGAATTTGGCCTACAAAAATCGAAATCCGTTCAGATTTGGATATAGCGCCCATATATATTTTAGTCCGATTTCAAGTGTTTGATGTACCAAACACGCTATATACATATGTCCGATTTCAATGAAATTTGGTATGTGTGACAAGTAAATGTGCTTTGGGTAGCGAAGTGCACCGGGTTCAGCTAGTTAAGGATAAAGTCAACAAGTTTAACGAATTCAAAATTTTCGCAAGATATGCCATCTAGGTATCTGATGTTGTCCGATACTGTAATAACTTCATCTCCGATTTTTAAATTTGAGCGATAGGATCTAAAGTTAGGTAGACTACTTTCGCCGTACCCCTGAAAACAATCGCCGAGCATTTGCCTACGTTTAGCTTGAAAAATATTTATGTAGATTATACTGTGAACCGAAATTTTGGGGGGTGGAAAATTCCTATTGGAGATGAAAGCACTTGGTGAGGATATACAAAACCCCGAGAGACAGATTCGCCGTGAGTCGAACTTTCGCGATATGGCGTGATGAATATTTTGCTGGAGACCCTAAAAGCCATCTGGAATCAGCGTTATATTTTTGTTCGCTGTTGTTTTACCTTATATTTAAGATGACATGTCTTCAGTCAAATCAAATGAGGATTTTTTTCGTAGAACATTTCGACCTTCTAACTCGCTTCCTTTAATGTCCTTTTCGTCCTTTAATTCAAGAACCGCAATAAAAGTGGCACAAGATGACATTTTTCAGCTTCGGAATATTCTACAAAAATGTCTCTCGGATTATTTTATTCTACAAAATTTTATGGAACCGGTTATTCTGATATTAAAACCGAATTTGTATCCGGTTTTTATGAACCGATTATCCGTATATGTATATCATTAGAAAGCTATTAAAGTTGTCAATCAGATATGAATAATATGCATAATACATTTTAGAGCACCCTAAACCCACTTGAAATTCAGTTACGTAACTTTTTACACTTGCAATAATGGGTCACCGTCCCAGAATTCAACCCGCCATAACTCAAAGGTTCGACTCACGGCGGATCTGCCCTTCAGGGTTCTGTATATCCTCACCAAGGACTTTCACCTCCAAAAAGAATTTTCCACCCCCCAGGTCATGATCATAATTTTTTCACGGTTCAAAAATGGCGAAAATTGTCTAGCAACAACAACATCTAATATGCCTGATGATGTTAGCCTAACCAGCTAACGAAACGATCGTCGCATAGTGGTTGATGTGTGTGTAGGACTTCGCTAGATACCAATTTTTCAATGTAATCTCCTTAGGCCATAAAGCTCGATTAATTAAATTAATTAAAAATCTCACAAATAATGGCCTTCGCCCCTAAAAAGGCAAAAACTTAAAAATACGGTTTTTTTGTTCCAGCACCATAACCGCTTAAAATGTCTAATGCATATTAATCATATCTGATTTACAATTTTAATAGCTTTCTAATGATATACTTATAAGGTTAATCGGTTCATAAAAATCGGATAAAAATTCGGTATTAATATCAGAATATCCGGTTCCATAATTCGGATATCCGGATCTTAATTCCAAAAAATAATGAAATTGACGTGCTTAGCAAAACAAGATCCAACTGTTTTAATGTCTCCGAGAATTCTAGGTCATCAGTAGGTTAACAATAATGTATTGAAATAAATAGATATAGGGCTGTATGAGCAAGATTCGGGTAAAATTGAAAAACGACCGCTTAAACAAGATTTTATCGATTTTATGTCTTTGGGAACCGTACCTAAAATCTTCCGAGCGACATTTTTGTAGAATATTCCATTTGATTTGACTAAAGACATGTACTCTTAAATATAAGCTTAAACAACAGCGAACAAAGATATAACGCTGATTCCAGATGGCTTTTAGGGTCTCCAGCAAAATATTCATCACGCCATATCGCGAAAGATCGACTCACCGCGAATCTGTCCTTCGGGGTTTTGTATATACTCACCAAAGGCTTTCATCTCCAATAGGAATTTTCCACCCCCAGACTTTGAGCTCCATTTTGTTGCACAGTGTTATCAAGGTAAACGTTAAGCGAGGTAACATAGTGTTTGCTCCGGGGTCTGACATAGCGAGTATGACATCGTCCGCATACGATAGTAACAAGCCCCCTGAGAATGCTCGGTCATGTCACTTACCAAATCATTGAATAGCAGGGGGCCTACGAGTGACCCCTGAAGTACCACTGCTCGGAATGGACGATATTTCTGGCATTGGATCCGACGTTAACTGTACTTGTAGCCGCTTTAAAGACTCGTACAGTGTTTCCATTTACATTTGCGCTGTGAGCAGTATTTTTCCCATATAAGCAGCATATGGCTTTCCTGAGCCTACTAGAGTTATCGCCTTGCGACGAGAGCATTCGCGGTCACAAGCCCAGAGACCGATTTTGTCGCAATTGACACAGGTACACGGCTTTTTAAGTGTACTCATTGGGGTCATGGTCTTCGCTACACTTGAAGCAGCGAGGGACATGTTACAGTTAGATTTAAAGTGGCCAAAACGCTGATAGCTTAAACACTACGAGATTTCCTTTCCTTTATCTTTTTTAATGCAGGCGTCTTGTTCAAGGATATTATCTAGTTCGTAAAGGCCGAATGTGTAAGATTGCCTTGATACTCTAAGGACCCATTTGGTCTGAGCAATACTATTAACCCCAACTACTTCAACAGGAAAGGTGAGCTTTGTTCCCAAGGTTCTTTAACAGCATCGCTTAGGAAGCTTTTATTAGAGACTTCTTACTCATTTAGACTTTTCTTTGTGAAAAGAAAACAATTTAAACAAGCCCCCCCTGAGAATGCTAGGGCATGTCATTTACCAAAACATTGAACAGCAGGGGGGCTAAGAGTGACCCCTGAGGTACCACTGCTCGGACTGACAGTGGCTTGACAGTCAATGGCCCTTTTACCTTAAAGAGGCTGTCGTGTAGGAAACTTGCCACTAGTCTGCAAGTTTGCAGATTGATTTCGTACAGAATATCGGAGTGCCATATTGAGTCAAAGGCCACGTTTAGTCACGTCAAGGCTTACGGCTATTGTACAATATTTTTATGGAAGATCCTCACAATAAATGTGGAAAAGGCAGTTAATGCGTGTGATGTTGAGTGCCCTCATCTAAAGCCAAATTGGCTGTTGTTAAGCACACTTCTGTCTTTGACCCGAATTTTTCACCGTGAAGAATTCATATAATTTTCCAAAAGCTGAGAGTAGTGAAATGTACCGATAGCTCCCACATTCATTAGGCTGTAAATCACATTTAAATATGGGCGCAAGCACGGCCTACTTACATGCTTTATGGAAATAACCCAAGTTCAATCAGTGTTTATATAGGGTGGCCAAGACTCCAAGGTTAACAGACCTGGCATATTTCAATCCGGTATGTGGGATTATATCCAACACACTGGACCTTTTTGCTTGCCCTGCGGGCAATTGCCTTGCTAATGTAACTGGGTTTGATGAAACCAGATTCATACTACCTTTTTACGTTCTCAACAGTTGATCCATCTACCCTAGATATATCGGAGAAAGTTTTCATAGGTGACCTATCGCACTATCGCTTGATAGGCAGCTACTTTGACTTGACCTAATGTTTTATTATTAACAGTGTCCTAGATAGAGACATTTCTTTCTACTGGCATGCAACAATCAGACAGCCCTTGACTTAATTGATGTCTAAATCGACCTAAATTAGTCTTCTCTTAGTTAAAGATTGTTTTGGGTTCTCTTATTAAGAAACCACTGATACTCAAAATTATTTATAAAGCCGTATAATCTGACTAAAAGTCATAGGCAATAGCACATGTTCGGCCGGCAACCAAGGAAAGGACAGGAGAATAAATATGAACCGTAATCCCCATTTTGAATAGTAGGTACGTCGACAGAAATGATTTCAAAATTTGGAATATCTACCACGTGAGAAACCAACACACTACCTCTAGTATCGGTTTCGGATCCACCCATGACGGATGCTTTGCATTATGATTCGCACCTATAAATATTTCTCCAGTCAGTTGCAGCTCAACGAGAGGTTGCAAATCTAAAACTTGGAAACTGTCTTGGCGTGTTTTGTACAGTAATGCGAATATAACACACGACCTATATTCTCTCCATGCTCCTACAATGCAGGATTCATATCACCCGTGGATATAGGGATCCGATCGTAGCGATACTTATCTTTAATTATCACAGAACCTGCAATATCCTACTTTTTATAACCTCCACCATAGCACTACAGGTAATTTGCCCTGTTTTTTGAGGCAAAAATTAATATCGACGGAATTAAAGGCATTTTTTAACTTTTTAAATTATTTATGTGTAAAAGAGAGATAAAACAAAGATTTTTACAGATAAATTCGGATATTAACAAAGGTTATAAGCAACTTCGAATATAACGAACAAAGCCATTTCTTTCAATTCCATTTTTATTAGTTTTCTTATACACAACAAACTGTTGAAAACGATCACGGTAGTAAGTAACAAAAATTTTGACCCCTCGGTAGATTTTCAATGGAATTGTTATTAAAATTTTGTATATTTTTTTAAATATATGTTAATAAAGATGAGTTTAGTATTCCTTTAAACCGTATCAATGATTAATATGCAAAAGAGGGATAAAGTAAAGCTTACCACTGGCGCACCGTTTATACAAAACCACGGGCATAAAGAACAATTTGTCGCAATTACGTATTTTACTTGCAATGAAATTGTAAACAAAAATATTTTTTATATTTATTACTAGCAGACCCCGGTCCGCGTTGCTGGCCCGTCGTAATGAGTTTTAATGACAACTTTTTATCGACTTTATGCTTGAAAATTCAAAAATATGTTTTTTCTACCTCACTTCTTCGGTCTATTGTCAAACCGAGAAGGATTTTTTGTCTGTAACTTTTCTTTTCTCTTACGGACTTTGTCGGATTTTTTCGCCAATTTATGCTTTTTAGGATTTATTATCGTCCATGTCCCTGTCTTTATCCTAAATCGATCTGATTTTAAAGGTTAAAAAGTGGTTAAACCGAATTCTTCCGCTTATTGAGACTTTTCATGGCTGATGGACCGTTGAACCTCACCATTCAAGTAAATTTGTAAATATATAGTTTTCTTGATCGGGGGCGCAATCACCGTTGTCTCGAAAACTAATTTGCAACCCGATGCACTCATAAGTTTAGCAAATATAGCGATTATAAAATAATAGGCCCCGAAATTCGTCTACAAATATATAGCATTTTGGACCACGGGACATTCCTGAACATTTTCTGAATATTAGGTTCAGTAGTTTTGGAAAAATAATGTTTTGAAAAGAGTGGGCGTGGTCATCAGTTTTCAATATATAACATATTAAAAAAGTAGGCCTGGTCCGGTATTTTGCCTCCAAATATGTACCTAGGGTGCACACAACTTCATTGCCTACCAAAATGTATGCTGAAACCGATATAATCATACATTTATTTGACGTATATATAGCGTTAAACAGAAAGGCATGGGGAAGGTACCCCACCTCTTCCGAAATTCATAATATATACATTAGGGTTAGTCATTTTTTCATTTTTTAGCGAATATCAAAAATCTATGGAAATGGCATGTAGGGCAGGCAAAAATAATAAGAATTGCGTTTTTACTTTTTCGAAATTGTAAAAAAACCTTCCGCACAAAATGCAATTACTTTAGCTAGAAACAAACTTTTATAGTTTACTTTTTTTTTAAATTTTTAAATTTGAGCAATTTTTTTCTGCAATAGTTGTTCTTGGAAATAATTTTTTTTAGTTGGTTTTAGTGCATCGATTTCAAATATGCAATTTGATCAAAAATCTGTCATGTAGTTTTTAAGCTACAAACTTTTATTAGAGCAACTCGTTTAAAATTTTTAAAACTGGGAAATGAAACCGAGTTGCAAATTTTAAAATCGATGTAGCTTAAAAACTATATGACAGATTTTTTATCAAATTGCATATTTGAAATCGATGCACTAAAACCAACTAAAAAAATTATTTCCAAGATCAACTATTGCAGAAAAAAATTTCTCAAATTTAAAAATTAAAAAAAAAGTAAACTAAAAAAGTTTGTTTTTAGCTAAAGTAATTGCATTTTGTGCGGAACGTTTTTTCACAATTTCGAAAAAGTAAAAACGCAATTCTGCTTGTTTTTGCCGGCCCTATATGCTATTTCCACAGATTTTGAATCTAAAAAAAATGACTAACCCTAATATACATAACAACGGCAAACATTGAGCTTTTGTCGCAAATTTTATGGAAATCCCTTCAGTAGTATTGGAGTTATGACATATTAATAAAAACAGGCGTGGTCGGACCTAAAGGCTCTAAAGAAGTACCTAGATTGTAGATTAATCCGTAAATTTTTAATCCGATACATGCATAATTTTTGCAAATATAACGTTTTTTAAAAATATCGTATAGGGAGGTACCCCGCTCCCTCTGGAATTCAATAAAATATGTAACCTGTTTTCGGGGGGCGTGGTAAACTTTTCTTTCCAAAAAACTTAAGTTGGGTTATGACAGCATTTGATTTTTGTTCATAAAGGTAAGGCGTTTTCAGGAAAATCGGTTCAGTAGTTTTGTAGATGTAACATATTTTAAAAAGTGGGTGTGGTCAAGTCATTGGATCCTAGAAAAGTGGGTAAGGTCTTCCGAAATAGATACATTCGTAATTATTGTAAATATAACATTTTTAAAAAAGTAGGGTATAGGGGAAGTACCCCGCCCCTTCCGAAATATAACTGAATTTGAAGCCTATTTTAGCTGGGCCATCCTTGGGGCCAATTTCAGGAAAATCGGTTCAGTAGTTTTTGTAGAAATGATAAAAATTAAAAATTGAAAAATGTGGGCGTACATTTTCTTTGCATTAAAAAATATCGAAATCGGTCCAGCCGTTCTCAACTGATGCCATGACCAACGAACGACATTTGATTTTTATTTTTAAAGATTTAAAAGTTTAGACAAATCGCGATTTCCTTGAAAATCCCTTCAGTAGTTTTGTAGATATAACCTAATTAGAAAGTGAGCGTGGTCGAATCTTAAGTCCCAAAATAAGTACGTAAGGTTGGAGACACAATCGCCATTGACTTGCAAATAAGTTCCGAAACCGATACATTCGTATTTGTTGCAAATATTGCATTTTTACAAAAATAGGGCATAGGGGAAGTACCCGCCCGATCCGAAAGTCAAAAAATATGTAGCCTATTTTTATCGGGGACCAACCCTGTACATTCGCTGAAAGTTTCAGGAAAATCGATTCAGTAGTTTCGTAGATATAACATATTTAAAAAAGTGGGCGTTGTCCAGTCTTAATGCCCAAATAAGCACGTAAGGTCGGAGACACAATCGCCATTGACACGGAAATTAATTTTCAAAGCGATACATTTGTAATTGTTGCAAATATTGCATTTTTACAAAAATAGGGCATAGGGGAGGTACCCCGCCCGATCCGAAATTCAACCAAATGTGTAGCCTATTTTAACAGGGGGCCATCACTCTACGTTCCCTGAAAATTTCAGGAAAATCTGTTGAGTAGTTTCGTATATATAACATATTTATAAAAGTGGGCGGAAAAGTGGGCGTGGCCAATTTTTCTTTGCATAAAAACCTAAACTGGACTATGACTAACATTTCCACAAAAAATTATCCAAATCGCTCCAGCCGCTTTCAACTGATTCAATTACCAACAGACGACAATTGAGTTTTATATATAAAGATTTATTTCCACAAACCAAACTTCCACAATTTAAGATGTTTTTTTTTTTTGAGAAGTTAACTAACACAATCTGACAAAATATCAAAAAACGGACAGAATCGGGTTTTGAAACCTAGTGATACCAATGCAGAAGATGACTTCTAGGTGGTAAAATCACGGCCAAACACGGTCAATTTAGTAAATGTCTATATGAAGTGAGTTTAAGAAAACTAAAATATTTATTTCTGACTCTTTGTGTTTTTTTGGTAACTACACAAAATTTTTAAGCTATATTATATATTAAATAAATTGCAGTCGCAATAGCCAATAGTGCATTTTACATATATTAATATTTTGTTTATTTTTCCACGGTTTTAAACACATTGAAATAGGCCTTATAATTTATTTATTATTATTAAAAGTTGCAAAATCTACTTTTTGCCTCAAAACTGGGCAAATTACCTATAGTGCATAACATGGAAGGTTTATTAAAGCCGTTTCTACACGGTCTGCTTTTTACATATTTATTCATCGCATCTGTCACTTTTTTTCTCCCATATGTAATTCCTTCTGCATGGCACAATTTTATTTTTTATTCGTTTTCTGTTGTTTTCGTTATTTATATTGCGTACAAACAAAACAGCTGCTTTCCTTTTGTTGTCCAGAATAGAGCGCGTTATATTCATAAAATGTACTTGTGTATTGCCATATCACTTTGATGCATTGAAATTTATCTCTGTTTTACACCATGTGTCCAAAATTATGATCTGTAAAAAGTGGCAGTCCCCCATATGACGGTACCTCCAGATTTCCGGTATTTTTAGGGTTCAACTACACAATATTTAACCGAACTAGCTGTCATTTGACATTTAAGGTTCATAGGGGACACAACACTACTCCACAAAAAACTGTAAACATGGGTCCCTGTTTAGGTATAGCCCCATATAACGGTACCTCCCGATTTTCGGTATTTTGAGGGCTTTAGCTACTATATTTAACCGAACTAGCTGTTATTTGACATTTAAGGTTTTTACGTGCCACAACACTTCTCCACCAGAAACTGGCAACATAGGATCATGTTAAGGTATATCCCTCATATAACGGCACCTCCCGATTTTCGGTATTTTGAGGGCATTACCTACAATATTTAACCGAACTAGCTCTAATTTGACATTTGAGGTTATTACGGTCCGCAACACTACTCCACTAAAAACAGTCAACATAGGCCCATGTTTAGGTGTAGCTCCCATATAACGGTACCCCCGATTTTCGGTATTTTGAGGGTTTTAGCTACAATATTTAACCAAACTAGCTGTAATTTGACATTTTAGGTTATCACGGGCCAAACCAAAAACTGTCAACATAGGTCCGTGTTTTGGTATAGCCCCCATATAATGGTAATGGTAAGGTGGCATTTTGAGCGCTTTAGCTACAATATTTAACCTAACTAGCTGTAGTTTGACATTTAGGGTATTTACGGCCCCAACACTACTCCAAAAAAATTTTCAACATAGGTCTATGTTTTCGATACATTGTTTAACTGAACTTCGCGTAGTTTAACATTTGAGATTTGCAGTAGTCGCAAAACGTTCTCACTAAAAATTTTCTATATACACTTTAGTTCCTCCCGTTTTGCGGTATTTTGAGAATTTTAGCTTTATTTCTTGACCGAACTTACTGTAATTTGACATTTGAAGCTCCTATTGTGTACAACAATTCTCCACCGAAAGTTGTCAATATAGGTCCATGTTTTGGTATAGGCCCCACATAGCAGTACCTCCCGATTTTCGGCATTTTCAGGGTCTTGGAAACATTTTTTGATGGAACTACCCAAAATTTGACATTTGAAGTTCTATGTAGTCACGAAGCTTCCCAACTAAAAATTGTAAACATACATAGGTCCATGTTTTGGTAAAGCTCCCATATAAGAGTACCTCTCTCTCTCTTCGGTATTTTTAGAAATACCTGTAATTTGACATTTTAGTTTCCCTGAAGTCACAAAACCTATGCTTTAGAATAGATAATTTAGGCACTTGGTCCAAAAAAAATTTGCACCTAAAATTGTGAACAGGAAGGGAAACTAATTATTCCATTTTAGTTAAGAATATTTTATGGTAGAGGGCATTAACGACTTTTTACTTGTTTAAATTTTAAACATTTTTCCTCTTTAATTTTGTCGAAAAATTAAAAAAGGAGATTTTTGCATGTTTTGGAAGAGAGTATTTATTTTATTTTTGATTGGAAAACACACCCGACTCTTTCGGACTTCAGAATGAGAATGGTTCAGTTAGCTTTAAATCATCTGGTATTTAACGCCAGGTCGGTGAAAAACTTTCATATCTCCCCAGAAAGAAATGTTGATCTTTGCAAAAGTTATTGACATGAGAAGTAATGTATCACATAGTCGACCCGCCTCGACTACAGCATTTGCTACTGTTTATATATATTTTGGAAATCACAATTATGAAGTAATAAGCATATGTCTACTGAAATATATAAAAATGTCATATATTGACTAAAGGATAGATAATAGTATTTGGACGTTTAACTTCGGAGAAGTTCAATTCAACAAAATGCAGCCCTTATTTTGTAAATATAATCATGTTAAAAAATAATTACCGAAAGTCTGACTTAATCCTTGTCATTTTTTTTTTAATTGGGCACATTACATGTTAGTGGAAAACACAAAATAAAAACACATAAAATGAAGTCACAATTTCTTAAGTCACCTTTCAACTCTTTTCACACAAACATAAAATTAATGTAATGCCGTTACTGCCAAGTAAGCTGTTAACTTTTATTGTCAAGAGGTTTTATGTATTAAGAACTATTTTCCGCAACATTTCCTGGCATCCACTTTTCATGAAAAGCAGCACTTAATAGTTAACCAAGACATTTTAAGTATTCATAGTATATAAATAATTATGTATTTGTAAGGAACATTTTATGAGTGGAATTCATTAAAAATATACAATTCCAAAAAAAGAACACACAAGTGTGAAACGTTCTTACCATAATGCAAACAAGATGTCGAAAGAAAATATTATAATTGGTTTGCAAAGGAGTTTGTTAATGTGTGAAGATGTTGTTATACATACATATATACAAAACAATAACAACGGCAACAGACGTAAATAAAACCAGTAAAGAAAGTTTCAAATTCGGATAACGCCGATTTTATTATACCCTACACCATTGTGAATAATTAAAATATATATGGGAGCTATATCCAAATCTAAATCGATTTCAATATAATTCGACAAACTTATTTGTAGACCTAATTCCGTCGCATATTCCAAATTTCAATTGAAATCGGTCATAATCGGCCGAAAATATATATGGGAGTTATATCTAAATCTGAACAGATTTTCAACAAACTCAATAGCGTTCTTCTTATGGCTAAAAAATTATGTTTCCCAATTTTTAACCGAATTGGACTATAAATGCGACCTGTACATTGCGTTTTCTTTTGGATGTTACATACAAATGCACATAGACACAAAGACCCCCTACCGATTTAAATTTTCAATAATACTTTATAATATTTTCAAAATCCACAATATCTTCGTAAAATGTTTTCAGAAGCCTCTAGTTCTGAATTTCGTCATAAGATTTCAGAGTATGGCTTAATCCGGTCTCAAGAATAATAAATATTGCCCATTTAGTTCAAGTTCAAAAATACCATATTACAAATAATTAGTAAATTTCCAATGCAATTTCCAACATCATGTATACAATTGAATTGAATTGAAATTTATTGAGACTTTTAAAGAATCATTAAAGGGATTACAAACATAAATTGGAAATACTTAAAACTATAGTGTATTATTTTAATAACAGTAAAGTTATTCAACTCGTGTTTTCTAATAATAATGTGTATAATATTTAATGATTAACATGAGAGATACCACGCTTGCTCATAGCGTTAACATGATAGGGAGAGAAAACTCCAACAAATATGCTTATAACTAGAACATACAAACTAAAAATTAAAACTATTAACTAAAACTAAATAAAATGAAAATAAAAAAAAGTTCAAATAGAAATCAACCCCTATGAGAACTGCTTAAGGTTTTCGTATAAAAATTTGGAATTCCAGAAAGGGAATTTGCAACTAACTCACTCTCACAAAAGCCTAACGGTGAAAGATAGTAGGTGTTTGAACAGTCAAAATTAGATTGGTTTGCTAGAACATTTTCAATTAAAGGAGTGGGGGAAATAGTTAAACGAGAAATAAAACTAGCTATTCGATTCATCGTATAAGTGGGCAGAGGTGTAATGTTTGCCAAATCGTAAATGTACCAATTTGGAAACCGTTTATTTAATGTCTGGAAATTTTTATTAACACACAGACGCAGAATTTTTCTCTCAAAAATTGAAAATTCGAGCATTACGGACGGAGATATACTAAACCAAATCGGAAATGCATATAAAAGAAGAGGGCGGATGCTGACCTTGTAAATTAATAGTTTTGTCTCCTTCGGCAGGTACTTATTATTGAATAAAGAAGAGCAAGGCGGGCGTGTTTATTAAATTTCAATAATTTTGTAAAATTTACTCCCAAATATTTAAAATTATCTACAAAAGGAATTTCTTCGTTGTTCAAAAACAGATGCAAGTTTTTACTTTGGGGAACAACAAAGTATTTACATTTCCCTGAAGCATTTCTTAAACAAATTGCTTGACATTTTGATATATTGATCTTGATTCCCCAATCTGTGAAAAAATTATTAACCATATTGAGGTAAAGAGAAAGTTCCAATAAAGCATTGTTGGGAGATTCTGCATGGGAGTAAAGCAAGGCATCATCCGCATACAAAATCCCCTGACAATCTTGAAATCGATGAGGGAAATCATTCATATATATATTGTAGAAGTGTGGTGCCAAAATTGAACCCTGGGGCACACCACAATTTACTTCACCCAAAGCCGAATCTGAACCAGATAGATAAACAAAAAATTTTCTATTATTGAAAAAACTTTGACAAAGCCTTATAATATTTGGTTTAAACCCAATATTAATCATTTTATAAATTATACCTACATGATTGGCTTTGTCAAAAGCTTTTTCAACATCCAATGCCACTGCTACTGTGCACCGTTTTTGCCTTAAGTTACATAACACATCATCCTCAAATTTAAGAAGAGCATGTTCCGTCGAATGTCCTGACCTAAAACCAAATTGATATGGCGGAATATATGAAGTGGGAACACCAATATCCATTTTAGATTTTATCACCTTTTCGAACAGTTTTCCTATATTTGATAATAACGAAATTGGCCTAAAATTATTTACATCAGCTACATTTCTTTTTTTAGGAATTGGGATAATTTTTGCAACCTCCCATGTATCAGGAAAGTAGCTATTGTTAAGGCAATTGTTAAAAATTATTGTTAGAAACTGAAAAGCAGTCACTGGAAGTCTTTTAATCAAATAATTAGAGATGTTGTCCGGACCAGCCGATTTTTTTTCCATTAATAGTTTTAACAATTTTTACAAGGTCATTGGTAGACAAAAACTCAGGGGAGTTATTTTCATTTAACGCAGAGTTCTCGTCGCTAAAAGTTGTAACAGGTGACGAATTATCTTCTGTAAAAGACTGTGAAGTGAAGCTTCAATCTCCGGCATTGGTCTGAGAGAAGGAGAGCCGCTATAAACATTACCAAAATGTTGCTTTAAAACATCTAATTTTTCACAATCCTGCGATATAACTGTCCCATTGATTGAAATTTCTTTACATGAACATTTCTTTTTACCTAACATATTATTAATTTGTTTATATGCTCTAGGACCAGGACGTATATTTTCCAATTTTTTATTAAATGAGTTAGCTTGTTCTATAGCGACTCGCTCTTTAATTAGAATCTTAAGCAACTCTATTTGTTTAGCCAAAATAGCATACTCTGGACGCGATCGGTCAGAACTTATTCTAAACAATCGCTTGAGTTCTTTTTGCCATGCATATTTAACTCTGTACAACCTTTTAACCTCGTCTGACAAAACTAACTTTTTATTCGTTACTTCTATCTTCTCGGAATGTATAGAAGACAAGAATCCTATTGAAGTGCTAAGTTGCTGAATAAAGTAATCTACTTCGTTATTACTTAAATTTCGATTATTTGGAGGATAGAAATTGAGCAAATCACAGCTAACATCATTGCGAAAATGATTCCAATTCGTGTTTTGGTAGGACACAAAAGAGTTCTGCTGCTTTAAAATTATATTAAAGTTAATATTACAGATTGACAGCTTTATAGGGTAGTGGTCTGAAAAAGAAGCCATTGTAGAAACTTGAAAGTTTGGTGAAGATATATCTAAAAGATTGCATGAAATTAAAAAGTGATCAAGAAAAGATGATACATTAGGATAGGATGGAACTCTATTACAAATACGCAAAAATGACAAAGAATTCGATTGCAACCAATTGTAAAGATTAGTGCCATTAAAGTTACACGAATTATCACCCCAAGAAGTGTGTTTGGAGTTTAAATCACCGCCAATAAAAGAACCATCGAAACTCCTAGAAAATTGTTCAATTTTGGACAGACTTTGGCTTCAAACTTCAGTATTGTAGTTCGTTGGGATTTAGATTGAACCAAATAAAAATTTTTTAGCACATTGTCCAACAAAACATTTATTTGTATAAATACGTTGGGGAATCCCACGCCGGAAATATTCAATTTAGAAAAATTGTAAGATGATCGTAAAACGATCGCAACCCCCAATTCACTATCATCTCTTAAAATCTTGTAAAGACACCCTCTGACCCACTCTTTTTAGCCTTGTTTCTTGGATAAAGGCTACATCAATGTCACCATGTTTTAAAGTGTTTAATAGGTCTATACGCCGACTAACATCGACTAAAGACCTAACATTAAAGGTGAGAAGATTGAATAATCTACGCACCATAATGATGAACTACTTCTTGTAACAAAGTGAGACACTCACGTTTAGCTTGTTCTTTAGTCAAACTCTTAAAATTTTTAATAAAACGTTCAACTTTACTCTCAATTGTTTCCTGGCCACATAACTCCCTTGCGAGAGACAAAAATTCTTGAATCAGCGGAGGCTTCTCAGAATCTTTACTTAATTTAGGTTGTGAACACAAAACATTTGCAAATGAACTTTCCTGGCGCACATAATTGGAAGGAATGGCCCTCATAATATTAGCAGAAGCTATATCTTTGATTTTCTTATCTGCATTTCGTTTCATTTCTTTAATATCTTTATAATGTTTAAAGGCGGAACAACCTCTCCAATTAACTGTATGCCCATTTTCTTGGCAATTTGCACAGAAAGGAGTACTACCTGACTCAAGAGGAAACTCTTTTGGACTATGCTCATTACCACACTTAAGACAAACAACGGCCCGATTACAATTATTGGACATATGTCCCCATTTTTGGCAGCGCCAGCATTGTATTTCCTTTTGTTTTTTATTGGGACTTTCCCAAATTACTGATTGGTAGTCGATAGTTCTAATACTGCGCACCTCATTAAGATTAGCATCTACACTAAGCGTGACTAAATAAAGACTAGTATTTTTGGCATTCTTTCTTGAGTATTCCGTTTCAAACTTTGTTACAGATTCAACTGCACCAGGAACTAAACTATTAATTTCAGATTTAATTACATCTAAATCCATATAAGGGTGCAGCCTTCGTAACACAAGAGATTTCCTTCGAAGGTCTCGAGGAGTGAACGAATATGAATCTATCTTTTTATTTTTAAGTAGAGTCATCATCTCAGTATGTACTGTCGAATCTTGTAGGTATAATTTACTTTTACGGTTTGATACATTTACGCTTTTAAACACCACCTTCTTAGCTTTTAACTGGTCAATCAAAGCACCCATATCTTTAATGTTAAAGAGAAATATAGGCGGACAAAACGAGCGTTCTTTAGGTGCAATTTTCCTTTTTTCGTTTATGACTAAAGGTGCATCTAATACATTAGGTTTTGTAGAATTTAGAGGTTCAGTCTCAATGTTTAGATCGCCTAAAATAGCAAATCTATTTTGGTTTGATGTCTTATCGTTATTTACATCATTAAGAGAAGTCTTGAGCGTACCGCCAACCGACCTTTTCTTCTTCTTAGGAGGAATCGTAATAAAACCGTCTGAACTTACTTGATCATCACAGATTTGTAAAGTTGCCGTATTTTGACCATTGTTGACTTGATTTGGCCTTTTCGGTATTATCAGAGCAATCCATATTCAGATTTGTAATGCAGTCATCATTATCCGAAACGTAAATGGAATCAACACTCCCAAAGGAAGCTGTGTCCTTATGTAAAATTTCCAACTTTTTGTCAGGGGGTTTTTTCTTCAAAAGATCGATAGAAGATGTGGCCATTTTATCCAGCAGCTATGCAATCCACCAAACTGATTATTGAACCAAGTTTAGGAATAAAAGATATCCAATGAAAATTACAATTTAAGAAAAAGTAATTTTTTGGAAAAAATTAAAAATTAATTTATTTTCCTATTGACAAGAAAAGCACGTCCGATACGTTTCGAAGCACAAATTGGAATCGTCGTATAAAATTGAAACAAAAATAAAAACTGTACTCAGTAAGTGTTTATGCAGCTATATAGAACCGCTATCAGTTTTTTCCAATTTTCGCTTATTTAAATTTATTAAAGATGTCAAATAAGTTCACCCGAACAACTTCTTGTGATTTTTGATTTTGTTTTTTAAACACTTCCACTTAGTGTATAAGGCATATTAATTCTGTTTACTGAGGGTATGAGCCTTTAGGCTTCCCTTGTTAGCCTTTACATTTACACACTTTGATACCACCGAAAATGTGCCTCGCCGAAATAATTGTTTTCAGATAATTTGGAATCGATTTACAGTGCGCACTATAACTCTCACACGGATCAAACCATTTTGTTTAAATTTTTTGTCTCGTAATATTTTATCCAAACATAATTTAAGTTCGAACTTTGCATGTCGTAATATTTCCTTCAGACAAAAATCAGCTTTGAATATGGACTATATCGATCCACTCCTTCGAGTACCTTCCACACAAATTTTCAAAATTTTTGGCTGCAGTTTAGGGATTCTTGCCGCAACGGCTTTACGCTACATATTTTCCTTGGCAAGTCCATACTTTCATAGATAATGTCTCATAGCACTCACCAACTCAAATGATGGATGAGCACGAAAACTTCAGTATCAGTTCGAGAACCACTTGAAAGTACTTCTTGTGGACGTATTGAAAGTACTTTTTGTGGTTTTGTTAATAGCAGTATAATGTTTTTCGTGGGCAAGTTTATACTTCATGACATAATGTGTCTAAAGCTCTGTGACCAACTAAAGTCCCTAATGTGCACGTTAACTATGGAAAGGAGTGATTGACATTGGCCCACCCTTTGCGCATCGTAATGTTTCTGTAGCACTTAAATACCTTTTGTGATATCAGAAACATATTTTATACCATTAAAAGACAACTACTGGAGAATATTGCAGTCAATTATGTTTTAATATGGAAATAACTCTTCTCTTTGCTTCACATTGAAACCCTGCTCATTTAAAACAATGTCTCTCCAAGGGAGCAAAGTTAATGTTGCTACCGTAATAATGAAATGTTTAATCACATTCAGGCAAAATTAGAAGTAGTTTGGGAATTCAAAAAAAAATACATAAATGTATCTTATAATTTAAAATAATAAGAGATTTCTTCGATTTTGCTAAAACATCTGAATTGACATTTTTCCAAATATCATGCATTTTCGACAGAACAACCCCCTTGCCTTTTTTCTTCCTTGACTAAGTGAACAAAGAGAATATCGCAAAAGAAAATTTGTATAATTATTACATTACCTGATATACAATACTGTCATTACAATAACGAATAGGTAGAATGGAGGAGAACATGATATCCAATGATTAAAGGAATATGTCAAGCAACTTTTTTGCATAAAAATAATTATTGTCACATACATACATAAGTATATGTTTCTACACAACATACCATTTTATTCAATATCGTGAAATATGTATATGAGTCTTCCTGTCAACCTACAGATTGTATGTATATATGACATTACATATGTCAATCAATTGATTAAAAATGTACGCACGTGGAGTACTCATACTCCCTTTCTCTGTGTAATGAAAGAAATGTTTAAAAGAAAAAACAATACGCCATATTTCTGCAATACCGTGGTAATTTTACATAAATAATAAACATAAATTAGCTTTTTGCATGAAATTAAACTTGAAAAAGCAACAGCAACGATGATATAAATTAATTCATATTTGTCATAAAAACATATACACACTGAAGGAGGAAATGAAGGGAAAGCAAGGATTATATTTGACGCAGGAAAATAATTCATTAATATGAATATTGTGAATACATTCTCATGTAAATACTGTTAACAAGAGTGTACCATACAATAACAACGAAATGTTCATAAATTTACAGCATATATCTTCCTCACTTATTCGTATCTGGTTCTATTGAAAACGATGATAATACGCCATCATTATTTGGACTAATAGAGATATTAGAGACGGGATGGGTTACGTAGGGGATGAAAGATACCGAGCAATCGGTTTTAACATGGCGAAGCCCAGGACTTATCTTAGTCCCTCTTTCATCTCAAGTGGACACCGACCTCCCCGTGGTGTCACCTGGGACACCTGCCTTTAAGAGGTTATCCCTACTTGTGCAGAACAAAAGAAACTAATTTTTCATGATTTTTTCAAGGAAACAACTGCCGATATTTTGGGTAGATCTATTTTTCATCTGAAAGAGCACATCTTAAACTACTTTTGGAATTTTTGTCGTTGAAAAATATTGCACAGTTTTGTGATAAATGGGTATCTGAGAAACCATTTTTTGTAAAAGCATTTTGTGGTGCCAACGATAGCTCGAAAACGAATGCGGCAATCTTCATACATTTTTGTGAGCGTTTTAAGAACCTAATAAGCTAAATATTTAACTGTCAAAGTCAAAATTTCGATTTTCGATTGGACCGTATTTTGTCCATGCATCTGCCAAAGTTTAAATAAATGATCTCGCTTAAAGTCAAGATTTTAATGTATTTAGTAAGCTCGCCAAAATAGTATATAAGATCGGTCCATTCGTTTTCGAGCCATCATTGGCATCGACTTCAAAAAGATTTCGGGAAACACGCGTTTAAAGTTTCTATGCTACATACAAATCACAATAAATTTTCCCTTCCAATGCTCATATCTCAGCTAATTTTGCGCCGATCGACGTTTGCTGTATAATATATACTACCTGTACTTCAAAATAAGATAACTACATTTAAGATAACACCCATTAAAGGTATTGAGCTAACATGCGCCGTGCATTCACTCATAAGAACGTTGAAAGCTTGGGTTGGACGTGGGACTAATACCCATCCATCCCCCCAAAAGGCAACATCCTATGATAAAAAAAAAAAAAAAACAAAACAAAAAACCCCTCTAAAGTTGACGACCCCCACAAACGTTTTAAGGACCATACAGGAAATACGATGGATTGGGAAAGGTGTCACAACAACACCTAACGGTGACACTCTGTATTTTAGCTGTCATGCTCTGTATATAGTCTATACTCATCGAGCGTGTTGGATGTACGATCGTTCTGAGGAACAAATTTAGACTCGGAACACCAACTTGTGGCAGCAAAGTTACATACCCGATGAAACGTAGCAAATTTACTACAAAGAGACACAACACGGAAGTTGGACATCGAAATGCTGCAGCCACAACATATAACAAAAGCAATTGCTTAATCAAAGCACTCCTCGGCCCGATAACATGTCAGCACAATGGCAATGTGTTGCCCACTTCATTCAACAGCCACAAAATCCATACTTGGATACCTCCCAAAAGAAACCCATGGTATGACCTGGAGTGTCGTGCTGTTATCGATGAGAAAAATGCGGCATATAGGGCTACTCTACAGTCAGTAGCAAATAGATACATAGATATCGCGAGAAAAGAAGAGAAATGGAAATCAAGATAATAGGAGCCAGAATGAAGTCCGAAAGTTTTACCAAAGAGTGAAACATCAATGATGACTTTGGTAATGCACACTCTCATGTTGTGACCAGCAAGGTAATGTGGTAGCTGGTAGTGCGCTAAGAATATGGAAAGAGAATTTTTCCAAATTGTTGGTATCTAAAACTAGCGAAGGCGACGAACGTAGCACGGATCTAATTCCAGAAGATCGTATTGAATTTATACCCCCCGGCCAAAACGAGGTAAAGATAGCAAAAAACCGGCTGAAGAACAATAAGGCAGCAGGAGCCGATGGTTTTTTTTATTATTGAGTCTATAGATAACACAAATATCCTTACAGACTAACCTAATTTACATATATACAATTCAGATTAGATTTGGATTAAGTATTCAGAGCCAATATTATTTTTTGTGTCAAACTGACTTTACTTTCGGATAGATCGATCTGAGAATAGAATTTATTGAATTGAAGTATAAGACGACATAATTAGTTTGAAAATATTAAACTTGAAGTGGTTGGAAATTTCGAGTTGGTCTATTGGGGACATTTAGTAAGATTCTGCTCATAATAAGATCCGAATAAATGTTTCCCTGAATAACATTTAAAAGAAAATTTAGTCCCAACGGCCAATACGTCGGCTTTTCAATGTTGACAGTTTAATCATTTTAAGTCTTGTTTCATATGAGGGTAGTGTTTGGTGGTTCCACCTCTGATGACGCAAGCAAAATCACAGGAATTGCTTTTGAACTGATTCAATCAGATTGGAGTATAAAAAAAAACTATGGATCCCAAATCATTGCACCGTATTCAAGAATACTGCGAACAATATATATATATATATATATATATATATATATATATATATATATATATATATATATATATATATATACAGATTTTTAATAACAAGTGTATCCGAAAATTCAAATTCAAATTCAATTCAAACCCGGATACGACGCGCTAATAAGGTGTATGCATCAGTTAACTAAAGCCTATGGTCAATGAAATAATTGGGGCACAAGTCATGACAAATCTAATACTGACTAGATATTTAACCTGCGGCAAATCCTGGAAAAGACCCAAGCGATGTCGATTATAGAACAGCCTTCGACAGCCTCTTACTCTCAAAGGAATTCCAAGCCATGTTTGAATTTGGTATCCTCGTAAAGTTCAATCCTTTTTGTAAGATGACTTTAACTGATACCTACTCCTCAGTTAAAATAGTAAAGGACCACTTCGAACAATTCACTACCAAAAGAAGTTTCAGACAAAGAGACACCCAGCAAAATGTTCGATGGCAAAGATGCCATTCAATCATTGGTGCAAGTGATCTGGCATGTCATCTTTTTAGCATCTTCATCGATGAATTTTATATGAGCGTGGACGCCAAAAGACGCTATTCATTTTTGGATCCAAAGCATGTCATTTACACCAATGATTTGGCATGTCATTTCCACCAATGCGACGAGAGTTTGTTTGTGATTTGGAGTCTCCGACAACATCAAGCCTATTGCAAGTATTTAATCTTACATATTTAGAAAAATGTGTATAAATAAAAACACAAAATTCATCTTTATTGGATCGATGGAATGGGTTCAAATGCTGATGAAAAGATCGGATCTTTCACGACTTCCTTTGCATGGGTTCAAATGCAGATGAAAAGATCGGATCATTCACGACTTCCTTTGCATTGGTCCAAATGCTAATGAAAAGATCGGATCTTTCACGACTTCGTTTGAACCAATGCAAAAGATGCCATGAAATCACGTCATCGCATGCAACCCCTTCCTTCAAATTTTGCTGGGCAGCCTTTCGTGTGATCTCTTCAACATCCTGCTGGAAAATGTAATAGAGAGGCAAGCGTTAAAAGGAATGACAGAATCTACACCAATAGCCGCATGTTACTTGCTTATGCTGATGATATAGACATCATGGGACGATCATTAAAAGAAGTAAGTGATACCTTCACGAAGAACGAAGGAGAATCTTGCAAAAGTGGGTCTGGCGGTAAACGGCAAGAGCACCAAGCTGATGGTGTCGACGCACAATGTCGCGAGCTCATATTACCTGTGGCCAAAAATAGAAGGAGTTGTCGTAGGTGCATCAATTTTGGTACACGTACCTATTATTGACTTACAATCTTCAGGACAAAAAATTGGGTTGGTCGGTCCACGTTTTGATATAGCCCCAATAGAACCGTATCTCCCGATTTTCGGTATTTTGAATGTTTTAAACACAATGACCAACCGAAAGTATTCAAATTTTGTGGTTAGTCTTCGGCAGAGGTATCAAACATTCCAACAGAGAATTGTGGGCTTAAGTCCACGTTTTGATATAGCCCCCTTATAACGGTACCTCCCGATTATCGGTATTTTGAAGATTTTAGCCTCATTATTACACCGAAATTGCTGAAATTTGGTATTTAGTCTTCGTAGGGGGCATTATACCTTCACCTTGAAATTGGTCGGCATAGGTCCACGCCTTCATATAGCCCCCATAGGACGGTACCTCCCGATTTTCGGTATTTTGGAGGTTTTAGCCCGATTATCACACCGAAATGGCTGAAATTTGATATTAAGCATTCGTTAGGGGGCTTATAACGTTCTACAAGAAATCTGTCGGTATAGGTCCTCGTCTTCCTATAGCCCCCATAGAACCGTGCCTCCTCATTTTCGGTATTTTGAGTGTTGTGGCCTTAACATCCACCCGAAATGACTGAAATTTGGTGCTTAGTCTTCATATTGGTTGTGAGCATATTGAATATATCAAGCTTCTTGTCTCTATATATGAGAAATTTTTTGACCGATTAGTGGTCAAAAAATGGTAAATTTTTTGTAAAAAATCGAATTTTGATTTTCGCTGTCCACAATTTTGTTAAAAATTGATATTTTTAAACAATTCTCTCATTTTAAAGCAAGATTATTAGGTACTTAATTGCCCACAAAAATATATGATGATCGGTTTATTCGTTTTCGCGCTATAGCCAACACCGCAAAACGATTTGTTAAAAAAGGGGGTATCCTCTCAGTGAGGTGGTCGCTGAAACAGAGAAATGACACATTCGTCTGCAAACCTCGGCAGCTGGGACCTTTATATATTTGAAGTACTCACTTTTTACTACTCATACAGCAAAAAATATCGATATACACTTTTATACAATTTTTTTCCCACTCCACTCAATTTAAAATTTGCTTAAAAAAATTAATAAACATATTAATACATGTTTGGGTTAATGTAAACACCATATTTACATGCAAACAAAAGTGTAGCCAAGTTTATTACATCCCAAGAGAACTTAGGAACCATTTTTGCCGATGGAAATGGAGACGTTTTCTTAGTTCTGTAAAAGGCCAGCTAAGTAAGTCAGTAATTTTGGGACAGTTAGTGGACGCTATTCTTAAACCATCGACTAGGACATTCAACTCTGTGCTGAACTCCGCACCACATGTAGTGAACAAAGGGACAGTAGACTTTATGGCGAATATTTGCATATTCCTCGCGCGAAAAAAATGTTGTAAAGTCGGTCAAATAAGAGTGCAGTCTTTCACAAATGACATTAAGAGAAGTACTCGACGCCATGGTCCTACAATCCGCATATGCAACGATCTCAATACCGTCTGGAGATGTTGATCTACAGGAAAGGAAGAGGTTAAACAGTTCAGGAGATATCACTTTGAGGAACTCCATTTTTTACTCTATGGTTGATAAAGTACCCGTATAACTGTACAGCAGGGTTATGACTTTTTTACAACCTCATATCCCTGTATCATAACGTGATGAGTTTTGCCATAAGATTACATAAAATCTTAATTATAAGGTGATTCGGTGAAAAACCTCACGCACAAAATGATTTTAAAATTTGAATTTATCAAAATTACGGACAATTTTTTGAAGTCACTGAAAACAGATATATAATTGAAAATAAACTTTAGAGCCACATGAGATAATTAAAATGACATAAAATTTATTTCTCACTATTTTTCTTCAATTCTGAGAATCGTAAAAATGTCGTAAACGCTTTTATTCAAAAATATAATTTTTTAGCAAAAAACAAAAAATTTAAAATTTTTTCAATGTGATTTTTTCGCGACTTTTTTTAATATTTGAATGAAATAAACGTTATTATAGTTATTAGTAGGCTTATATTTATTCATTCGTGCAACAAAAAATAATTTTTTGGAAAAAAAAAAATTTCATTTCATATATTTTTTCAAAAAATTATTTTTTTTTAAATCGATTTGTGCGTGAACTTTTTTATATTTCAATGGAATAAACGATAGCATAGTGATTAATAGGCAAAAGTTCATTCATCCCTGCTACAGGAAATCATTTTTGTGGAAAAATGTCAAAAAGTCATAACCCTACCCTTTCGATGGGTTTTCCATATTTGCGACTTAAGTTGCTGTAATTCGGTATTGCGGGTTCTCAGAGGATACAAAAGCTCAGTTCAGGTACAAAGTCTCGATATACCTTGTTTAGAACAACTTCAGTTCAGTTAAAATAGTTTACTTCTCCTACCTTGACGTTGCAGAAGAACTTAGTACTTCCATAAACGAATGTAAACTAATTGTGAAATTTTGCTTCAATACGAAGGGCACTAAAAAACCTACAGGCCTAGGCAACTCGCAGTGTCGCCTGGCGTCATTTGAAATTTTTTTTGGAGTGTTCGACAGTTTTTATCCTAAGCGTACTCAGGACAGTGGGACATACGACCATTTGTTAGGTTGTTTATAGTGACTTGAAAAAACCACTTTGCAAAACAATGAATTTACTTGTGAACATTTTCGTCCTATAATTTTTTACAACTTTCGACGTGTATAATCACGGCAAGAGTGCATTGATCAAAATAAATCTTTGTATGTCGATAAAGGGACATCCTATATCACTATGAAAAACTAGTATAATGAATTCAATCGTGGCCGACACTCGCAAAAAAACGAAGGTCGCGAGGGTCGCTTAAAATCGGCCGTTGTGCCAGAAAAAAATTAAGCCGTTCGTGCAGGATCGCCATGTTATAAACCGTGAGATAGCGGCATCCTTGGGCATTTCTTCCACCAACTAACATTTGATATTGCATGAACACCTGGCCACGAAAATGGATTTTTCTCGCTAGATCCAGCAAAACTGGACAATCGCTCAAAAAAGGATCTTGTGGATTGGTGCAAAGAAATTGTGAATAAAAACAATCGCGATGCTTCAAACGACATTTATAACATCGTCACAGACAACGAATCTTGGATCTATGCTAAGGAGCTCGAAACAAGACAGGAATCGACCGTTTGGGTCGAAAGCGAGCCAAATCTGGCGAAAGTTATTCATGGAAGTAGACCTTGAAAGTAAATGGTCCCCTGTTTCTTCGGCAAAACTGACGGTGTGCCGACGATACGGCTTGGGAAATCTAGGACGGTTAACTCTGAGTGTTACACTACAATTTGTTTGCCTGAAGTCTCCTGAGGAATCGAAAAACGAACAAGAGAAGACGAATCGTTCTGCATCATGACAATGCGAGCTCTCACATATCGATTCAAACCAGCGCCTGTTTGAACGGACAAAACGTGGAATTGATGGGTCATGCGCCGTACAGCCCTTGCCGGAGATGCATTGACTTCATTTGATTCCAGAACATCAAGAAAAAAAGGCGTGATCAACGATTTTCGTCGCCAGGAGATGCTGTAAAAGCGTTCAAAAACCAGGTTTTGGAGGTCTCTCAATCAAGCCATGGTAAACAACCCAACACATGGTCGTATGTCAAACTGTCCTGAGTACGCTTAGGCTAAAAACTGTCAAACTTACCAAAAAATGTCAAATGACTCCTGGCGACACTGCGTGTTGCCTAGGCCAGAAGGTTTTTAGTTGTTTCAGTTGTTATTTTCTTAACTTCTGCAGGCCTGCTAATTTAAATTCATTCATGTATTATGAAAAAAAACGACAATCTTTGCCATTTTAATGGAAAAGGAGCAAAAAAAAAACAAAATAAATAAAAGTTAAATATGTAAAAAATGATGACCAGGTTTGTAACTTAATATCCCATTTGTAAATGAAAACAACGCTAAACTCCACCATTTAACAACTTCCATAATCCACTTTTGTCAGATAAACTAATATTAAAGTAGTGCATAAAAAGAAGGGGAAAATAACTTGTCTAAGCTTCCTTTCTACCAAGAGAGAGGATTAAGAAAAATACAGTTACAGACACAGGACAACAACAGAGACTGAAGCATATTTGTTTTAATATCTTGGCATTCTATTAGCATTTTTATAGGGCATTTGAAATAATAACAGTTCATTTCTCTTTCGTGTCTGGTCCATGGTTTGTGTTCTGGTGTTTGACACACTTCTGGCAGATGGTTTCAGTTAAGGTTGTTGTTTCTTTTTTTAAACTTATGCTGCTGTGGATGCCATTAATTTGTCTTTATTTTTTTGCAGATGCTGCTCTAACTAGTGGTGGTGCTGGCGGTGAAATGGTTGGTGATAGTGTTGCTGTGGCAGGAGAAGGATTTAGAGCTAGTGGTGCTGCCATTGGCAATATTCCTACCAGTATGGGAAGTCCTGCTGTGGCGGCGTCATCGTCATCTTCATTAATATCCTCATCATCGTCATCATTACCATCGTCTTCGTCCAGTATTAGTGGCAATTTTAGGCTAGGCTCTTCGTCAAAGTCGTCACTGGTGTCAGAAACAGAGCGACCACGCATTTTTCGCAACCGCCATCATCACGAACAACACTGGGGGCCATTTTTCGAAGAGCCACTTAACTCAACGACTTCGGGTGACAATAGCATAACAACCGCCCATCTCTATACGGAAGCTGTACTCAATTGTCGAGTGGGAATGCTAAAAGACAAAACGGTATGTAAACCCCATTATTTATACAAAAATGTGTAAGTTGCTTTCTTTAGCTTTGAGCTCAGATTTCCGTCTTCTTTTTTTTCTTTGTAAGTTTTGGTTTTCATTTATTCACATCATCATACTTGTGTATCATCTGCATTATTGTCATCGTTTGCGTTTCACTTGTGAAAATAAAAAACGAAACAAAAATTAATGTACAGTGAAACCTCTTAAAGAACTGTGACCTGTGTTACAGTCCTTTAAAGGAAACCTTCAAGTCTTATATATGAATATAATTTTCATCATATTCCCATGCCAAGGGCTTCACTGTTTAAAGCGATAAAGTGAATAGTGACAGCAAAAAATCTCAGGAAGTCGGAAAGCTAAGCAAAAGTAAATATGAAAACACACACATATAGTACATACACTAATTCTTACATACACCTCCACATTTAAATTCATAAATAACAGCATTTGCCAAAATAAAAGTCAACAACGAAAAGAAGCTCAAAGCAAAAATATTCTGCTTAACTGCAACTTCAAGTGCCACTTATCAACCCAAGATGTCATTATTTCCTGCAGCGGAAGATGAAGGCAATAGTTGTTGGTTTATCGGCGAAATGGAAAAATTCTTGCAAAAATCCATTAATGCTTTAAAATACCATCAAGACACAAAAAAAAAACAAAAACACACAACCACCAAACCAAAGAAGATAAAGAGGAAACGAATGAAAATGAAATGAAAACATTACAAATGTAATGGCAATATATGTTGTTGTTGCTGTTATTATTCTTGTGGAATGGGCGTGAAACATCATCGTGTCTACTCACCTGTGCTAAAATTTTTCTTCCATTACGTTGTAGTTAACATTTTTGGAGTGCTTAAATCCCTTCAAGGTAACTCCAATTTGACTAAAAGCTTAGACCAGCTTAAGCGAAAAAATACTTGAGTATCTAGAAACAAATAGGGAGGACGAAAAGAAACCCTGTCAGCTTATCTCAAAAAAGGTAGGTAAATGGTAGAGCAAAAGTCAAGCAGCATTCACCTTAAATTGCTTAAAAATGTTGACGATAGCATACGTCAAAATCACTGAATGACAGTAGTTTGAAAGTAATGATATGTATTAACGAAATGTCGGGAAGAATGGAATAAAAAGGAATTTTTATTTACACAAACATAGGTCTACCTAGCTTAACAAACAATATACAAATCATCTATTGAACCAAACCAAAACAAAATCTCGATTAAACCTCTTTCCGGTATTTTTTTAAAGCAAAACTAGGAAAATACGAGTACTGGAACGGAAAATTTGCAGAAATGTCAAAAGCTGTGGGAAAATGTCAAAATCAATGTAGGTATCTCGAGAAATCGCCACAAGTCCTGCTCCGCTATTCAGTAACTTTTTAACAACTTTACTCATTGTTTATTTTACAACAATTTCATTTGATTGTTTTGTAGTTGTTACAAAAACAAAAGAAATTTTAACAACTTTTCAATCGATAAAAGTTAGAATAGGCCTACTGGTCTGTATACACTCAAGCCAGAGTAGGCCTGTAGTGGGATTCTGTAACTCATTTTTGCTGTTATCGATAATTGTCGGTAAAATTAAAATGCTTATTATTTCGATAATTAACGAAATTTTTCGGAAAGTTAACGATGAATAAAAAGTAGTCGCTAGCCTCTACCGACACAAACAGTGATGCCAACTTTTCTATATGTTTTAGTCATAATTTTGCGATTTAATTTTAACGATTTTTGTCGGTAACAGCAAAAATGAGTTACAGAATCCCACTACTGTTGTACACTCTAGACTAGATATTTGTACTTTTGAAGAAGAAAAAAAATCACTCAATAAGAAATTTGTGTTATAATTATACCCTTAGCCCACCTTAGTTTTAGTTTTAGTGTTCAGGGTATTTAACCATCAGCTTAAAGGCCAACGAGACAAGGATCGTTTTGAAATTTTTACCGAAGGTACTCTTTGTGGTCCTGTTTACATGTCTTTTGTGTGCAAGTACATACTTCCTGACGTAATAAAGTGAAATTAAATGGCTAGTTGGCCCGAAAAAAAATTATCCAAATAATCCAAGGCCACTTTTCGGATGATGTTGAAATTTTAATAGAGCATATAGTCATTGCGATCATGACAACAGTATTATAATTTTATCTAGGACAATCCCCTACTTCCTGAGATATGGGTGCCAATATGTATCAATTTTTAGGGGTATACGTTCATACACCTCTCGCATATTAGTTGTTAATAGTCTATGTGGTCCTTGTTACAACGCTATAATTTTATTCTGCGCAATTGTTCTCTTATTCTCATTCCCAAATGCCTAAATTATGACTTCGATCAGGTGGTGCCTTTATATGAGGGCTATATCAAAGTGGGGATCTATGTTGACAATTTTTGGTGGAAAAGTTTTGTGACAGGGAATCTCAAATATCAAATTACGGGTAGCTCCGTCAAACATATAGCTAAACACCTCACAATACCGAAAATCGGGAGTTACCGTTATATGGGGGCTATACCAAACATGGACCTATGTTGACGAATTTTTGTGAAGAAGTTTCATGACCACTGAGAACCTCAATTCTCAAACTACAGCTAGTTCGGTTAAAAATTTTAACTCAAAATCTTCAAAGCTCCGAACATCGGGAGGCACCGTTATATGGGGGCTATACTAATACATGGACCTATGTTGATGATTTTGTTGGGGAGAAGTTTCGTGACCTTTGAGAACCTCAAATGTCAAACTATAGCTAGTTCGTTAAAGATTGTAACTAAAAGCCTCAAAATAACGAAAATCGGGGTTATACCAACATAAGTTTGTTGGTCACTAGGAACCCTTAATAATTATAGCTAATTCGGTCTAAAAATTTAAGATTTCAGCGTCTTACCTCCATTTTTGTGGATCCTACAGTGACAACAGACGGGCGGATGGACTGACTTGCACAGATCGACTCAGAACTTTACCGTAATCAAGAATATATATTCTACTTTATAGGGTCTTCTTTATAGGGTCACAAATAATTATTTCAATGCGTTACAAACGGAAAACAAATTTAATATGCCCTCCATACTATAAAAGTTCAAGTTTATAGTTGAGCTCAGGCTCTTAATGAATGTGGACAGTTAATGGAACTATATCCAAACATAAGCGAACATATTTCAAATTTTTTATCCTTACTTCTGGAGGAGACATTACTGCAAAAAAGATTTTGTATGGAACAGAACTCTTGAACTCTAATTATTATCAGCGTAGAAATAACGATATAGGGAATCAAATATTCGGCCTTGTTGACTATAGTCTTTTCTAATTTGTTTCTTTTGTAATCGTGGTGCAATGGTGTACCCCCGTCTTGGACACTGAATGCTCAGGTTCAAATTCCAGGGTAGACAAAATGAAATTTTCAACGGGAGCAAAAATTTCCGTCAGTGTAAGGTTCGCTAAATTTGTTGAGTATATCAGCCAGGAAAAACTTTTCAAGTAGTGCCTTAGAACGAGCCGCACAGTGGTTTAGAATCATTTTCTTCCTGGTCAAAACTCTGTAACTGTTAAGCGGATAGATATATTTTCATATTTTTTTCGACACAAAGAAAAACGATCAAATTCCGTCTAGTAAATGCAAAGGAATTCAAGGTCCACCTTAAAAAATTTAAGTTTTTCAGTATTTTACATCAAAATAAGAGTGGTTTTGTGTTTTCTATATGTTCCAATCTATTTAAAAAAGGTCAAACCCTAATAAATAAATTATAAAAATAAAAAATCATTTATTTAAATATATGTTCATTTATTTAAAAAAAGCTATAATTCATATGGGAAAATGGTAAAAAAAAACACATATTTTTACCCATGGAATTTCAATAAATTTAAAAAAGTGTTAAGCGGACGAAAATTTGTTCCATGTTGTTCCGTAAAAGTTCTAGTCCACTAAATTTGGCATTTCACTAAAATTGTATAAAAGCAATTAAAATGGCAACAACCCTACCTATTTAACAAAAAAAAACTGTTATAATATCTGTTATAGTTTCCGAGAAACAAGTATTTCTTTCCCCAGAAATTTGCAAAAAAAAAATTGTCGTCTTTTGGAGCACGCCGCGTACCGCCTTATAATATTTCAACCTAATTTTTTTTTGGTTTCCTCAGTTTCAATATGTTTACTATCGAGTCCCATATAGAAATTATATTATCATACTTGTCGTCTATTAAAGACATTGTGGTCTCTATGGGAAATCTTACTGAATTCCATGTGCCACAAAATGGAGGTTAAGATCTGGGGGAGGAAAATTTCTTTTGGGAATGAAAGCCCCAATGGAGAACCCCAAACGACCCTATAGCTGAAATTTCTGAATCATGACATAATGATTTTGTTGATTGACCCCCATCAATCATTGAGAAAATAGCTTTATATATCTGTTTGGAGATATTGTTTCATCATTTTTAGATGACATGTTTCATCAAAAAGTAAGACAAAATAAAATTTTCTACAAAAATGTTCCACCGAAAATTATATGTAGGTTTCCCATATCCAAGAAATCGATATTGTCACATTTTTACTGTTCTTTATCAGTTTTACCCGATCACTTTTAGCCGTATGTTTATGTATTTCGGTAAATTTCGCATAATCTATTAACTACATATCAAATTCAGATGGCATCTTAAATACGTTGTTGGTTAACGACAAATTCATCCCGCTATAACTCAGAAGTCTGACAAATGGCGAATCTTTCTTCTAGGATTCATTATATACTCAATCCGAGTTTTCTACACAATCAATTGCATATACGAAATTCAATGAAAGGATCGGGTGGACAATTTTCTACAATTGTTTTATCTGTCTTGGTAGGTTTCTATTTAGCGACGCATGAGGTCATTTTGTGATTAGGGTCTACATCTGTTTAAAGATAAGACTGGCAGCAATAAATTGTGTAGTTTTATTACCCACGAAGCATTATGCCTGCTGTGTGCATAATGCATTTCTCGGTACAGCGTGGATTTCTAATGTTTGTCGATTTATTTGTACTTTCTATTTTAAGGTCTAGAGTTAAATATTTTGTAGTAAATAAAGAGTCTCTCTAAATCAACGAAGCGAACAACATCGCTCACGCGTGTGTTTTCATTTTCTTAGTTTATTTTCCTTTGGTTTCTTGGGTGCATTTGTGATGAGACTAGGAGTCGTGTCATCATTTGGTGACCCCAAAGTGATAGTTCACGTAGTGTAAAAAAATACTGCTGTGATAGGTGACGTGATAGGCTCGCGGTTTCAAAAAAGAAATTTGTGTAGTTTAGTCGTGTTAAGTATAGTTACGTGGTAGGCTCACATTTTCAAGAAAGAAAAGTGTGTTAGTTTACGCGTAGTGTTATAACGTAGTAGGCGCGTAGTCAAAAGTGACTACGTTATACCCTAGACAGACGGCAGAGTTAATTTGCATTAAAAATTCCTTAATTTGAATTAACTTTTTACACTGACAGACGACAGTTTCTGCATTTATGAAACAGCTGTTTGTGTTGTTTGCTTGTACCCAGCAGACCATTTCTTAAATTTTTCAAAAGTTCGCCAAAATATGCGAAACAAATATACTTTCTACCATTGACCTTTTCACCACTATAATGCAAAAATAAATTAAATTTATTCGCGATATTTTTGAGTCCTTTTAATATTAAAAAATGTCGCAAAACTCTAAAGGAACATTTGAAGAAGATATTATTTTCGATAGAATTGGTATGGTGGGTAAAGAAATGCTTGTGAAAATAAAAATTTTAAAAATAGATTTGATAGAAGGCTCGAAAAACGATTAGCTGCTATTCTATTCGAAAAGACCACTACTTATTTGAAAGAAACGCGAAAATTTCTGATTTGTTTTCCTTTTTATTTTCTTAAACATGGAAATTTGACAAAAAAAACTATTGATTTTCAATGCAAATTGTGTCTCAGAGCATGAATATGCTCTCTCTCCTACATGAATATGGGCTCTCTTTTACAGCATTGCCATATTGAAAAACCTAAATTCAGTTTAAATTTCCTTTGATTTTGTGCATTAAGAATGTGGATAATGCACGAATTAATTTGAATTAAGACAGTTAATGAAATTAACGCTTCCGTCTGTCAAGGGTATTAGGTTTATTCGTTAGGTTATAGAAAGGCGCACAGTCGAAGCAAAGATTGTGTTAGGCCAATTTTATAGCTAGAAAAAAATAAATAAAGTGACAAAAAATATAGCTCGCGAAAATAAATTTCGAAGAATTCATCCAACATCAAAGGATGTTGGGCGAGTATATAGTGTCCATATATTTACAAATGAGCAAAATTGCTCAAAACAGTGTAGCCAAAGAAACTAGGAAAAAGTGTTCCGAAATAGTTAGTTCTTTCACGGAAGCAAGAAAGGATTTTTCAGGTAAGGAAAGGGAGCTCCGACGTATGGGGAAAGTACCATACGATCATAGCGTATTCGCTGTGGGAGTGCAAAATGCGGTGAAAAGGATAGAGGAAGGCATGGAAGCTATGGGTTTGTTTGTTTGTGCCCATAGAAGTGCCACGTCTTGATAATGTAGACTTTATAGCTGAGGTGAATAGCTTAAATAGTTCATTGGAAGAGTGTGGAAAGAAGTCCGTACAGTTTCAATCAGGTCCGCCACAGATTGGGTTGCAAATGAGACTAACAGATGCTTCTTTTAATTTTGGGATAAAGATTAAGAGAGCTCTTGTCTCAAGAGTAGAAGGCATCGCAGAATGTTATCAGTCATTATTGTTACAGTACGTGCGATATTTGGAGGCCGTAGGAAAAGAAGACATATTTACAGAAAATTATCATTTTCTAAAAATTTGTTACCACATAGTAAGAAGTGGGAACATTTCTAGAGTAGCACCTAAAAAGGTGGAAATAAAAAATGATGGAAAAATCAATGGGAAATGGGTTCCCAAGTTAAATAGACAGGTAGATAGTAATTCAATTAAGGAAATTGAAAATGCGACTATTCCTGAATTTAAGAAAACAGTAAAGTTTTCAGGTAGTGTTGGGTCCACTCAGAAAGTTGGTGGGGACACGGAAACTATGAAAACTGAAAATGAAAACCTTCGCGGTGATGTTTCGCGGAAGTTTAAAAGTGAAATAATTCAACTACGTGAAGAAAATGAGCAATTGAAGGCCTGATTGGATCAAATAACCCATGCTTGCTTAATTGCTGAAGAAAAGGCTCGCATATATGGGTCACAGGTTGCTGACGTTAGTGCCAAATACAATGCTGCTCATGCTAAAAAGGAAAAGGCTGTGGAAGAACTTTGTGAAGTGCAGAAAGAATTGGAGTGTCTACGAAAACAATTGGACGAAGCTCGTTAATATTTAAACGCTGAATCTATGATCCGTACTGACTTGCAAAACCGCATTCAGAGTCTACGCGATGAACTCACGTTTAAGGAGCAGAACCATTAAAAAGAAATATCCTACCAAACGAAATTGGATTGGAAATTGAATTCCATCCAGAACATACTCGTGCAAAAAAGGAAAACCGACAAAAACTTTCTAACTTTGCTATTTTTCAATGTAAGATTCGGCAGAAACAGAATTGATATGTTCGAATGTATTCGAAAGAATGCCCTTTGTAATAAATATGTAAGGAAAAACTAACACATTAGCCTATATAGGCCAAAATACAGGAAAAATTAAAAATTTGTGCACATTTTATTCATTTTTAGTACTATAGGAATTCACTCTCGGAGTCGACCCGGAGTCGGAGTCGTGAAAAAAACTCGCCTGGAATCGGAGTCGTGCCGAAAATACCTCGACTCCGAAACCCTGATTTTAACCAAAATACATTGATTCCGTATACGGATAAAATATAGATAAAGATAACAAGAAATAATCATTAAGTTTGGCAGGGTCGAAATTTGTATATCCTCCACCATAAAATATTCTGATCTAAAATGGAGTAATTAGTTTCCTGTTAGTTGTAAAAATTGTTCGACCACGGATACCACAAATGCCTAAATCTGGCGAAAAATGTATGTACAATTTTCTTCAATCTGTTGGTACCTTTATATGGGGGATATACCAAAAAATTTACCTATGTGGACAATTTTTGGTGGAGAAGTTTTGTGACCTCAATGTCAAATTACAGCTAGTTCGGTTAAAAATTGTAGCTTAAATCCTAAAAATACCGAAAATCGTGGGTTACCTTTATCTGGGGGCTATACCAAAACGTGGACCTATCTTGATAATTTTTTATAAAGAAGTTTTTTGGTCATTGGGAAAATGAATTGTCAAATTTGAGCTACTTCGGTCAAAAATGTAGCTAAAATTCCCAAAATACCTTAAAACGGGAGGTACCGTTATATGGGGGCTATACCCAAACGCGGAGCTATCTTGGCAATTTTTAGTGGAAAAGTTTTTTGGTCATTGGGAATCTCAAAATGAAAAATTTCAGCTAATTCGGTCAGAAAATGTATCTAAAAAACTTTAAATCGGGTGGTACTTATACCAAAACGTGGACCTATCTCCATCATTTTTGGTGTAGAAGTTTTTTTGACCTCTCGAAACACCAAATACCAAATTGGAGCCAATTTGGGCGGAGAATGTAGGTAAAATCCTGAAAATACCGTTAATCGGGAGGTACCGTTATATAAGATATATATCAAAACGTGGACCTATATAGCCCTTCTGCGAACTTGACCTTGGCCTATGGTAAAAAGACACTCGGGTGCGTTCTATCTCAATTATTGCGGACGCTAAAGTGATTATGGCTAGATCGTCTTAGAAAATTATCCTCATCAAGAATATATATATAACGGGTGATCCATTTAGAGGTTCCTACTTTCTTTAAAGAAAATACACAGAAAAATCAAATTGAATGGCACGGTGCTCTTGAAACAAATTTAAATGGAAGGTACTTACACCTGTTGTGGGATTCTGTAACTTTTTTTCTACCGAACCGATATTGATAATTAACGAAAATTTTCGGTTGAATTACCGAAAGTGCTATTCTCTAACTCAATGTTATCGATAAAAAAATTTTAGCGACGAATATCGGTAGAATGACGGAATTTAAAAGAAGATGCACGTCATTTCAAAATGAAAAGCGTATACGAAGTATATAAATTATTATAATTTTTAAACGTTTCTTGTTTTTTAGGAGAAATAGGAAAAATCACACCTTAAACGAAATAATGCTCATTCAAAGCTAACATAATTCCAATTTCTAATGAAATTATTTAAATATAAATAAATTATATAAATAAATTATTTAAAATAAATAAAATAAGTATGTTTCAAATTACATGTAGAAAAATTCAACTATAGGACATGTTTATATTATAGCCTTTTGCAGGGTTTACCTTCTCTTTAAAAATTTATTTGAAATATAAGCCATGGAATTGGCATTTGAAACCCAGTGGGTTTATTAAATATTAAAAATCGTAGTTAAAATTACGTTTACATACATATAACTATATTTATTTGTTTTTTTTTATTCCGGTGGATTTTAATTGTCAAATCCAATGGATATGCGTATAAATTCTCATAACCCGGCAAGTTCTAATGTAAACATGAGCTCTGTTCCAGAACAAAAACGTTTTTACAATTTTTACCACTTTTACACATTTTGCGTTCCCGTACACAAAATTTATATGAAAATCGTTTACGACTTTTACCACTTTATAAAGTACGGGAACAGGCCAATGGTGTAATATTCGACAAATTGGTTGAATTGTTTGAAACGGAAGATTTAAAATTCTAACATTTAATATGTAAATTTTGAACAGAATTTTTTAATTTGTGTATATTGATCTGTTATATCAGAATTATAGTACGTTTATATATAACCGGATTTAACAAACCGACTGTGTTTCAAATGTCAATTCCTTTTGCGTATACGTCAAAAAAATCCTCTCTAAGAAGGTTAACCCTGCAAAAGGCTATAATATAAACATGGCCTTACGTATTATCAGGGAATATGACGACCATGGTGATATTCTTATTTCTTTTAATGTTGGTGCTAATCGAAACCGCCAAAACATTTTTTATGGGTAGCAATTGTTACGGAATATATCCTTCAAAATATTTTGTTCGTACTGAAAATAGTTATTATTTTCTAAGAGATTTTTCCCGCAATTCCGGAAGTTTCCAAATGACCCCCAATTTCATCCATTATTTTATAAAATGTATCCTTTTCCAATTTGTCATAATCTTCCTATTATTTAGATTGAAAGGATCTTCCATATGTCGCAGAAGTTTCTTTTTTATGCGTAAAGAAATGTACCTCAGCTTATCTTTTTATTTGCAATGAAATATATTTCAAAATCATTTCTTAAAAAAATTGATTTTCATTGATTTTTTGGTTTAAAATATCAAAATTCTTTTATATCGGTAGACTTAACGACTCCTTTTTTTTCGTCGGTAACTGACCGATGATTTTCGATAAGTACCGACATATAAATCGGTAAAATTTGTATACAAAATAGCACTTACCGACAAATATCGTTAACTATCGACATTTGTCGTTAATTCCATCGGTAGAGAGTTACAGAATCGCACTACTGGGAAGTTTTTGCGTATTCTGAAGCTACAATGTTCATAGATGAGAAAAATCGAAAAACAAAACAAATCGCCGGAGCGCTTTTTAAATAAATCGCGATTCAAGTTGACATTTTGAAGGGTTTTTAAGTTTTCACGGTTTTGGGACTAAAAAAATGTTATAGCTATGAAAATTCTCTACAAGATTGACTTTTATGATATCTTCGTAGTTTTTACGGTTATTGAGATATAGAAGGTCAAATTAGGACAATGGATTGATTGACTGTATCGCCTCCTTATAAAACAATGTCATGACTGCAATTTCCCACCATAAACTTATATATCTCAAAAATGGTACAACCTAGGAAAATCCAATCTTGTAGAGAATTGTCACTGCTACAACATATTCTTTTGTCCCATATCGAAAGGATTTCCAGTTTTTAAGCTAAATCCAGAAGACCTAAGAAAAAAATCTGAAAGTTTGATCTGAACCTCTATATCTCAAAAAATGGTAAAAACTATAAAAATATCAATCAGCCAATCTTGTACAGAATTTTCACTGCTACAACATTTTCTTTAGTCCCATTTCGATAGGACTTGCGGTTTCCAAGCAAAATCGTGATAACCTTATTTAAAAAGCGCTACGGCGATTTTTTTTTTGTTTTTTGATTTTTGATTTTTGATTTTTCTCATCTATGAAGATTGTAGTTTCAGAATCCGCAAAAACTTCCCAGGTGTAAGCGCCTTCCATTTAAATTTTGTTCAAGAGCACCGTGATTGGGAATGTTTATTATCATTTAAAAGAGCATTCGATGACATTTATTTTTTGCAGCTTATGTCTAACAAATATTGGCCTAGGCTACGTCTCAGACGGTCCATCCGTTGAGTCTATTTTTCAATGACTCGTTTAAGCTTTTTGACTGGTAAATGACGAATGGCAGGTCTGATGTTTTCCCCCATGACCGGAATCGAAGCGTTTTTTCCGGATACAATTTTGACTTTACATATTCTCACAGGAAAAAGTCTAACGGAGTGATATGAGACGATCTTGGTGGCCAATCGACTGGTCCAAAACGTGCTCACCGAAGTGTTCTTTCAATGAATTCATTGGTTGATACGATGTGTAGGAAGTGGCGAAGTTTTGTTGAAACCAAATGCCGCCGAGATTACGAGCTTAAATTTCAGACATCAAATAGTCGGTTATCACGGCACAATAACGGTCGTCATTGACGGTGAAGTCCTAACCGTCATCATTTTGAATAAATAGGGTCCGACGATTCATCCGACCCACAAACCGTTGTTGTACTAAACAACAAGTAAAAAAGTTTCAGTCGGCTTTGTCGACAGAGATATATCCTCAGCCTGAGTGAAGTGAAATGTCCATCTATTGACAAGATCGAATCTACGAACTACGGATTTTGTAGCCCTTTTTGAAATTTTCCCACCAATAATATATTTGGTTTGGAGTTCAAAAGTGTTGAGGAGGATGTACTTGAAGAAATTGACTGTCGGTTCATTTTTGAAGTGGATCTTCTTTGGGATTCATTCCTTTCATTTCAGATGGTCACCGTATAACTTAGAGGTTATGGGCCACAATGTCAGGAAGCAGGAACAGGACCACAAAGAAAAGCATCGGTATAATTTTCCAAAGATTCTTCGAACAGATCCAAAACTGCGCCTAAACAAAAATGTTGAACTTTTGTGGGGAGAAGACCGATTTCTGAAGTAAAACTACATTTGGACAAAATATTAGGAGATCCAAGTTTTGGACGGTTGCTCCGATCAGCAGTTTTAGCGTGTACAATTATAGTATTTTTTTTTTAATTTTTGGGAGGGGGGGTGCAGTTAGCGGAAGTTGCGCACCGATAGTTTGGACTAAATATTACGAAGGCCAAATTTTGGATCGACTCGGCTGATCCGTTCGAGAGTTATCGTACGCATAGTGCCATAGGGATTTTTACAGCTTTTGGGCTATTTTCTCAGGAAGTATGGACTTACGTATTACGTAGTTAGGGGGGTTTTCAAAACATGGATAGGATTAAAGCGCAAAAATTTGCGGGGATATCGATAGATAGGGTTTTTTTTAAACCGAGTTTCGACAATATTTATAGTACCATTTTAGCGAATATTTTCGAACATTTGTGGGGGAGCTATCGGAAGGTCCACTCCTTTCACCTTCGATATTCATCTAATATTCAAAGAAATATTACGATATCCAAAGGGTGGACGAACGCAGTATTCGGTTCGAGCTCTCCAGTTACTACGTGTGGTGTCATAGGGGGTTTTTACAATTTTCAGGCTTTTTCTCAAATAGTATGAACTTGCCCTTGAAGAAACTTTTACTGTCGTAATTGAGGAAGCGAATGCAAGTTGCTTCAACAAAAATCAAAGTGATCCGAGAGCAGGTCTTAAAGTGAATTTATCCAAAAATGTATGTGGGAGGTACCACCGGAGTGGACAAATATAGTCCATAATCGAACCTGGTAGATATATTAGGATGTGTAAAGTATGGACCAAATATGTCACTCCCATCTAGAGTTATCGTACGCACAATTTTTTCAGACATTTTCGAACTTTTGTGGGGGAGGTACTTGAAGGAGTGGATCGATATGTTTTATCTTCGAACTTAAACTAAGTATGCACAAAATATTACGTAGGCCACATTTTGGACCGAAACGGCAGATCCGATCGAGAGTTATCTTACGCTCCAACCACTACACACAGTGTCATAGGGTTTTTTGCACCTTTCAAGCTGTTTTTTCAGGAAGTATGGACTTGATACAACAAAAATCTAAGAGATTCGAGAGCAGGCCCTAAACTGAACTTTTCCAAAATTTAGTGTGGGAGGTACCAGAAGGAGTGGACCGATTGAGTCCATATTGAAACCATATCTAAGTCTGGTAGAAATTTCACGATGTGCAAAGTATGGACCAAATCAGTAACTCCCTTCAAGCGTTATCGTGCGCACAAATTTTCCGAACATTTTCGAACTTTTGTGGGGGAGGTACCTGAAGGAGTAGACCGATATGGCCCATCTTCGAACTTAAACTAAGTTTGGACAAAATATTACGATAGCCAAATTTTGGACCAAATCGGCTCATCCGTTTGAGAGTTATCGTGCGCACCAACCAGCCAGACAGATAGACAGACAGACAGACATTGCTAAATCGACTCCAAATTGTCTGAAACACATTTCGTTCAAACATACTTGGGGTCTAAAACCATTATTTCGATGAGGCACATTTTGCCCGTATGAAAGTGTATATACCCTTTCTAGCCTAAAGGCTGAGGGTATAAAAATAACATGAACACGTGACATCACTCACACGTGATCTGCCAAAAAAAGGCTGTTGAAAAAAGTACCTCTTGTTGGATCACCCGTTATTTTATATGGTCGCAAACGATTAGTTCGATGTGTTACAAACAGAAAAACAAACTAAATATACCCTCGTACCATGGTGGAGGGTACAAAAAGTTCGAAGGGAAACAAACTCAAAGTTGTCATAAAGCTGCTCCATTAATCTCTCTGATTCCGTATGAATATACGCGGGACATACTGATTGCAACAGAGCAGTTCCGCGTTCATCAAGCCCTTCAGTCGTAACGACCTTTTGGCATGATCGAAAATACGATCTGGGGTACTTTTGAGGACTATACTAATTCCAACGCTGTTTGCTGTCATCACATTATCTGAAATCAACTAATCTTTGATTGTTTTACTTTTGAAAAAAATAACCTAGTGATTTTCAATGGGCATACGTAATCTTCAACGTATGTATTATACCTCCGAAAAGTATGTAGTATACGACAGGACATATCTGCTCATACATCTGTGCCGTGAAAATTCCTTATTATATTCATCCCATGAGAAAACTTAAACAATTCTATGATATATGAAATTCTTCACCGCAACACAATACATTTTACAGATATTTATTTTGATTGGAAAAAAGTTACTGAAAATGTCAAATGTCAACATTAGTCATTCTACTTCTGTCAATAATCTTCTTAAAGTTTTACGTTGTGTGTTCAAAAAGTCCCCCAGAATTATAAAAGTGCTTTGTCAGCTTGAAAACATGGCCTTGCAATTTGAAATATTGCTATTTAAAAGTGTTTGAATTTATCGTTGGATCATGTCACAGAAGTTTAATTGGACCTACAACAGTGAGGGACAGCACACCATATCATCAGTTGAAACCACAGTCCTCATTCTTGATTACAACTTGCAACTGCATAAGCTAAAGTTGAGAGTTGGTAATAAGAATGGCAACAACAACAATAAAATGTCAACAACGGCGGCAACAAGCTAAATCCTCTCCACTCTTGTAATTGCAAATGGAGGATTGCTCGGCATGCATGTGTATCCTGGCGTGCAAATGCAAGAAAAAATGCTTAACAGTTGCAGTACAATTTCCAGTGTTACTTAAACGTAAGCTGCGAAATGTTTTTGCATTCATTTTGTTCTTCTTTTTTGCAATATTCTTTTTTTTCATCTGTCCCCTAACTTTGCCTGATGTTGCAGGCAAACTTTATGCTTGAGCTGCCGTGACATCTGTACACTTTCGTCGTCGATGTATCTCTTTTTGGTGAGTGTACACATGGTTGACCTGGTTTCTGGTTAGGATGTTCATCATTAGATTTCTTGTATGTGCATTGCATGAATTTTATCCCTTGCTTAAGAGTGAGTGCTGGATGACTGGCTGGCTTGGCTGGTTGACTGGCTGAGTACCTGAATTGGTGCATCCATCCCTGTGGAAGGTACGAATATGTACAAATGTACGTGAACTTAGAAGAGTTGTAATTGTTGTTTTTATTGTTCTAATCATTCTTATTTCTCTTGTTATCTTGAGTATTTTTTTTAAAGTTTTTGTTCCATCTAACATTGTTCAAATAGTTTCAGTTTCGACTGACAGAGCAAGCCGTTGGATATGTTGAGAAAAACAAAAAGCAAAGAAAGGGTTCATTGAGTTTTAAAGATTTTTGCAAACAATGTGGAGAGATGTCGTTAGGAGTGAGTAGTTATGTCTACACTGGTTTAGTACGTTTCAGCAAATTGGTTGCAGAAACTGCTGGAGGAAACTAGCGGTAGTTTTATTCAAGTTGGTAGTTTGTTCAACTGACGTAACACACGTAAAGGAAGTGCAATATTTAACAACAAGCCTAAGTAAAGACTGAACTTTACCTGGCATAACATTGTAAATTTCATCCTCAACAGTAGGCTTGAAGCGATTTATTGTCAGATCCACTTTGGCATAACACAAATTAAGATTCTTTGACTAAAAACTATAACAAAAACATCAGATGTGCCGCTCGTTCACCCATAAGAACGTTAAAAACTTGGGTTGGGCGTTGGGCTAGTAACTCACCCCGCCAAAAAGCAAATGAACTTTTTATAGCCTCCACCAAAAAATATTCTGGACTGAAGTGGAATAATAAGTTTCATGTTAGGTGCAAAAATTGTTCGACCACGGATACTCCAAATGCCTAAATTAGGTCAAAAATGTATCTAAAAATTTCTTCAATCTTTTGGTACCTTTCTATAGGGGCTTAACCAAAAATGGACATATGTGAACGATTTTTGGTGGAGAAGTTTTGGGACCTTTGAGAACCTCAAATGTCAAATTTTAACGAGTTCGGTCAAAAATTGTAGTTAAAATCCTCCAGACACTACAAATCAGGGGTACTGTTATATGGGGGCTATACCAAAACATGGATCTATGTTGACGATTTTTAGTGCAGAAGTTTCGTGACCTCTGAAAACCTCAAGTGACAAATTACTGTTAGTTCGGTTAAAAATGTAGCTAAAATCCTCAAAATACCAAAACATAGACCTATGTATGTTAAAATTTGTTGGTGGAGAAGATTCGTGACCACTAAAAACCTCAAGTGTCAAATTACAGCTAGTTCAGTCAAAAAATCTAGCTAAAATCCCCAAAATACCTTAAATCGGTAGGTACCGTTATATGGGAGCTATACCAAAACGTGAACCATCTTCGTAATTTTTAGTGGTGGTGGACGTTTTTATACCCTACACCACTATGTGGTGTAGGGTATAAAAACGTATGGTCGTAGACCCATACTTATATATACCAAAATGAATGTCTCGACGAGCTGAGTCGATCTGGCTATGTGTGTCCGTCCGTCAGTCCGTCCGTCCGTCTGTCCGTCTGTCCATCTAAACCTTGTAATCACGCTACAGGTCGCAATTTTGATCGGATCGTCAAGAAATTTTGGGGGTTAATGGGGATCCTACAGAGAAAGAAGCCTATTGATTTTGGTGATGGTCGGATAATATTCAGGGGTCGGAATGGGAAAAAAAAACTTATTTGGAGAAAAAGTCAACGTTTTATTTCAAAGCGAATATCTCCGCTTCTGAAAGGGTTATATCAAAAGCAAAGCCTGCTAATGAAAGTAGAAAATATCACCTTTGCAACGATGTTACGTAGGTTGTCGTAGGTGGTCAATCAACGAAGATATCGCAATAGCCGCTAATAGAACACAACTTTTTATTTTTGCGATTTTAATAATAATGGCGAATATCACAGCTTTGGTTCGGGACGTTCCAAAAGCAAAGTCTGACAATGAAATTAAAAAATCCCATCATTACAATGATGTAAAGCAGGTTGGCGAAGGTATCCAAATAACGGAGATATCGCAATAGCCGGTAATACATACAATTTTTCCACTTTTTGGAAATCACACTACAGGCCGCAATTTTAATTGGATCGTCACGAAATTTTGGGTGTTATTGGGGTCCCACAGAGCAAAAAACCTTTTGATTTTTGATAATGGTCGGATATTATTCAGGGGTCGGAATGTGAAAAAAATATTTGGAAAAAAGACCAACGTTTTATTTCAAAGTTAATATCTCCCTTCTGTAGGTGGTATATCGAAAGCAAAACCTGGCAAGGAAAGTAGAAAACATCACCTTTACAACGATGTGAAGTAGGTTGTCATAGATGGTCAAACAACAGAGATATCGCAATAGTCGGTAATGCATCCCTTTTTCCATTTTTGTGCAATCACACTACGAAATTTTGATCGGATCCTCACGAAATTTTGGGGGTTGATGGGGGTCTAACAAAGAAAGAAGCCTATTGATGGTTGGCATACATCCCACTTTTCCATTTTTCATTTGGGTTGTACTGTCGATGCACTTAAATGAGTTTCAAAAAAATTGACCTGTGTTAATGAAGACATTCAGAGCAAAGGCGCTAAGCTATCCCAATTTTAATATTTTGAATTTTATTAGTCAAAAGCTTATGAACAGGGGTAGTGGCGTAGGGTATCACATAGTCGGCCCCGACCCGACTATAGCCTTGGCTCACTTGTTTGGTCATAGGGAACATAGAATGTCAAATTTTAGCTAATTGGATCAGAAAATGTAGCTAAAATACTTTAAATCGGGAGGTACTGTTATATGGGGACAATACCCATACGTGGACTTATCTTGGCAATTTTCAGTACAAAAGTTTTTTGGTTATTGGCCAAATAGTTTGACATTTGGCTAATTTGATCAGAAAATGTGGCTAAAATCCCCAAGTGGTACCGTTATATGGGTGTTATGCCAAAACGTGGACCTATCTTTACAATTTTTAGTGGAGGGTATAAAAAGAAAAACAAACCCCTCTAAGCTGACGACCACCGCAAAAGTTTTAAGGACCATGATCTGCGAATCTCCAACTGGAACGTTCGCACTCTTTATAGAGAAGGTGCCTTATACATTGAAATAAGATGGATTGGGAAAGATGTCACAACAACAACTGAAGGTGATGCACTGTGTTGCGGACTTGTAGTTAGTCGGAGCATAATACATGTGGTCTCCAGCTGCACCCTAGTAAATGAGACCATTCTAAAATTTGGATACCAGCTAAATCTTTCAACATCAGCTTCATAGGTGAGAAAAATCAAAAAACTAAAAAAAATCGCCGAAGCGCTTTTTTATTTTTTAGGTTATCACGACTTTGCTTGGAAACCGCGAGTCCTATCCAAATTGGACTAAAAAATGTTGTAGCAGAAAAAATTCTCTACAAGATTGACCTTTATGATATTTTCGTAAGTAGTACCATTTTTGAGATTTAGAAGTTGAAATAGGGACAATGCTTAGACTGTATCGCCTCCTTATAAAACAATGTCATGCAGGGCGCGCTTTAAATAACTTTAAGTAAAAACCGCTTGCACCTCTGAAGTTTTTGCTGATTATACCCTATCGTCACGAAATTTTGGGGGTTAATGGGAGTCGCACAGAGGAAAAAGCCTATTGATTTTGATGATGGTCGGAAAATATTCAGGGGTCGGAATGGGCAAAAACTTATTTCTTTAAAAGGTATATCAAAAAGCAAAAGGAAAGGAAAGCAGAAAATATCACCTTTACAACGATGTAAAGTAGGTTGTCGTTGGAGGTCAAACAACAGAGATATCGCTATAGTCGGTAATGCAGCCCATTTTTCGATTTTTTGTAGTCACGCTACAGGTCGCAGTTTTGATCGGATCGTCACGAATTTTTTGAAAAGAAGCCTTTTAAGTTTGGTGATAGTCAGATAATATTCAGGAGTCGGAATAAGCAAAAAGCTTATGTGGAGAAAAGTCAACTTTTTTATGCGAATATCTCCGCTTCTGGTAGGAGTATTCCAAAAGGAAAGCCCGTCAATGGAAGAAGAAAATATCTCCTTTATATTGTTGCAAATTATGTTGGCGTAAGTGGACAAACAACCGAGATGTCTCAAAAGTCAGTAATGTATCCAATTTTTCCATTTTTTGTAATCGCGCTACAGGTTGGAATTTTGGGGGTAGATGTGGCCCCACAGATGAAGAAGCCTATTGATTTTGGTGTGGAGACAAATTCAAAGTTATATTCTTTGTGAATATATCTGCTTCAAGTAGGGGTATTCCAACGGCAAAGCCTGTCAATGGAAGAAGAAAATATTACCTTTACATTGGTGTAAAGTAGGTTGGCGAAGGTGGTCAAACAAGGGAGATACCACAATAGTGGGTAATGCATCCAATTCTTCCATTTTTTGCAATCACGCTACAGGTCGTAATTTTGATCGGATGGTCACGAAATTTTGGTTGCTTATGGGGGTCGCAGACAGAAAGAGGCATATTATGTTTGGTGGTAGTCGGATTATATTCCCTAAAATAAATGTTTACCAGTAAAAAGCTTATGCACAGGGGTAGTGGTGTAGGGTATCACATGATCGGACCCGTCCCGACTATAGCCTTTGCTCACTTGGTTTGAAATAGCAATGTTCATAGATGAGAAAAATTCAAAAAGAAGAAAAAAATCGCTGGGGGAATTTTTAAATAAACCGCGGTCAAAGTTCACATTTTTAGGTTTTTTTAAGGTTTTCAGGATTTTGTTTGGAAACGGAAAGTCTTATCTCCGTCGATTTTTTGATTTTTCTCATCTATGAACATTGTAGTTTCAGAAAAACTTCCCAGTTGTAAGCACCTTCCATTTGAAGTTTTTCAAGAGCACCATGAGATTTAAACGTCTCGACGTTCATAAGGGGACTTTCTATCACCAGGGTTTCAGAATCGGAGTCGAGCAATTTTGCTGGAGTCGGAGTCTTAGTCGAAAAAAAATAACTCGACTCCGACTCCGGGCAATTTTTTCTACATTATTATACCCACACCACAATGTGGAAATGGTATTATACGGCTTTTTTTCGGAAAATTCATGTCACATCGCGAAATATTCGTCGTAGACTCCCGATGTGGTATACGAGATAAAACGGTTTTCAGATGTCTGTCCGTCCATTAAAAATTGTAATCAAACAACAGGCCGCAATTATGGACCAATCTTCACGAAATATTGAATGGAGTTCGGGTTCAGACCAGAATATACCCCTATTGTTATTGGTGATAATCGCAAAATATTAAGTGGGTGAAATGGACCAAACACAAAATTTTTTACCGATTTAGCAGCGGCTCTCTAGGTTGCAATTATAGTCTGATCGGCGCGAAATTTAAAGTGAAGTTTGGGTTTCCCGCAAAGAAGAAACTTGCAATTTAACATGATGAACAGATAATATTTAGCGAGTTAAATGGACCATAACTTTTGTGTGAGAACTAGTAAAATTGTCAATATTTCTGGAAGATATTTTCCGCACACGTGAGTTATATTTAGAAGAGGAACTTTGACCTTTACATTGATGTCAATTATGGTGATATCCGTGATCAGATAACAGAGTTACAGCCTAGACTATACAAGGATTCCACAGTTTTAATTGTAGTGTCACCACAATCACGCTATGGGTCGCAGGTATCGTTCAATATTGAATTTTGGACGAGGCAAGAGTTTTGATCAAGTAAAATGCCAATATTTTTGGATAATGATGAGTGGGAAAAACATTCAAAATATGATAATTTAGTTCACATTTTAAATTCTGGGGCATATTTTGACAAAATTACTGATAATTAACATCATATCAATGTAGCGGTTAGAATACGAAATTACTAGTGTTATGATTTTTTATGACCAAAAACGTCAGATTTTTAATTCAAAAACTTAAATTTTGACTTTTTCTGTCCACCGTTTCCGTAAAATCTGATATTTCTCCAAAATGATTGATGAAGAACTAGATTTTGATGTCTTTGATAAGCCCATAAAAATATATGACAATCGGTTTATAACCACAGCATATTCCACTCAATTGGTCCAAATGCTTAATTATGCACAGTGACAAGACATTGTCCACTCCATGCAAACAGGCGCGAAATTCATACTTAGATACCAGCAACCACCACCACGGAATTACCAGGAGTGTCGTGCTACTATCGAAGAAAAAAAATCGTCATATAGGTCTACTCTACAATCAGTAGCGTCTTTTTCCGTAGGATAAAGAGGGATATGAAAAAGCGGGAGTGTGAACAAATCAAGATGTACAAGAGCCAGGGTGAAGTCCGAAAATTCTAACAAAGAGTAAAACATTAAACTGATGGCTTTGGTACAGGTACATTTTCTTGTAGAGACGAGCAAGGTAATCAGATTATGTGTTCAGGATATGAAGAGAAAATTTTTCCAAACTGTTGATATCCAATATAGCGAAGACGACGAAGATACCACAGATCTAATACCAGTAGATGGTATTGAATGTATACCGCCCGGCCAAGATCAGGTGAAGACTACAATCAACCTGCTGGAGAATAATAAGGCAGAATAAGTCGATTGCTTACCAGCCGAGCAGTTGAAAACCGGAGGCGAAACGCTGATAAGTTGTATGCATCAGCTAGTAAGCACCATCTGAATGGAAGAACTCGTACCCATGAACAACTTTCGTTGGATTTGGCTCGCCTTCGAATACCCACACTGTCGATTGCTGTTTTGTTTCGGGCTCATACGCATAGATCCCAAATTCAATCTTATAATCGTCGCTGAAGCACCGCGATTGTATTTATTTACAATTTCTTTGCTCCAATTGAGCGATAATCAAATTTTCCTGGACCCCATTTTTGTTGCAAGCCGTTCATGCAGTATCAAATGTTAGCAGGAGGAAGAAATTATCAAGGATGCCTCTATCTCACGGTATATAACGTGGCGATATTGCATTATCCGTTCTGGCACGGCTTATTATTATTATTATTTTTTTTTTGTGGCACAACGCGCAGTGCGAAATTTGGGAAGTTTAGTGGAACTTTAAGGGATTTTCAAAGTACATGAAATTGATTAAATTTTTATTGAATTCGTTAGCTAAGTACTCCACTGCAAATGGTCCATACTCAGTTTGCCGATTTACTCCACGAAACGACTTAAAAATGCACTTAAAGTTGCACTTTTGTTTAATATTTTTTTTTTTTTTTTGTAAGAAATGTATTTTTGATCCATTAAAAAAATGGAGTGGCGCGGATAAATGGTAAGTCAGTATGCCATGCTTTATTTTTCTTAATATTTTACAAAACGATTATGATATTTTACACTTAAAAAATGCAAAAACCCCTTATTGTTTCCGTGCGGTTAATCGGAAAGAAGTAATTTTTTGAGGTTTTCAAAATTATAATTTTTTATTTTCCGTGGACATTTCAAAAGTGAGTTCCGTACATTCACGTGTTAAGATATATATAATCTGAAAGATTGGATTTTCCTCTGTTCGCAAAGCTATAAAACTGCTGCGGTATCCCGCGGTCTTTGGAGATATTCAAGATTTTCTAAAAAGACTTCGGGAATTTCATTCAGTTGCATTTTCCAAAAGTGGAAGGTAATCGCGACAATGAACGCCATTGTTGACTGTGTTTTGAAGAAATGGACTCACTAATTCTAACAATGATAATTTCTGTAAAATTAAGAAACCCCTCGCAATTTTTCATAGTTTTGACCTCTAAATGTTGGTGATTTACATATAGTGCAACATATTTAGATGCTGCGGTGCAAATTCCAAAATACGTTAAAAATTGTAATGCAGTGCAGACCTGAACTTGATTTGAAAGACATTATTAACAAAATTAATGGTACAGACCTGCTGAATGGACCAATAAACATTACAGATACAAATGAAAACAAAAAATATTGACATTTTACTCCTTAATAGATGTGTAGGGTTGTGGGGCTTCACCCAGAAGTGGACCTATGTTGACAGCTTTTGTGTGAGGAGGTTTTTTATTCACTAACATCTTAAAATTTACATTTGCACCAATATCGGCTGCAATTTTTGTCTTTATCCTTTAAAATACCCAATATGAGGGAACCCGGCATGTGGGGCTACTCCAAAACGCGAACCTATATTGAAAATATTTTGTACATAAGTTTTCTATCCCCTGAAAACTCAATATACCTATTTGCATCAAAATCGATTGAAAAATGAATGTGAAACGTAAAAACGGCAGACACCGTTACATGAGCGCTACGGGAAACCGCGGGTCTATGTGGCCCAATTTGAGCCCCACACTGTACACTAAAGTAAGAAACATTTGTGCAAAATTTTAGGAATCTACACCTTTTCCTTTAAAAGTTATTAGTAAAGTTCCGCTAAAGTGCTCATATTTCTCACTGTGCAACGCCCGTTTTTGACGACACTCATGACCTCCATTTTTTAGCGAGTGCCGGCCACGATTGAATTCATTAAACAAGTTTGTCATAGTGCTAAAGGACGGTCCTTTGTCAGCATACAAATATCGATGCCGTGATTATCCACATGGAGAATTGTGAAAAATGATCGGACAAAAATGTTCACAAGTAAATTATTTATTTTTTTTTTTTTTTGGAAAGTGTCATACGTCAAACTGACCTGAGTACGCGTAGGCTAAAAACTGTCAAACTTTCCAAAAAGTGTCAAATGACACCTGGCGACACTGCTAGTTGCCTAGGCCAGAAGGTTTTCGAGTGACCATCGTTCGAGATGCATACGTCAAAAGAAATGACACAATGCACACCAATAGCCATATGTTACTTGTTTATGGTGACGATATTGACTTCATAGGTTGATCATTAATAGAAATAACTGATGATAAAGTGGACCTGGCGGTAAACGACGACAAGACCAAGTTGATGGCATCGACGTGCAATACGTCCATGGAACTCGAACCAACTGATTAACTTGGTACGTATGTATAATTATGAGATAGTTAAAGACTTCGTCTACCTGGGCTCCGGCAAATAACTAACAACATCAGTTGTGAAATAAGAATACGAATTGTACTAGCTAACAAATGCAACTTTAGCTTAAGTAAGCAATTTAAAAACAGAGCCACACCTCGTTTGATAAAAATAAAACTCTGCAAAACACTGATACTACCCCTGCTAATGTATGGTTCCGAAGACTGGCAACGAGATAAGGCAGTGCTTGGTGTGTTTGAGAGAAAAATTATTCGTAAGATGTGCGGGCCTATATGCATTGACGGTGAATATCGACGTCGTATGAACGAACTCAATATTATCGACATACGACCTCAGTATTATCGAGATACAACGGTTGCGTTGGCTTTGCCATATGACAAGGATGAGCGATGATGAACTCGCTAAAACGGCATATAAATTCGGGCCGCATGATGGTACACGCAAAACTGGAAGGCCATGGCTACGATGGAGCAAACAAGTGGGAGACGAAATCGAAAAACACGAGATTCCAAATTGGAAAAATTAAAGCAACAAATAGAGAGGAAATGAAATATGTTCTTAGTTCTTTTCTAAGTTTGGCTCTCTGCATAAAGTTTGATCTATTTCTGTAGAGGGCCGAATAAATAAGTAAGTAACCCATAGCAGATGTGATACTTTTTTATCATATCTCCTGGTTGTGCTGAAATCAATAATATTTATGTCCTGCCATAAAAAAATAACTAAATCAAGCTTCATGAACCAGACTAACGCAAAACGGCGATCACTTTGGCAACATTTAATTTATGCTCTTTAATAATCCCCCGAACATGATGTATGTGCAATTATAATTACTCAACAAGCTGGCTGGTTCAAAAACATTTACAACCCGACTCTCTATCTCAAGTTGTTTTCATTATTCGGCAGTCAGCCAGAACATGAAGAAACAAACCCATTACCAGTAGCAGCAGCAACAACAACTGTCAAGACTCTGCAAAAGAAAAAATGCTGGGCTCATCAAGTCCTACTACGACGGTAACTGCCCCAATGTTGTTTGCTCATTACAAGTACGAGTAAACTGATGCTGTCGTCTTTCAGCTGTTTTATATTTTCTGTTGGTTGGCAATCGTTCTTCATTTCTAACATTGGCAATGAGGCATATTACACCAAAATGCGTGTTCATGTCCTCATCTTCTGTGCAACATTTTTGGGGTTTTGTTAAGGATGTGGTTGTATACGCTTTCAGCTATTTTTTACCAAGAAACATCTATAAAAAGTGGAGCTCTTCTTATAAGCAATACAACTCTATGGCACACATGTACACACACTCGACCATGCAACAATATTTCAACTGACATGAATAAACAAACTTAAAAAGAATAGAGCAAATATTCAGAGCATAAGCATACAGTCTGTTAAGCATACGAAACAACATCAAGAAGTTTACTAATCATCCAAGTACTTGACTTGAGTTTTTCGTTTTCTTTAGACTTAGAATCATTAAATTTAAAGAGATAGACGAGATTCATTGGGCACAGACAGAAGATAACAAAAAAGGGAATGGGAAAGAAAAACACATAGAAGAGTGAATCTTCTTCTTTACACTAATTGGTTAGAAGGCACATCTGAATACATTTCTAGTACACCTGCTACCGTGTTAACTTCAACCATACAAATAGTGTGCTAATGTTCATGAATATGCCACTTATTTTATAACAACTTAAATAAAATTTATGTTAGAGGTCAGGTTGGAAACGCAATCTAACTCCACAATTTTAATCCATCTAACCAAATGTATTTTTTGTCGACAATTTATACTTCCAAAAACGGCCACAAAATCTTGAAATAAAACTGTATCGGGTAATATTCATTTTGAAATGCGTGCAAATCACGAAATCCATAAAATAACTTGATGCGCATGCGGTTTACCAATACTTTGGCCGCTAATATGTAGCATCGTCTGCAGTTTAGTGTGCAACAAACTGTATAACACTTATAATTTGCACAAAGTGCATACACTTTTCATGCGCATCCGATTTCACTATCATCCATGGAAAAATACATCGATCTAAACCTATTTCAATTAAATCTATCAAGAACCGTGGATGTAGCAGCTCACACTGTTTTTGGGATAAATCGGATACAGTTCCCATGCCAGTAAATGTTTTAAACCGCTGTTTTCGCAAAAACGAGAGTGATGTGTCAGTTTCTTCATTGAAAAGGAAACGATCTACAAAAAACGCGATTAAATCCGCGATATTTTCAAAATCATTTTTCGCACATTTTTCGCTTTCTGCATTTGCTGTTTTCGTCGTTCTAGTGGATGGATTTTTACGATCTATAATTTATATGATCCGGACCGTCAAAAAACTAACATATCTTGGGGTTTCAGCACAACCAAATACTGTACCAAAAAATAGAGTTTTTCGAAAAAATATCGCACTAAATTGTGGCCTTTGGCAGTGGATTACTGTGATGCTGTCTGGGCTAAATAGTCAATATAATCTTCATGTTATATTCTTCTACTTTTACTTTGGACAGATATCCGTAATTTAAACCGCCTATCCAATAACTACTTAAAAAAGCTCGTTTGCCTCAACGTGTTTTACCTATATTTATTGGTTTACGCGGTCATAGCTTCCGCGCAAATTAACTTTTATAGCAACATTTTTGAGCTTTGATCAAAAACACTTTGTTTGATCCAACTATGGTCATATTTCGTGGTGCACTGCAATATTTCGCGATTTATAACAGTATAAACCTTGGCTTCATTAATGTTAATTTTTTTTTTTTACTTTTCGTCATATACCCTTTCGAGCCTTAAGGCTGAGGGTATAATTAGATGTATGTAGTGTACTAAGATCTATATAATGTTTGTTATATAGTTTTCATAAAAACATATTAAATGAATAAAAGCCACAGTTATACTTATGTTTGCTCATCTATAATACAGTGCATACCAAGTAATCTAGTGCGTAAACTGGCTTATTACCAAGAACTAAATTTGCTTAATATATGTCCTAAGTAATTTGTTAGTAATTCTTAGAAATGGCCTTCAACTTTACTTCATCGAAACCAACATTTTTCTTAGCATTGTTGGCGTCATATCAGTGATTCGTTAAAGTACTTGTGTATTTACAACGGTAAACACTAAAAATCTGTATTCTCTTTTGTACAAACTGTAATTCGCATAAATTTCAGAGAACACATTCTTTGTATAGTCGTTAAGCTTTTTTTGGCAAGCAAAGTAGTTTTTTGTGTTATGTTCTCAAGCACATGTACGACATTCCATATGTCTTTATATTCTTCAAGTTGAATAAACAAACCAAGGAAAAAGTATGGCATGGAAAGCATTTATGATTCTAGTTCAGCATCGTGTTACGTGGCATGTCGGAGTATTCTGTGCAAAATGTGTTTTAGCCGTTATTGCTACTAGCGTTTGTTTGTTTACCATCATTTAGACACGTTAACACGGATGGCCAAACGAAATAACCTTTGTATGACTATCACGCACACACACACTCGCCCCGTTGTCCACATGAAACCAATGAACCTCCTTATGACAAGGACTTTACCCAAAAAAAAGATAAGATTTTTTTGTGCCAAAAGTGCAAAAACTGCAACTGAGATGAACAAAAACGCTTCGACAGACCAACAGACACAACTAACAACCATAAATATCAATTCCTTTTTATGTTTTTGTTTCATGTGAACGAACACACAGAAACTTATACTTACACGTAATCTCATAAATATCACATGACAGTTTTCAACAGTAAAAACAACAAGAAAAACTTTGTAATCTTTGTGTAGCAACAGCAACAACAAGGAAAACAACATGCTAAGATGCTTGTCATGTGCTTTTAAAAAAGATTTTAGATTTTCATTTCACACTTTTCACGCTGATGAGCTAACAGCTAGAAATTTATTTGTCTACCTTGCTTACTGCTGGGTACAGCGAACGAAGTGTATCGCCATTTGTTTTCATTAAATGTTACAAAAAATTACATCAATTCATTAACAAAGTTATATTTCTTTTTTAGTCTGAGGTTTTGTTCCAAACTTTTCGAACCGAATATAATAGAACTTTTCTTAGACTTCAGCATTGATTCTGGTTATGTCAACCATTATTCAATCGAGTGATATTGCTAGCAATAAAATTAGAATTTTAAATAAATAAAACACGAATTTCAGCTTCTAAATGTTCAGGAAAAATGTCGCTCAGAAAATTTTAGGTACGGTTATTTAGATATTAAAACCGAGTTTTGAACTGGCTTGCCGACAGCTTAATACAATACAAATACAAACAAGTAACAAAGCGGTAAGTTCGGCCGATCAACATTTCTTTGTGGGATATGGGATATAAAGGATTACTTCGAGGAAAGTGACAATTTTGAAGTTTTGTGAGGAAAGTACCTGATAGACACCTTCTTAGAACTTGATATACGTTTAGAAAAAAAATGTGCATAGTGTAAAGTTTCGGCCAAATTATGTCCGCAAAAAGTCTAAAAAGTTTTGAAATCTACAGGCCCTTGGCTTTAGTTTGTTACAAGTGGCGATTCTTGCATATGCTTGGAAAATAACTAAAACTTTAAGGAAATCCGTACATCTGTATTAAATATTTTCATTTTGGCCAATATTATAACTAAAATATTTGTTAACCCTTGCAAATTATAGGAATTGTTATAAGTGGCAAAGCAAAGCTTTTTAAAATTTACTAAATCATTCAACATAAGTTAAAGCATGAATAATAGTCCATTGTTTCAGAAATTCGCTAGTAATATAACCATTTTTTCTCATTTTAAAATATTTTTTCTCCAAAATTAGTGACGTTTGTAAGTCTTTTTATCCTTAAGAACCGCGAAAAATGGCAAAAATTAGCTGAGTTTCGAAAAATTTTAAATGTTTAGAAGCGAGGATGATCATGGCGGTAAAACCCATGCAGGTACTGCATCGACAACATACGAGTATAGTTTTGCTCATGAATCGGTAATGACATCACCTGCTCATGAAGATGGTCCACTGGTGTAATGAGGACGCAACCTATCGCAGTGCTATAGGCGGTATTTTGACAGGTTTGAATATTCTTTCAAATGGAGGGTATGGAATTTCAGAAAGGTAGAGGTTAAACCGTTCCGGAGATATTATCGTTCGGATGCACTGAAAAACAACATGGGGTATCAGATGCAGCGTTTTTTTTACTGTGGCGGTGTCGCATATTCGGACAACCACGATGAATCGATAACGAAGTTGCAGATTCGCTGGAAGATGTTCTGACACAGCAACACAACTCCATAAGAGCCATTATCTTACGAATTATGGAAACTTCTTCACCATGTTTTGGTATAGCGCCCATATATCGGTACCTCCCGATTTCAAAATTTATTGTAATTAAGCATTAAGGGTTCCTAGTGTTCAACAAACGTCCCCGCCAAAAGTTGTGGACATAGGTCCACGTTTCGGAATAACGCACATAAAACGGCGACACCCGATTATGGTATTTGGATGTCATTTGGTAGTTAGGTTGCAAAAACTTCTCAACCAAAAATTGCAGACATACTTTTACGTTTTGGTATGGCTCCATAAAACGGAACAGGTTTTCAATTTTTTTAAGTTTTATACCCTCAACCTTTACGGTAACGAGGTATATTTGGACGACATTCGTCCGTCTGCTGGCTGGTGAGCACGATAACTCTTGAACGCTTAACCGATTCGAACCAAATTTTGCCCAAACTTGGTATAGTTGAAGATGGGCCATATCGGTCCACTCATTCGGGTACCTTCCCCACAAAGGTTCAACATTTTTCTGTAAAATTGTGTGAACGATAACTGTTGAAGAGATTAATCGATTTGGTCATAACTTTTCACATCGTACTATTCTTTATAGCATTCTTTCTGGTACCTCCCATAAAAAAATCGGAAAAAAGTGAAGTTTAAGAGCTCCTTTTTTCAGCAGGTTCTCCTTTACGATGGTACTATTTTTTTAGGATCATGCCCATACTTCTTGAGATAATGACCTAAAAATTCAAGAAACCCTGAAAGCGCCAACTAAAAGGGAAAATCCGCATGATAACCCTCGCAGTGAGTTTCTGATGGGTGCAAACGTTGCACATCGTATTATTTCATCCAGTCATAAGTCAGGTTTGATATGGACTATATCGGTCCCGTCCTTCATGTACATCCTACACAAAATTTAGTAAAAGTTTTGAGCCTTAACGTACTCAGGACAGTTTGTCATACGATCATTTTTTGTGTTGTTCAAAGTGAACATCAATTTGCAAAAAAAATGGAATCTACTTGTGAACATTTTCGTCCGATCATTTTTCACAACTTTCGACGTGGATAATCACGGGAAGAATGCATAGATCAAATTAAATCTTTGTATGACGATAAAGGACCATCCTATAGCACTATAAAAACTGAATTAATGAATTCAATTGGGGCCGACACTCCGCCAAAAACGAATGTCGTGTCTGTCTGACCTTGGGCGCTTATAAGATTGAGGTAAATAAAGTGGCAATATCCTTAATTCTCCAGCCTGCTATAAATCTAAAGCTTATCTGCCTAGTTTAATGACAGTAATACAAAAACTGCAAAGGAGAGTCATATACGTCATATGAAATGTCATGATACATATAAACCTCAATTCCCATTAACTTAATTAATTTTTAACAATTTCACTAGAATTAATAGAGCAAAACTTCTGGACTTTGTCATGTTAAAGGCAATCAAAACCTTTGATTGCAGTCTAGCATCCCCTATACACCCATGGCCAAAAACTTTTAAATTCATAGCCATTTTTCTGGGTGTCTGTGTGTGTTGATATTTGATCTTGGGAAAAAAATAATAATGTTAATGGGCACAAACACACATAACAAATGTGCGACATGTTTTTTGGCACACATTTGGTTCAATACTACTAAATATTTATGTCAGTAATGTAAATGGCTTCAAACTTTGTTTTTATTTAATATTGTGTTCAACTTTTCGAAATGAAAAGTCATGATACCATGAGATTAAAAATGTAGTAAACATTAGAAGAGCACAAACAATGTGTAAATTTATTAATTTAAAAAAGTTGATTTTTTTAACGGAATTATTTTTATTATTTTCCTTTTGATTTGACCGTAATTTCTATTGAATCTAGCGAAGTTTCGATATAGAGATACTACGAGGTTTTACTGTTGGTGAAGCCAACACATCTTTGGGACCGAGTGTACATCTTAACACCTACACAGCGATTTATATATTTTTTGGCTTATTATTTTTGGTTGTTTACAATAAACTTTTCCAAAAACAAACAAAAAATAAGCAAAATAAATGAATAACAAACACATTGAAACATACATACATATATGTATAGCAATTTACTGAAAATGACAGCAAATAAAATGTGTTACACATTTTTATGACATCTGTAAAAGGTACAAGGTAATATGCGGTAGTCAGGTGGGAAGAGTTGAACTTTATATATCACAGTTCGATTATTTTTCAAGGAGCTCTTAAAATTCATCATTGCGGTAAATTTACTGTAACAAATATTTTTTTCCTCAAGGTTAACAACTAAGAGCAAGTGAGTATTGCACTGTTTCTATTTTATGTGTTGTCCTGCATCGCAAGAACGGCGCTAAGTTCGGGCCTAACTTTTTATATTGAAGCAAGTAGGAACAATTAATTTCCCTTTGTTTATGAAAGTACTAAGTTCTTGGTCCACATTAAGGCTTATTCCTTAGAAAATGACTTTATATTGACAATTTTCGAGCAATTTAAGCAATTTAAAAACAAAGCCACATCTCGTCAAACAAAAATAACACTATACAAAATGCTGATACTACCCGTGCTAATGTATGGCTCCGAAGCATGGGTACTTGCGCAAGCAGATAAGGCAGTGCTTGGTGTGTTTGAGAGGAAAATTCTTCGAAAGATCTACGGGCCGATTTGCGTTGACGGTGAATATCGACGTCGTATGAACCACGAGCTATATAAGCTATACAAAGACATGAATATAGTTAAACGTATCGAGATGCAACGATTGCGTTGGCTAGGCCATATCATGAGAATGAGTGATGATGAACCCGCTAAAAAGGCGTATGAATACATGCCACATGGCGGTGCACGCAGAATCGGCAGGCCTAAGCTTCAATGGAGCATACAAGTGGATGAAGAAATGAAAAGGCGCGGTATTCCAAAAAGTCAAGCGAAAAACAGAGAGGAATGGAGATCTTTTCTTAGTTCGGTCTATGGAACAAATGTTCTGTAATGGGCCAACTAAGTAAGTAAGTAATTGACAATTTTCTGCGTGGAGGTTTCGAGAGTCAAAATGCCTAGTTAAATCCACTTCAGAAAGAAAATGTAGCAAAACCCATTAAAAGATCTCACATGGGACATTATGATTGTTCTTTCCTAAAAGTGGACCAATACATTCAATTTTTCGTGCTGACCTTTTGTATCTGACATCTTGCAATACCAAATTACATCAGTCTTGGAAAGGGGTGCGCAAGTTATTATTTGCCGGGAATGGAGTATCTAACTAAAGTCCTCAACCTGTCTCTAGCCACCCACATCGTTTCCAAAGCCTAGAAAATGAAAAGGGTGGTCCCGCCCGGTGAATCGTACAGGCCGTACAGGCATTTGTCACCCGTAGCAAAGACCCTAGAGGCTTTAGTCCTCCCAAGCCTCAGAAACAACTATCCAGTTTCCGATCATCAGCATGGATTCCGTAAGCAGCACATCACGACAACAGCGCTGCTCGCCACACACATGTGACAGGACAGTGATTGTGGCGCTTAACTTATCAAAAGTCTTTGATACTGTCAAGCACTCCACACTGTTTGAGGACATCGAGCAGACAACCCTTACGTCGAGTTTGTAATTAATGTTGGATAATTAATTATATGTCTGGACGTCAGTCGTACTTGGAATTCAGAAACAAGAAGTCCAAGCTCCGTAGAGTGAAACAGGGAGTTCCGCAAGGCGAGTGATTTTTCCGAACCTCTACTCTCCCTGATAACATTTGTGAAAGGTTGAACTCCTATATAACTGATCTTACCACCTTTTTCTACACGAGGAATTGCAACAATTCGCTACTAAATCTACTGCCACCTCATGGACGGCGCACAGTGGTTCAGAAACGTTTTTTCCTGACAACTAACACTTTCAGCTTTCGGTCTAGCGGTTGCAGAGGAATTCAAGGACAAAGTTAAAAATTTGATATTTTTCATATTTTGCTTTAAAACATGAGTGTTTTTGAGTTTTCATATTTTCTAACTATTTAAAAAATGTCAACCCCCAAGAACATACCAAAAAAGTAATGAAAAAAAAATTGGAAATTTTTTTTAAACTAATTTTTCAAAAAATTTAAATTTTTTCCTAAATTTCAATTTTTTCCAAAATTTAAAAAATACTCCATGGGTTTTCATTAAATTCTTATAACTCTTATAAAAACTGATGTATTAAAAATAATGTCGATTTGTGTGAAAAAAGCAATAATTTATATGGGAAACGGTATGGAAGAACACACATTTTTATCAATATCATTTCAAAACAATTAAAAAACTGTTAAACGGACGGAACGGGAAGGGTACAAAAGTATATATGGGCCGAAAGAGAACACTCTCGGGCATCATTCTGTGAAAACGGTACTTTGTTCCAAGCTGTTCCCTAAAAGTTCAAGTTCACTAAACTTGGAATTTCACTAAAATTTAGTACCTGAGGAAAAATAAAATAATTGAATTTTAATCGAGCTAACATGACCTAAGGAGTTTTGTATTGAAAAATTGAATTCTAGCGAAGTCACCACACACTCAAGCAATATGCTACGATCGTTTCCACCAAACGGACAATGTTGTCGAGGTCTCAGCACTCTAAGCCAATCTATTAAACTCCCGAAATGGAAGGCATTACAACTCATCAAGAAATTTGTAATAATGGTTGTACAAATAGAAGTTATCAAAATCCGCCTTTGTCTTCTAGCCATCACATCTGATATGCCTGATGAGCTGAATTAAACCACCAGCGAAACGATCGTAGCATATTGGTTGAGTTTGTGCTGACTTCGCTAGAATTCACTTTTTCAATACAAAACCCCTTAAGTCATGTTAGCTCGATTAAAATTCAATTAATTAAGAAACTTTCCTAAATGATGACCTTCGTCCTAATAAGACAACAATAAATAGAAAAATAAAATAGTTCACTTCGCGTAAACGCTACGTTAATTTATTAAAACGAATCTTAAAGGCAACAATCCTACCTAATTAACAAAAACAATGAACACAATATCTGTTATAATTTCTGAGAAATAGCTGTTTCTTTCTCCAGAAATTTGCAAAAATTTTGTATTTTCCAAAATTGGGAAACATTTTTCGTCTTTAGGAGCACGATCTAATATTTTGATCTAAATTTTTGCTTTCCCTAGTTTCAATATGTTTACTATTGAATCCCATATAGAAATTAACAATTGGTGGCAAACAAAACATAGGGGAACATCCCCAATGCCCTATTTTTTAAAAACGCAAATTTATCAAAACTGACGAACGTATCGGTAAGAAAATTAATTTCCGAGGCAACGGCGCCGACATTTTTAAATATGTCATGTCTCTCAAACTGCTGAACCGATTTTCCTAAAAATTTCAGAGAATTTACCGGGATGACCCCTGGTGAAAAAAGGCTGCATATTTTGTTGAATTTCGGAAGGGCGGGGTACCTCCCCTATGCATTTTTTTTAAAACGCTATTTAAAAAAACTGATGGACGTACCGGTTAGAAAATAAATTTGTGGTTGAATCTCCGACACTAGGTACTTATTTAGGGCCTAAAGAGCCGATCATGAATTCTTTAATAAGTTATATCTCCGAAACTACTGAACCGATTTTCCTGAAAATTTCAAAGAATGTACGCTATATATTTTGTTGAAATTCGAAGGAGGCGGGGTAACTCCCCTGGGTCTTTTATTAAAAACTCTACTTTTGTAGATCTTGCGAACATATCGGTTTGAACATGAATTTGCAATGGTGGTTGTGTCTCCCGCCCTAGGTCCTTATTTGGAACCTAAAGGCTCTCCACAACTTCTGGACCGATTTGTATATAATTTTCAGATGATGTACAGGGATATCCCCCCTGTGAAAATAAGCTATATATATTTTGTTGAATTTCGGAGGTGCGGGTTTGAAAATTAATCCGATAGACAATGGTGGTTGGCGAGGCACTTATATGTGGCCTTAAGACCCGACCAAGCCCACCTTTTTTAAGTATGTTATATCTAAAAAACTTCTAAACCGATTTCCATGTCATTTTCAGATGATGTACAGGGATGGAACTTGGTGGAAATAGGCTATATATTTTGTTGAATTTCGAAAAAGCTGGTTATCTCCTGTGTCCTGTGTAAAACTTACGAACGTGTCCGTTTTCCCGACCCTGGGTACATATTTTAGCCATAAGACCCGACCGCTCCCACTTTCTTAAATATGTTACAAATCAATGGAAATACCAGATGTTATGTATAACGAAGCTTTGGTTTTATTGGAAAGCAAGTGTTTAGATTAGAAGCAACATATCGATAGCTATGAGGTATATAAGATACATTATAAGAAGGTGGAAGGACGACAAAGTCGGCACTTAAGTTGTCGCTGGACATTCATTTGAATGAAAGGCACACATGCAATATTAACTAGAAATTATCATCTTTGGCGATATGAAGAATTTATAAAGCAATTCACATTTAGATTTCAGACAAACACATCCAGTTATACTATTCCAACAGATAAAAAAATGCATACCTGAAGTCGTTAGTTTTTTGGCGGTATGTTAAAATTGCATATCGACACCAACATTTCTGAAGATTTTTATTTATAGTCAGTTGCAGATCACGACTAATTATCGATGCAAGAAAAATATAATTGACTTAAGAAAAGGTAACATAAAACTGTTTCAATGGCCAGCAACGCGGTCCGGGTCGGCTAGTTATACATAATTTCAGGTCAAATCACTGATTCAAACCCTATTTGCGCTCCCTTTGGGCCATTGTAATACTCTTTTATGGAACTATATCAAAACGTGGACCTTTATTCGCAATATTTTGGTAGAGAGATTGTTTGGTTTGTTTGGCCATTACGAAATTCTTTCTAACAAGAATATTAATCTGTGGAAAGCTCAGACACAATGGTAGTGGTGTAAGTTATGACATGATCATGATGATACCTTGACTATAAGTTTTGATATATAAATCGTCATCGATATGGGAGATTCACCAAGTGACTCTTAAACTATAATTCACAATACTTCTTTCTTAAATATCAACATTATGCGAAAAAGGAACACGTCTTCTATTGAATAATCAAAAATGATTCTAAAATTCACAAAAAGAAACAGAAGTAGGTACCATAAATTTAGGTACAAAAATCTTAATATTACTAAATTGAGATACGCTAGCATAATATTCGGGTTTAACTTCACATTATAGTGTATAGAAAGAATTTAAGTTAACGTGACCATTTTCTGACATTAACCCACCATGGTGAAAGCACCCCATCCCTTACATATTTTATAATATGAATATATTGACATTTGTAATTGCTTTTTTCATTCAAATTAATAAGATTTCTATTCTTCAGTAGTTGTCTTCTAACGGTATAAAATATGTTTGTGATATCACAAAAGGTAAAGAAGCACCTGGTAGTATTTCAACAAAATTTCCGTTTCATGTCTCCTCCTTTTTGTTTGACAGGAATAAATTACAAACACATGTAAATGTCTTGTATTTATAGAAACATCAAAAGAACGAACAGCTACAACAGCAATAGCAACATCAAATAATAACTACCAACTCAATTTATATTTTTCGTGATTTTGAAAATGATACGTGAAAATGTTCTGCATCTAAGTTACATAACAGTCAATGTTCTTTAACGAAATCTAGTAAATCGTAACACAAACTTAAAACAACAGGAAACGCCCAATTGTATTTGTATTCGAAAACGCGTGTGATATCATAGAGCATGTTGCATGTAGTTGTGTATAGGATAGTTTACCAAAATCGTCACCATAAAGACGCAAAGCGGATAGATGGAATGAAAGGAGTAGTTTTGAGGATGCATACCAGCAACAAATATTTGGACAGTTTTATAAACAATGTTTTGAATTGTGGAATAGAGCCTTGAAAGCTTCAAAGTTTGAATCGTCTGTTTATGATGGTTGGTCGGATTTATTTATTTTTACATATTTATTTCATTATTCGTCTATGGATATTTTCCTTACAGCTATATAATTAAAAATGTTGTACTTAATTTTCAGAATTTAAATATTTTATTTTTTTTTTTTGATTTTTTAAAAATCAGTAAGATTATATAATTCATTAAAATCTTTAACCTTTCTTGTTAAGGGATCGGCATTTGTATAATTCATTCTAGAAAACTGAATAGCTAGTGGTACATAATTACGAGTATCTCTTTGTGGAATATTGAAGCGAATATTGTTGATAAGAAATCCAGCATTAACGTCACCCATTATTACATTAAAAAGAATGATGCATTTAACACCTTCCTTCGGCTTTTCAAAGTTGGCAGCTTGATGAGGGAAAGTCAAAGTCAAGAAGGTTATGGAACAATAAGTTTCTGCTTCTTAAACAGAAAAGTAGGAATTGTTTTTGAAGGGACTCGATGCGACCGCTGTGGGTATTATATATAAGATCCCATATGATCGAAGAATATTCCGGTATAGGGCGAAAAAGCGTTGTGTATAATTTTGTTTGTGTGACATAAGGATCCATGAACTCCTTACTCCACCGTTTAACAAACCCGAGCACTGACTTCGCTTTGTTCATTGTTACCGAAAAGTGTGAATTAAAATTCAGTTTACGATCCAAAAGAACTACAATACAGCCAATACCATTTTATATTATCGAGTCCCCTTATATCAATCGAAGCCACAAGACAGTCTTTCCTTCAGTACCGTTTTCGAAATTTGTAACTTGTGAGATCGAGTTCCAAGCAAGACAAAATCAAAAACCTCATACTAATAATTCCGATCAGACTACTCTAATATTATTTGCACGGTATTTCTAACCACACCACCACACTTCTATATAAGAAGTTTCACATACCATTGTAAAATGACAACATCAAGCTTGCCTGGGAATCGAACGCAGATCTTTAGCTTATAAGATGACCGTACTTGTAATATATACTGATGTGTACTGCATGCAGAGGACGCAAAATTCAACAACGGTCTTGACGCGTCTTTAACAAGGCAAAGTCCAGGACGTATCTTGGTTCCTCGTACATCTTAAGTGACCACTAACCTCCCCGTGGAGTCACTAGGAGAGATACCTTTAACACCCGTTGTAGGTAATGAGCTTACATGTGTTCACCGATAAGAACGCTAAGAACTTGGATTGGGCGTTGGACTAGTGACCCTAATCTCCAAGAAGCAACATACTATGAAACAAAAAACAAACCTCTCTAAAATTGACGAACCCCACAAACATTTTAATCTGCCCTTTTTATAGAGAAGTTGCAGGTTAAGCACTGGCCGATGTACTTGAAAAATTCAAGGCCAAGGAAAAGTTGTCACAACTACACCTAAAGGTGAACCACTGTATTATAGCTGCCATGACATAAATTATGAGTTTTGTTGCGGATTTGTTGTTGGTCACAGGTTAAAACAAATGGTCTCCAGCTTCACCACAGTGAATGAAAGACTTACTACAATATGGATAAAAGCGAAATTCGTCTACATCAGCTTTATTTGCGCTCCACTACCACTGAAGACAAGGACACAAGAAATCAAATTGATCACGTTGTGATAGATGAAAAACAAAGATGGCAAAGATACGTACCCGATTAAACGAAGCAAATAGAGTATGATCACAACAGATAGACACAGTATATTCCACTTAACTGGCCAATTGCTTAATTAAAGCTCCCCTTGCCCTGATAACATATCAGCACAATGGCAAAGTATTGCCCAATCCATGCAAACAGCCGAAAGATCCATACTTGGATACAAGAGACTTGCACCAAGGAACCCATGGTATGACCAGGAGTGTTATGCTCCTACCGTAGCGCACAAGAAAGTTGTCGGGAGAAAAGGAGAGAGGAGAAATGTCTTTTTCGCAGGAAAAAGAGAGAAATGGGAAAGCGGGACTGGGGGAATATCGAGATATACTGGAGCCAGAATGAAGTCCGAAAATTCTACCGAAGACGTACATCCTCCTGTGGCGACCAGCAAAGGTAATTTGGTAACTGATACGGATAGTGTACTCAGAATATGGATAGATAATTTTTCCAATCTGCTGGTTTCCAATAGTAGCGAAGACAGATCCAAACCCACAAGATGTTACTAAATGTATACCGCCGGCCAAGATGATTTATAGACACCAATAAACTGTCTAAAGAATAATAACCCAGCAAAATTTGACGGAAGGGGTTCTTTGCGATGACGTGATTTCATGTCATCTTTTGCACTGGTTCAAAGGAAGTCGTGGAAGATCCGATCTTTTCATTAGAATTTGAACCAATGCAAAGGAAGTCGTGAAAGATCCGATCTTTTCATCAGCATTTGTACCCATTCCATCGATCCAATAGAGATGATGTTTGTGTTTTTATTTACACACCTGTTTATTTTCATTTTGGTATGTTCCAGTACTGCAAAAATCTACTAATTTTTACTATTTTTTCCGATAACATAAAGGAAAAATTTTTATCGTAGTAAAAATAAGTAGATTCTTGCAGTTTCTGGAACAGACCAAAGTTGTTAGAACTGTCGTCGTGATGTTGTCTTACATTTCCTGCATATCAAACAACTAAAACTTCTAAACAATTGGTATTATATGAAGTCCCAACCATCGAGCTAAAAATAGAATCGGACTGCACACATTGCTATTTTAAAAGTTCCCTTGTCTGTTCTAAATCTGACATAGAATGAAATCAATCAAATCTTGCTTCTTGGAATTTGAAAAAAATTCCGAAACGTAAAGGAACAAGAATCTGAAAATAAAGAAGAAACTACTTTTGGAAAGAAACAATTAAAAATAAATTAATTAAGCATAAATGGTATTTTCCATAAAAAGTCTCTCCTCCCCGTTCGTTACATTTTGTTCTTAGAGATCCCTAAAGCAAGCCGGGTTGTAGATCTCTACATATTTCCGTCACTAAACAAAAGAGTATAAATTACCAAAATGTTGTTATAAAATAACAAAATTATAAAATAAAAGTAATTTACGAAATAAAAATACTTAAAGGAGTGCATTTGGAGTCCATGTCGAAATCTGAACTGGTGATGGGAAGATAATTGATAAAACCTTTTGTAAGATGAAAGAATATCAGTTGCGGAGAACGGAGGAAGTAAACTTTTGCGTTGCAGCGGTGGTGATTACATTGCAATTTTGGATGTAAACTTTTGAAAAGCTAAACTGATAAATTAATTGTAGTTATTTCATGAATTCGTTTTAATTAATAAAGAGTTTTGTTTTTCATGAAAACCATATTTCAATACAGCATTTCCATTTTCCAAACAATACATGAAAATTTCATGCCAAGGGGTTGGTGAAAATGACATGCCAAAGCATTGGTTAAAATGACATGTCAAAGCATGGGTGAAAATGACATGCCAAAGCATTGGTGGAAATGACATGTCAACGCATTGGTTAAAATGACATGCTTAGGATCCAGAAAAGAACGTCATCTTTTGGGGTCCACGCTCATATAAAATTCATCGATGAAGATGCTAAAAAGATGACATGCTAGATCACTTGCACCCATGATTGAATGTCATCTTTGGCATCGAACATTTTGCTGGGAAGGCAACTGGAGCCGATGGCTTACCAGCCGAGCTGTCCAAACTCGCAGGCTACATCAGCTTCCCAGCAAAATTTGACGGAAGGGGTTCTTTGCGATGACGTGATTTCATGTCATCTTTTGCATTGGTTCAAAGGAAGTCATGAAAGATCCGATATTTTCATTAGGATTTGAACCAATGCAAAGGAAGTCGTGAAAGATCCGATCTTTTCATCAGCATTTGTACCCATTCCATCGATCCAATAGAGATGATGTTTGTGTTTTTATTTACACACCTGTTTATTTTCATTTTGGTATTTTCCAGTACTGCAAAAATCTACTAATTTTTACTATTTTTTCCGATAACATAAAGGAAAAATTGTTATCGTAGTAAAAATAAGTAGATTCTTGCAGTTTCTGGAACAGACCAAAGTTGTTAGAACTGTCGTCGTGATGTTGTCTAACATTTCCTGCATATCAAATAACTAAAACTTCGAAACAATTGGTATTATATGAAGTCCCAACCATCGAGCTAAAAATAGAATCGGACTGCACACATTGCTATTTTAAAAGTTCCCTTGTCTGTTCTAAATCTGACATAGAATGAAATCAATCAAATCTCACTTCTTGGAATTTGAAAAAAAAAGTCCGAAGCGAAAAGGAACAAGAATCTGAAAATAAAGAAGAAACTACTTTTGGAAACAATTAAAAATAAATTAATTAAGCATAAATGGTATTTTCCATAAAAAGTCTCTCCTCCACGTTCGTTACATTTTGTTCTTAGAGATCCCTAAAGCAAGCCGGGTTGTAGATCCCTACATATTTCCGCCACTAAACAAAAGAGTATAACAAAATTATAAAATAAAAGTAATTTACGAAATAAAAATACTTAAAGGAGTGCATTTGGAGTCCCTGTCGAAATCTGAACTGGTGATGAGAAGATAATTGAAAAAACCTTTTGTAAGATGAAAGAATATCAGTTGCGGAGAACGGAGGAAGTAATCTTTTGCGTTGCAGCGGTGGTGATTACATTGCAATTTTGGATGTAAACTTTTGAAAAACTAAACTGATAAATTAATTGTAGTTATTTCATGAATTCGTTTGAATTAATAAAGAGTTTCGTTTTTCATGAAAACCATATTTCAATACAGCATTTCCATTTTCCAAACAAGACATGAAAATTTCATGCCAAGGGGTTGGTGAAAATGACATGCCAAAGCATTGGTTAAAATGACATGTCAAAGCATGGGTGAAAATGACGTGTCAAAGCATTGGTGAAAATGACATGTCAAATCATTGGTGGAAATGACATGCCAAAGCATTGGTGGAAATGACATGTCAACGCATTGGTTAAAATGACATGCTTAGGATCCAGAAAAGGACGTCATCTTTTGGGGTCCAGGCTCATATAAAATTCATCGATGAAGATGCTAAAAAGATGACATGCTAGATCACTTGCACCCATGATTGAATGTCATCTTTGGCATCGAACATTTTGCTGGGTAGTTAGCACCATCTGGTAGGAAGAACGCTTAGGCGGCGACTCGAGCCTCAGCATCCTGCGTCTCGTCCACAGGAAAGGAGATATGACTGTGTGCTCTAATTAAAAGGGCATAAGTCTACTGCCTATTACTTATAAGATACCCAGCAAAATGTTCGATGCCAAAGATGCCATTCAATCATGGGTGCAAGTGATCTGGCATGTCATCTTTTTAGCATCTTCATCGATGAATTTTATATGAACGTGGACCCCAAAAGATGACGTTCTTTTTTTGGATCCTAAGCATGTCATTTTAACCAATGCTTTGACATGTCATTTTCACCAATGCTTTGGCATGTCATTATCATTACGACGATAGTTTTAACAACGTTGGTTGTGATTTCGAGTCGCCTTCAACATCAAGCCTATTGTAAATAATTAATCTTATATATTTATAAAAGTGTGTATAAATAAAAACACAAAATTCATCTCTATTGGATCGATGGAATGGGTTCAAATGCAGATGAAAAGATCGGATCTTTCACGGCTTCCTTTGCATGGGTTTAAATGCTGATGAAAAGATCCGATCTTTCACGACTTCCTTTGCATTGCTTCAAATGCTAATGAAAAGATCGGATCTTTCACGACTTCGTTTGAACCAATGCAAAAGATGCCATGAAATCACGTCATCGCATGAAACCCGTGCGAAAGACTAAAGCATATGGTTAACGAAATAATTGGGCTATACCAATGCGGAACTGGCAAACCCATATATTTATATGGCATTAAGGGATGTCCCCTTACGTTAAATGGTTTTCCAAGCCAAGTCTGAATTTGGTATAAACGCAAAGCTCGTCCGGCTTTGTGAGATGACTCTAACTGATATTCGGTCCTCAGTTAAAATAGGAAAAACTTCTCCGAACAGTTCGGTGCCAAAAGAGGTTTCAGACAAGGAGTCAGCCTTTCGTGTGATCTTTTCAACATCCTGCTGGAAAAGGTTATATGAGATGCAAAAGTTAAAAGAAATGGCACAATATACACCAATATATACTTCTTTACGCTGCTATTGACATCATGGGTCGATCGGTAAAAGAAGTAACTAATACCCTTAGGAAGGCTGAAGGAGAACCAGCAAAAGCGTGTCTGGCAGAAAACGGCGTAAAGACTAGAACTCGGAGCAACTGTGGAAGTTGGTTGATACAATTTTGAGGTAGTTAAAGACTTCGTCTACCTCGGACCGCCAGAAACAAAAAACATCAGTTGTGAAATAAGAAGATCAATATTACTGGCTAACAGATGCTACTTTGGCTTAAGTAAGCAGTTCAAAAACAAAACCACATCTCGCCAAACAAAAATAAACACTGATACTACCCGTGCTAATGCATGGTTCCGAAGCATGGGTACTTGCGCAAGCAGATAAGGCAGTGTGGGTTTGATTAAAAAATTCTTCGAAAGATATACGGGCCAATATGCGTCGACGTCGTATCAACCACGAGCTGTATCTGCTTAACAACGACATCAGTATAGTTAAACGTTTCGAGATCCAACGATTGCGTTGGCTATAAGAATGAGCGATGATGAACCCTCTAAACACGCGTACAATTACGGGGCGCATGGCAGTACATCCATAACTGGAAAACCAAGGCTTGGATATAGTAAACAAGTGGAAGACGAGATCGAAAAGCACGGTATTTTAAATTGGAGAATTAAAGCAACAACAGAGATGAATGGAAATCTTTTCTTAGTTCGGCTTATAGGACAAATGTTCTGTTGAGGGCCAACTAAATGAATAAGTATACAGCACATCATCTCCTGCTGATTTAGTATTCTTTATCCATTTATTTCTATCCTGGCCTCACTTTTTTATTTTTGCTCACCACCTACCCTAATATACAAGAACATGCAAAAATACATTTGAGAATACTTTTTCCGCAACTCGTTTGTTTACGTTTTTATTTTTTCTTTTTTTTTACTGCTCAAACAACATTTCTCCATTGTTGATGTTACTTTGCAAACAAAAACAACACCCACTTTCATGTTAACATAAATTCTGACAACATGACGCGCATAATGGCAATGAGAAATATTCAACTGACTGAAAAACTTCAAACAATTTCAATATTTTTATTAAATATATAGAAGCCGTTCTCAATGTTTAACATTTCATAAAAAATGTAATGGTAATGAAGTCATGTTTCGCTGTATCTGACATATTTTACAGTTATGCCAAAAGATGAATGTTCCAAAAATATATTTTTATTTTTTGCTAAAGAAAAGTCTTAAAAAAGAATACGCCTAGGCCAATGGTGAATATTTAGAATGTTTGTTAAGACAGTATAATTACGTATTGAGTTTTGGATGTATGGGTCTCACAAGGACGACTTTTTATACTCTCAGCCTTTAGGCTATCGAGGGTATATACACTTTAATACGACCAAAATGTTTCTCATCGAAATAATGATTTTAGACCCAAAGTATGTTTGGACGACATCCGTTTCAAACAATCTGCAGTCGATTTAGCCATGTCCGTTTGTCTATTTGGCTGGCTGGAGCGCACAATAACTCTCGAACGGATCATCCGAGTTGCTCCAAATTTTGTCAGGCTGGAGCGCACAATAACTCTCGAACGGATCATCCGAGTTGCTCCAAATTTTGTCAATCGTAATATATATATTATAACTCGGGTATCACACAAAAATTGTTTTCGCTAAAATATTTGTTCCAGACATTGCACAGTGGCCAATTTTACGAAAAACTGGCCAAAACTCTAAAAATGAATGGATTTAGAGCTAACCTTGGTTAAGTTTTTCGGGTCGCTGGTTTCATTTTTCATATTTTTTAACCCACAGACGGTCATTAAAGTGGTCTTGTTGATCCCTTCTCCTATGTATGATCGTTTAAGATCAAAATATTCTACAAATTTGTTCGCCATCAATTTTTATTACAGGTCCTAGAATACACCAAAACTCTATACCTTACCTAAACTCCAGAAATATGCAAAATTTAAAACACATTTTTGGGGTTAATGTCGTTCTTCATGTGAGTTTAGGCAAAATTGTCACACAAAGCATAATTTTAAAACAATTGCGTCCGCTAAATTTCACTGTAAGTCACCACAGAAATGAAATCTCTATTTGCATTACATACCAAGAAAATATCGGTATCAAAAAAAAAAAAAAAAAAAAAAAAAAAACAAGAAACTAAAATAGGAGTGCAGGCTTCTACCATTTCTACAGTTTTGGAAATATTTAAATTAAGATTACTTGGAATCCTTGCACTTTAGGTATGTGGTGTCTTTAGCAAATTTACTGACAAGAATGCGAGGAGTATTTTTCTTAAAAAATTAATCCTCGTGCGGGTCAAAAGTGGGGTCTTGTCGGCCCCTTTTCCCGCAAATCTTTAAAATCTAATATAAAATGTGTTCGTATCAGATCAAAATATTCTAGAAATTTGTTCGCCAAAACATTTTACTATAGGTCGTAAAATGCATCAAAACTTTAAATTACACCCAAGCGCCAGAAAGTGACCCTATACTATATTCTGACATTCTGGATCAAAGAAAATCTGTACATATGTACATATATGCAAGATGTTTCGATGGAAATTGGTAAAAAAAACTCTTCACTTTTTATGAAATGATAAGGTACACAGCCCAACTGGATCTTACTCCCAACAATTTTCATCATTTATTGTGAAAATTCACTTTAAAAAAAATCAACAACTACGGACATCAGTTATCAAAAAAATGCGCACTTCATTGGCGACACTGAACATTTTAAATTCGTTTCACATACCTTTAATTACAAAAAAAAAATATTTAAAAACCTTTGTTTATTTTGGGTATTAGAATATTTTAATAAACCACTTAAATACTGAGCAAAAATGTTCCAAATAGGGTCACTTTGACCTGCTTTTATACCCACTTACTAAACACGTAACGTATATATTTTTTCAAAACTACACGCAGTGGGATCCTATATACAATATTTGACACTATTTACTGTAAATTGATATATTTTTCGATTTTTGAATTTGGCCACTGTGCATTGATCAGTTTCATATATCGCTTCACATTGCGGGTAACTCCCACATAAAATTACAAAATTTAAAAACAAAACATTAAGTTCTGGAACTTTTTATACCCTCCACCATGAATTATTCTGAACCAATATGGAATAATCAAGCAATACCGTTATGTAGCTATACCAAAACATGGGCCTATGCTCACAATTTTTTACATAAGTTTTGTTCTGAAAATGTAACTAAAAATGCCAAAATACCTCAAATCGGGCGGCATACCGGGATCTATCCCAGAATGTGGACCTATATATCCCATTTTAGAAGTTGACTTGCCTGCAAACAATAGATCAATCACTACTTTTCTGCACGCTAGAGTGATTACCACCGACATGTCAAGCATGCATTGATCGACATATGGTAAAAAACAATTTTTTTGCAATTCCATTTGAAAAAAATTTAATTTTTTGCTAGCACTTCTACGATTTTTGGTCAAGGCAAATATTCTATTTTCAAATCTGTTCCCGTTCACATAATTGGTCGATGGGTGCAAATGTTATAGCGGTTTTTATTCTCATATAAAGAATAAATATTTAAAATGTCTTATTTGTCGTTATGAGAAAATTTATGCATAAATCGTTAAAAGCATTCCATTTCTATTCGCACATGTTTAAATATTTACTAAATTCATTTTTATTTTCTCGGGAAACCAACATATAATAAAAAAAAGTAAATCCAAAATATCCTGCCACAGAGTCCGTACAAACCTTAAAAATATAAATTACAAATATCTACAGAGTCTAGACAATGCTTAGAAAAAAATGATACCAAACTTGTAGATATTGGGTATATAAATTGCATATTATAGCAATAATAAAAGAGAAAAACTTATTTGATTTAATTCTCTTTCGAGTTGAGTTGTTACGACCTAAGATGTGCACTTAAAAATAAGGAGTTCAGCGAATTCAAACACATTCAACCATTATGCTACGTTTCACGGGTGGTTATCTAGCAAACAAATCGTACCGACATCGTAACGATATCGGAACAAAATTCGAACGGAACCGAAATCGTAACGATATGTTAACGAAAGATGTATGAAGTGATTGATGAAATGTCTGAGCGAAATCGTATAGATTTCTGTCAGAATTCGATACGAAATCGGCAGAAAATCCTTGGGAAATTCGGTAGGCGAATTTTTTCTTCCGAAATTTCGTTCAAATTTCTAAACTATTTCGGAATAATGTTGTATGAAAATAGGAGGTACCTTCCGAATCTTCGTAAAGATTTGTGAACGATTTTGGAATAACGTAGTATGAATATCGAAGGAAAAAATTTTTCTCTGACGCCTTTTTTTATTAATTGATCTTTGTAATGTTTTTATTGGAAGATTCTAATTTCAAACGTTTCTCTAATGATTTTCACTGTTGTTATCATTTTGTAGTTATAGTAGAACAATATAAACTTTGTGTACGAATATGTTGGGTCTATCAGCATTAGCTTGAATACGAGTATGTTGCATTTATATTTAAAATATTTGAAAATTTGGTTTTTTCGAAATAGTCTGGCTTAATCCCATTGTTGTTGTTTTATTATTTTAAAACAACTAATTATACCCTACACCACAATGTGGCAGGGACGTAGCCAGAATTTCATTTCGGGAGGGGGGGGGGTCATCTGACCAAAATGTTGAAAGTTCATGTAAGCGAAAATTTCTTATTTGGCAATGATGTAAACCTTATTTTAGGCTTATATTACTGATGAAATAGTTTTCATTACAATGTTTTAATTAAAATGAGGTAAGACTTCTTGCCCAATTTCCCCTTGTTTTCAAAACTTTTTTGACAATATATCAGAGTTAATATATGTTCAAAATAACCCAGCAAAAATTTGGTAGGCACATGTCATTACTTTCTGCATTACCAGGTAATGCGTACTCATTACCCTCCGCATTATCAGACAGTACATATATAACAGGTAACATATAACTAGTTACATCCTTACTTACTACTTACCTACAAAGGAATAAGTACGGTGGCACAGGGCTAGTGTGTCTGACTACAAATCCTAGGTTTGTGTGTTCAAAGCTCACCGTCAGCATGGGAGTTTTTTGTTGACAAAATTACGAAGAAATGTTGATGTACATGGATGTTTTTAAACAACCCTTACTATTTGTACGAGTGGCCTAGTGTGTAGTGTGTTTGGCTAGAAATCAGAAGTTCATGTGTTCGACACCGGCAGGAAGCGGAATAAAAGAAAAAGAAGAAATAAAAACAAAAAATAATTGGAATGTTGAATTTGAATATAATTTCACCACATTTGTTCTAAAATAGAACATATGCTTTTTAGCTTTTTTTGACTACTGGTAAGTGGTTAAATATGTACTTAAAACACACATTTAAGGAAGTACTTCCTCCCTATGACATCCCCATGTTAAAATAATGACTTTTACGGTCATTTAGTAAGTAGTTACAACTGCAAAAATTTACTGAATAAAGTCATTATTTGGTAATGACTTTTTTTGCTGGGAATGGATATATTAATAATCGCATATCTTTTTGGGTGTATCATTTATCAAATAACTCACAAGTACAGTGAATGTTATGTAATTCATTGATATCACTTCGGTAAGACCAAAAGAAAAATTATACAATCGGGAAAGCTTAGAAATATCTTAACATTTAATTTTTTCGTTTACATGGAATGTTGAGGACCTTTTCTTTGTTTCCTACTTCACAAAATTTCAAAATCACGGCTTCAAGTTTCCACTCCAATTTTATTGAGTAATTTATGGAAGGAAATGGAATTAGTAGAGAATTGATTTAAGCAGATGGAACGTTTGGATATCATGGCGTTATCCACTTTTTATAATTACAGGTAAAAATAAGGAGTTATTTAAATAAAGAAAAAAAAAACGCCGAGACACGTGTCTTCTTTTTTTGTCTTTTATCACGCTGTCGTTCCAGAATATTGTCAATTTGGGAAATTTAATAGTTTTAAACCAATTGTAGTTATTTCCCTAAATATATTTTGGTGTCCAATCGTAGATTTTATCACAAAGAATTTCTGAAGGCTGATAGTGGTTTTTTGATAGAGAACTAATGCTGAGCAATAGTGAGTCTATCCATGATGAAATTCTAGCACCCATTCGCGGGTATATAAATGACAAATTATGTCGGCCAATCGTGCATCTGTCTACAGACTAATTTTGGTGTACATTCGTCGGACTTCTCTTATAAAAATTCTGATCAGGAACTAGGAAAGCTCTGGTAACCAATTTTGAATTCTTTCAAAATGAAATTCTGGCGCCCAATCATAGGTCTATACATGTATAATTTTTTTAGCAAAAATCCATAAACACAATTTGTTCCAATCTACATTTTTTATACTCTCAACCTTTAGTCAGAATGCGCCTCATCGAAACCGGATACTGCGTTGTTCCAATCTTTGTTTATCGCAATATTTCTGCGAGCGTTATATAAAGTTAAAAAATGGTGATTTTCGGTCTATTCCTTCTGGTATTACCCAGAGCGGTTTTATGTTTTTCGTGGGCAAGTCCATATTTCCTGAAAAAAGCTGAAAATAATACTGTGAAGAACTGAAATGACTGGTAGACGCAATATGTTTTAAGAGGAATGGCTCCCAAAATAATATCTACTTCCAAAATAAACTATGTTGGTCCGGTCAATTTCCTCAGGTACCTTCTCCGCAACACTTGTGATCAATGATAAAACCGATATTTTGTTGGCAAGTTCGTACGCCCGAAAATGGTTGCACAATTCTGAAAATCTCCTAATACATAGCTTTGGGTTAAGGGATTTTGGTTGTGTAGCCGTTGTTTGATCTGTCCGTAGATGAAAGTTTCAGTTCATACAGGCTCAGGGTATATTTCTGTCCGCAAAGCCGACTGATACTTGTTGCGATTTTGACGAAGATGAATCTGTTTCCTACCAGTTTTTTTTTTTTTTTTGATTTCGTTTGTCGTCACAAAGTCCTTTGCCGAAGAAGGAAAAAGGAACATTTCTAGAAATGTGCACGCATTGAAAGTACTTCCCAAAATACAATTCAATGAGTAATCGACAGAAAAATCCCTGAAGATGAAACTCAATGTAATTTCGAAATATTGGAAATAATATGCAATAAATAAAATATAAGCTTTGACCTCTATGTCAATAATCTTGATTTTATTATCATTCGAAAGGTCGGACAAAACATAAAAGTACTACAGAAAAATCCTTTTTTTGTACAATAGGCATGTACTAATATGTAGCAAGAGACCAGTTTCAAATAATCTCTACGGGCGGCACTGCGTTGCAACAGAATTATATAATAAAAAATGTCGTCTAATTTTCATATGATTATCGCTTTAGATTATCTGGGAAATATTTTTCATATTTAAAGAGCTATAACTTCATTATGGATGCACATATCGACAAAATTCTTTCAGATTCGTTTCATCGGATGTGTTTACTGTAAGAAAAAAACATAAACATATGTAAATGTTAACATCACATTTTTTGAATTTTTTCCACGCGGCAACACTGTGCGTCGGTGATATGTGGGGAGGGTATTATACGTTGGTTTTGGCCAAAAAGTGTGTAACACATCGAAATAATGTTCGTAGACCCATACTTAAATATACCACGAGCTGAGTCGATCAATGTGTGTCCGTCCGTCCGTCCAAACCTTGTAATCCCAAAATATATCAGCTTTGGTTGGAGACCTTACACAAACAAGTGCTGTCTGTGAAAGCAGAAAATTCCATCTTTACAATTGGTGTGTTCGTTTACTCAACAATTTGTACAAATGTGTACAAGTTCAGTAACTTCTTGTAATCGGCTAAGTTCTTTTCCATAGTACTGTAGAATAAACGAACAACATCCAGTAACAATTCGTACAAACTTTGAGTAAACGAACACACATAATGATGTAAAGTAGGTTGACGTAGGTGGACAAATAACGGAGATATTGCAATAGTCGGTAATGTATCCCATTTTCCCGACTTTTTTGTAATCAAGCTACAGGTCGCAATATTGATCGGATTGTCACGGGATCGGATCGGATGGGAGTTGATGCGGGTCCCACAGAGGAAGAAGCCTATTACGGTCGGATCATCTCAGGGGTTGAAATAAGCAAATAGCTTATGTGGAGAAAAGTCAGCGTTTTTTTTTTCTTATACGAATATCTCCGCTTCTGGTAGGAGTATTCCAAAAGGAAAGCCCGTCAATGGAAGAAGAAAAGATCTCCTTTACACTGATGCAAAGTGTGTTGGTATCGGCGGTCAAACAACCGAGATATTGCAAAAGTCGGTAAATTTTTTGTGATGGCGCTACAGGTTGGAATTTTGATCGGGTAGTAACGAAATTTTGGGGGTTGATGGATGTCCCACAGAGGAAGAAGACTATTGATTTTGGATAATTGTCAGGAGTCGGAATGGGGAAAAACTTCTTCAACATTGACGTTTTTTCTTTGTACACATATATATACTTCAACCTGACGATTGATGTTTGGTATAAAAAGTTTTTTGTTGAAGAAGTTATTGAAAAATAACTTCGGTGGAGAATATCCACAAACAAGAAACAAGGGAACTGATGAGATCCACTGGCGTGGATCGAAATTAGTCTTCACTGCCTTACCCCTTGGCGAACAATGCCAAACTTTTTCCACTAATAAATTAGTTGTTTTAAAATAATAAAACAACAACAATGGGATTAAGCCAGACTATTTTGATAAAACAAAATTGTAGCAGCTATCCCAATAAAAAAATGACGCCACCAATGTTAATATTTTAAAATTGTATATGCGAATTATATAACCAACCATTTTGTTTTTCGACAACAAACTAAAATGAAACCAACCACCTTTTGTATATATTTAACAGCAAGGATTTAGATATATACAAAAGGTGGTTTTTGTGCGAATGGAAATTTGTTTCCGAAACATCGATCACAATTCGTACCGAAATCGGAAGAAATACACTGGTATATTCGAAGGGAAATTTATTTCCGACATTCTCTCCGAAATCGGAACGAAATCTAAACGAATTCCCCTACGAAAAATCGTATAGAAATCGAAACGAAATCTTCCCAAAATTGTTCAGATGTGTCGGACATCGGACATTTGATTCGCTGGGTAAGTCCGATCATCAGGCATATTATAATGTTATTTTAGTGGGTGAAAGAAGACTAAGCTTTTCCTATAGTACGACTTGTCTGGCAATCCTATTTTTCAATGCTGTATTACAAATACTATGGCAGCTTATTTTAACTTTTTTTTTTCATTTTTCAATGCACATCTTAGGTCATAACAGATCAACTCGAAACAGAATTAATGTAAAACGCTCATTGGTTAAACAGGTTTTATTTGTTCAGAATAGATCTTCGATGTTCTAAATTCTACAGACACTTTCGTCAGTCATATTGTAGAGCGCAAGATTTCCGCTGTAATATCCACATCTTAATAACATTGAATGAGTTTGTACATTTGCAAAGAGTAGTGCAGGTTATTCATGTATTGTTGGCTCCTGGCAAACACATCAATTTCTTACACGCTTCAAGTAAAAATATTAAAGAAACAAATTCATAATTCAGGCATTTTTAATAACCTTTTTCCCGAAATGTCCTTAAGCCGCCTTTGGCATTATCACCTTCTTATACAAAATATTTACATTTCATCTTTCTTTGATCTGAAACTAAATTATCATCTAAATTAGGTATAAATATAGCCATAACGAAAATTACAAAGAACCCAACCTGTTGTATCCTTTTTCTGTGGATATCTGCAACATTTCGTTTTAATTATACTGCCAGCCAGGCAAATGATGTGCACGTGCCAAACAATTCCCTAGTAAATTACATTTTTGTGTTTCCTGCTTTTCAAAGGCGTCAAATGGCGGCTCGTATTTCTCAAAATTAAAAGGAACATAAACCCCTTTTCGCCTAAACTATCTCAAGTTATGTAATTACAAGCGCTTGATGTCCTCCTTACTATCTCATTTAATTATGGAGACCTTAAATGTCAAGGTAATGACATTATTGGGTCAACACTTCAAGTGCAGGCTCTTACAAATATCCGTAAATAATTGAAAGGATACTTTGTGGACGACTGTCTTTGCTTTGCTCGCTCCGTTCACATTAAGTCAGCGAGCCAGCCAGCATCTGGGCTACCACACCCTCGGTTGAGAGAATAGTAATTTTTTATGTGGTTTTAACCTCCCCACTCAATGACTTGTTCGTGACGACAATGTTGTTTTTGCCTCTACTTGAGTTTTAATATGTTTTGGTTGCTGTTTACTGCTTAGTCGAAAGGATTTGATGTTAGTTTTTAATATTGTAGGGGATTTGTGTTTACTTTCATTTTCTTCCTCTTTGTCGTCCTCCTTCTGCTCCTTCTGTTATTGAAGTGTCCTCTTTTTCATACGATATGCCAATGTCCTTGTGCGTGTTCGCGTGATTTCCCCTCGGCTAAACCTAAAGCCTAGGCAAACAATTGTGTATTTTCCTCCACCTCCCAAAGTCATGCATTCATCCATAGCTACATATTTGCTTTCCACAACTATTAACCCCGCAGTTATTGTCGCTTGCGTTTTTTGCTGTTGTGCGGCGATATCATAAAACAGCTCAAGAACTAGAAAAGACATCGAAAAGTTGTCAATACATCAGGAATCAATGCGTTATTGGATTATTTGTCTGTCCATGGAAGAAGAAGAGTTGACATTGACACTACGGTAGTGTGAGCCAGGAGTAAACAGGAAGGATAACAACTTTGTCATATCCTGATTGCTTTCCAAATTGACATAATAGATGATTTTTTTCGAACTTCAACCGATTTAGAAAGTTGCCGAGTGATTTAAAGTTTAACAAATGGCAGTGGCAAGACAACCTCTAGCGTTTTTTAGTACATGCGTGCGAACTTTGCAATTTAGCATTGTTGACATATCCCGTTAAAATAGAAGTGGATTTACTTACAACACGTGTTACAAATGTATTCCAAACTGATTTTACTTTTTGATTGTACTTTCGCAAATAGCATTATGTGGGTTCCTGCGAGGCAGGAAACTTTTTAATGATGTCATTAGGTATTGATGTTCCAATAAAAAGCTATAGGTATATTGCATTAATCAAGCCAAGGAAAAGTTGCTTATAAGCTTTAAGTGGATGTGTGTTTCAACAACAACTTGAAATAAACTTAAACTTTTATTCATAAACATACACACATATATGTAAATATTTCATTCGAAAGTATGTATAATATTATATTGATTCAATGGGATTTAACGGTATTGATATCAATGCTTTTGAAACGAGAAATATCTGTTCTACGAGTAAGTTCCTTGTTGAGGTGATGGTATTAGTGTTCATAATTCTGAACAAAATCCTTAATGGAAAAATAACGTTTTCAAATAACAGCGATAAATTGAAATGATCATAATTTCAAAATCAAAATGGTCATAATTTCGACAGTTCTTTGTGTATTTAAAATTATGTGTATTTAAAATTATGTAAATGACAATCATTAATTCGATTTGAATAATTTGCTGCATAAATTGAGCTGAGAGCGATTTCCTCCAACTGATGAGTGATGGTGGAAGGACTATAATTGTATTGGACAGATTAAGTGTTATTGATATTTTCCTTCAAACATTTGTTGTTTCTGTGATGTGTGGGAGCGCTTTGCTAACAATATCCCTTTTGGTTGAGACAAAATTAAAATAAAATCGTCAACTGCCATCCATCGTTGCATTTCAGTTTGTAGTTGCAATAGTTAAATAAAAGAAATAAAATTTGTGACAAAAATAGTATATCTTTCCTTTGAGTATTCCAATTATACACACATGCGAAATGTATACATGTGACTGGAGGTAATAAATACTGTTATAATTTCTAGGATCCTAAGAATGCAAGATGGATTAATGGCAGGTTTCTTAGGCAAAAAGTATTTTTTTTTCAAGTCATATATTTGAATAAAAAAGTAACGCAATTAGATTCTTAACACTTTGGACCACTTAAAAAGAAAAACATTTCAACCTGCCAACGCTTCATGATGGCATACCGGGCTGTCAAAGATAGTAATTCTTATATTGTAAAATTTTATAAAATTCAATCACAAGAAGAACAAAATTGTTTCGCTCGACAATTTACGCCGTTAACATCTCATATTTTTCGTACCTCTATAATCCGGACATCAATATTTTTTCCTATCTTGAGCATTATATTCTTATTTATTTCATTGTTTTCTTATTTATTTCGTTTTTAACAATAGTAATTAGTCTATAAATAAGAAAAATTAAGTTCTTCAAAGTTTAGCCAATGTTGGCACAGTTATACAGTCAATATGGATTTAACTATTTTAATCTGTCGAATCAGTTTTCTGCCCTTCAATCATTGATGACTGACTATGATAAGCAACAGTATTTCAAACCTAACGTTGGATAGCATAGTTCCCTTAAAAATCGATATTGGGTGTTCCTTTCATCTAAAGGAACTAGTTAATTAGCTTTTTGATTAGTGATAAAGTCCCTTAGGAGCATGCAATGTATTTCAAGGATATTTTAACCAGAAATGTTTAAAACATTCAAAGCGTTGGGATTAATAGCTTAGTTTTTAGATTTTGTATGTTCTCTAACTCATTTTTTAAGTTACCAACAAAAATCCGTAAAATTAAAACGCAAACCTACTGAAAAATATCGTTAATTACCAAAATTATAAGCAACTGACCGAATCAGCCCGGTGAAAACACTTTATATTAAATAAGAAGATAATATACGGTCATAACACTCATAAATATAAGCAATTTAATTAATTAATTGATTAATTTCTCGTTGGAGTCTAGCTTAATCACCGATGATTTTTGTGAAAAAGTGAAAAAGAAAAGCCGAAGATTCGAACCTACATATGCACCACTATGTGACATGTTTCGCCTTTGGTAGAGGCTCATCAGACATATCGGCTGTGGAGCGGCCTCGCTATCATCAAACTTTTCCTCTTTCAAATGCAATTTGTTTTTTACAAAGATGGATATTTGTCCATTCATTTTATGGCTTCCATGTAAAGCTGGCATACTATCGATAGTCGGACTATCGTTTTCATCACAGTCGTTAAGCTTTGTTTATAACGGACTCTGATGCAACTATGTTTTAAATAATTCGCCATATATAACCCAAATAACTTGTTTTAGTGGCCGCGTAACCTTTGTTTTACTACAGCAATCAAAACGATAGTCGGACTATTGATATGTTTGCCAGCTCTACTTCCATGACAAACGCTTAGCGTAGCCTATGAAAGATATCAGTTTGTCTCTGAACGCTAACACGTTTTGCCGTTTTTCAGTAACGCAAAAAATGCGATTCTCCGCATTTCTTGTATAGAAGTTTTAATAAATTATTAATTAATTTTAAAACGTTTGACTCCTTTTATTTTCATTCTTTGGTATACAACATCGCCAGCATTGCATTCTCGTAATTATGCAACCAATAGATTTAAATTTCATGGTCGTATTCGAAGACTATAACATATATCGACGCCTCCAAACAATAGTATGCTAAGCCGACTTAGCATGTTTTCAAGTTCTTTACATTTTTATATTTAACGTCCTTTAACTTAAATTCTGTCAAATTTTAGTAATAATCGGACAATCCGAACAGAAGTTATAAACAAATATTTACTTACCATAGTACTAAAGGTCAAAGAAATTTCAAAACTTTTAGAGCTTGTCCTGCAAAACTCACTGTTCAGAATTAGCAAACTATTATTTGGAGGTGTCAAACGTCCTTTAACTTGAATTCTGTCAAATTTTGGTAATGATCGGTCAATCCGAACAGAAGTTATAAACAAATATAGACTTAGCATAGTACTGAAGTTTAAAAAAATTTCCACACTTTGAGACCTTCTCCTGCAAAACTCACTTTTTAGACTTAGCATACTATTATTTGGAGGTGTCGATATATATATATATAAAACAATACCTTTTTTTGGTGTCGACTACAAGATAAAGTCAGTTGCTAATGTTCATAGAAATAGCTAAAGCATATTCACGACATTCCCATGGACACTGAAAATCAGTATGGACATATGGGCTTCATATCCATGAAAAAACTACGAATAAATATACACCAATTTTAGACAAGTTTTACACTACAAAAATACACAAGAAATGTCGCCTAAATTAGAAGCTGGAAGAGAAAAAAATTACAAGTAAATTGGTAGCCAGGAAAGCTGCTTAAAATGGTCGCAACCGCTGATATTTGCTTAATATGAATTCGTTTACCTTAGATATCCGGTTATTATCTGGTAAACGTCCGATATTTATAATTTTGACTTACAAAATTATGTGTTTTGTAACTACTCGGTAATCCGGACAATTCGTTAATCCGGACAATTGGATAATCCGGACATCGCCGAAACATGAGGTGTCCGGATTATCGAGACTATACAGTATATTATCTGAACTGATCAGAACCAAATTTTGTGGAAGTGATTCTTGATTGAACAGGACTTATCAAATTTTAAAGCGATCGGATGCAAATCGTGACCTTTTTGCGGCTTAAATATAAAATCCGATAAAAACAGGTGAAACATATATATGAAAGCTATATCTATATCTGAACCGCTTCCAACAAATTTTGTAGATGTATTTTTATGCACAAAAAGTGGTTTTTGATGTCCTTTATGTTTTGCTGTGGTGTTACTGCTCATCAGCAAAACATTTCAGTATATTTTTAGATTTTTTTGACTAACGGTTCCAGAGATATCTATCCTTGAAAAAGTCGAATTCGGTAAAAACTATATACAAAGAAATACTCATAACTTATTTAATCTTTTTTATCAGCTATTTAATAAAAAATAGAAAAACAATTTGCACAGCGGGCTTGTTTGCAATTTTTGCGATTTAATATTTAAAATCTTGATTTTTTGTGTTAAACTACGATTAATTACAAACATGTTAAGTCCCATTAGGCAATTTTCCTTGCGGCAATTGTAAGTTTGAAGGAGAGAGAGGTGAGGTACATGGTAACCCTTTGCTTCTCAAAACCTTCTCTCACCCACGAACTGACAATTGCCGCAAGGAAAATTGCTTAATGTAAATATGGGCCTACCAGGGATAACCCCTCAAGTGATATTTATTTTTCACCTTTTCCCTCGGCGCCTGCCGAATGCTAGGCATATGTTTTGCACGGTGTCGTCAATCCTTGCCCTTTGTTGAGCCAAAACTACTCTGGTACCTGCAACTACATCTGTGTGAATGCTATTCAAACTTGCTTGGTGTGCTTGCTGATTTAGAAATTCTCTCCTGTAACGTTGGACCTCTCTTTCTAGATCATGAAGATCCCTCCTGTAGTGCGATTCTCTAACTCATTTTTCGAGTTACAAACAAATGTCGGTAACATTTAAACGCAAAATTATGAATGAAAAGTTCAAATAAAAGTTGACAACACATTTGCTATCTGTGGAACTTTACGACTACTTTCTTTTGGTCGCTAACTTACCGAAAAATATAGTTAATTACCGAATTTATAAGCATTTTAATTTTACAGATTTTTGTCGGCGTAGAGTAATTGGTAATCCTTGGGATATAAATGACTTTTACCTCTTTCCAGAGACAGGGTACGCACGAAAAATACATTCAAGCCTTATATGTCTCTTCTGAGGTGCAATCTGTGGTGCAATGGTATGCACGCCCGCCTTGCACCCAGAAGGTCGGTGGTTCGATTCCCCGGCCAGGCAACACCAAACATTTTTCAACGGTGGCAAAATAACCCTCAGTAATGTTGGCGACATTTCCTGAGTATTTCAGCCTTGAAAAACTTCTCTACAAGTGGTGTCTTAGGACACGCCGTTCGGACTCGGCGATAAACAGTAGGTCCCATATCATTGAGCTAAATATGAATCGGGGTGCACTCATTGATATGAGAGAAATCTCCCTTGTCCTGTATGGGATGTTGTGGAACAATGTTTTTTAGATCTGATTCCAGTCCATAGGCTTAGTCGTTTTCACAGTACACTGGATAAAACCTTGTAAGCAATGGAGAGCAAACATATGTCACTGCACATACACTTTTATCTCTTTTATTGAGGACGGAACAGAGGATGCCTAAGTTGCAATCGTGTGGTGTGCGTCCTCTTTGTCAGGAGGTGTTAACTAGCTGATGCACACATCGAAGCTAAGCGGTATACACTCAATACCATCTTCAAGGAATGGTACTGCTGATCTTTCTATATCCTGAGCACGGTATCTGCATCCCTATACTTCTCCGGTCTGCTACTCTTTGCTATTGATTGTGGAGTGGTATTTTATTTCGCATTCTTCTCTACGATAGCAGCACGACACACCGGTCATGTCGTTCCCAGCGAAATGAATCAACTTCATTTCGTTGTCGAATGTATACTATGTAGGTTGAATTTACCGTCAGTTTGTTTTAGAATATAGCACCGGTCATACGTCTTTTCTTGGCGCACGTAAAACATATCATTTGTCCAGATAAGACAATTGAACATTTTAGCTTTTTTCCCAGTTCTAGCTAGTCTTTCTTCACCTTTAGGTGTTTTTGTAAGGTCTTTCCCGGCCTAGCACTTTGCTTTGGACATTTTAGGTTCAGATTCGCAGATCAAAGTCCTCAAAATGTATGCGGTGGCCGTCAACATTTATTCATTATACTGAATCTTCCCACAAAACATCCCCGAATGGATTATCAATGAGTGCACTCTGATTTACATTCGCTACTTTTTTATCGCAGTGTCCGAACGTCGTGTTTTAAGACGCAACTTGTAGAGGAAATGTCGTCTAAATTACTCTGATGAGTATTTTGACATTATCCAAAATGTGTTGTTGTGTAGCCTGAGAATCGAACCCGGGCTTTCGGTGTGAAAGCTGGGTTGCTTGCCTTTGCATCGCAATGGATACTACCCTAACACCAAAACGCAAAAACGCCAATTTGTTCGTAAATAAAATCACACGATAAACTTTTTCTTTCCTGTAGTGGAATTCTGTAACTCATGCAACTACCGAATCAGATTTCAGTAGTGGAATTCTGTAACTCATTTTTTGAGTTACCGACAAAAATCGGTAAAATTAAAATGCTTATATTTTTTGTAATTAACGTAAATTTCTGGTAAGTTTACAACGAAAATAAAGCTGCCTCTAAGTCCTACCGACAGCAACAGTATTGTCAACATTTATTGATACTTTTCATTCACAATCTTGCGTTTTCATTTTACCGATTTTTGTCGGTAACACAAAAAATGAGTTACAGAATTCCACTACTGAAATCTGATTCGGTAGTTATCTGTTCACAGAGATTATTTGTATACCCTCAACATTTATGCTAACAAGGGTATATACACTTTCATTCAGGCAAAATGTGACTCACCGAAAAAATGGTTTTAGACCCCAAGTATGTTTGGACGAAATCCCTTTCAGACAATTTGGAGTCGATTTAGCAATGTTCGTCCGTCTGTCTGGCTGGCTGGAGCGTGCGATAACTCTCGAACGGGTCAGCCGATTGGTCCAAAATTGGGCCTTCGTAATATTTTGTCCATACTTAGTTAAAGTTCGAAGATGAACAATATCGGTCCACTCCTTCAGGTACTTCCACCACAAAAATTCGAAAGTGTTCGGAAAATTTGTGCGCACAATAGCACTTTAAGAGAGTAAACGAATTGGTCCATACTTTGCACATGGTGAAATTTCTACCTGACTTAGATGAGGTTCCAATATGGACTCTATCGGTCCACTCCTGATAAATTCAGTTTAATACCTACTCTCGAATCGATTTGATTTTGTTGTAACAACTTTTATTCGCTGCCTCCATTACGAAGGTACAAGTTTTTTTCAGGGGCAAGTCCATACTTCCTGAGAAAACAGCGAGAAAGTTGTAAAAACACCCTATGACACCATGTGTAGTGGCTGGAGCACACTATAACTCTCGAACACATAAACCGATTTTGTCGAAAATTTAGCCTTCGTATTATATTGTCTATACATAGTTTAAGTCCAAAGATTGGCAATATCGGTCAATAAGTTCCTGGACCCTCCCCCCAAAAATTAAGAAACAAATGTCTCCAAAATGGTAGATGCCATATCTGTTGAAGGAGCAACCGATTTGATCCAAACTTTGGATGCAGTAATATTATGTCCAAATGCGAAAATGTGCCGTATTAGTCTGCTCCTTAGGGTACCTAAATAGAATAAATAAATAAATAAATAAATAAATAAATAAATAAATAAATAAATAAATAAATAAATAAATAAATAAATAAATAAATAAATAAATAAATAAATAAATAAATAAATAAATAAATAAATAAATAAATAAATAAATAAATAAATAAATAAATAAATAAATAAATAAATAAATAAATAAATAAATAAATAAATAATTAATTAATTAATTAATTAATTAATTAATTAATTAATTAATTAATTAATTAATTAATTAATTAATTAATTAAATAAATAAATAAATAAACTTTTTTACTTGATTGTTTTAACTAAAACATCCTTTTGAGAAATACGGCTTGATCAAAAAGGGCAAAATTTTCAAAAACTTTAAGTTGGATGCTTTCAATATTCTGCCTTTGGATGACTGGGAATGTGACTGTGGTCCTTACCACCACATATCTTGGAATAAAGTGTCAAATACCATTCCAATAATAGCAATGATGATAAATGGGATAAATGGGATAAAGCCAAAATTTTTGTGCACATTCCAAGTTTTATATTTATATACATGTACATATACATATATTTATGTATGAATATATTCATTCCTGTCACACTAAATGGGAGCGAAATAACCTCCCAGACTTATAAATGAGTGAAAATTTCAAGCAAACGAAATAACAGCATGTGGCGCCAAACGTAAAGGATACCGATAACAGCAACAACAAATATGAAAACTTCACGTCTTGAGAATATTTTACATTTAAACAGCCGCAAGGACATTGTTCAGTGTGTGGCATGTGTTTACTTTTAATCTCTCTCTTGCCTGGATGATTGTTGGATGCATTCAGGCACGACATGTAAAGGAGCAACTTTCGTTTTGTTTTGTATATCTTTAGTATTGTTTTGTCGACATTGCAAATGTGTACAATACTCTCCAAATTAAAGCAGTTGGGCAGGAGAAGAGACAGCAGAGCACAAAGAACTGACAACAAGGCATTTCATTTCAGAAAAAAAAAATCAGAGGAAAATGTGTGAAATGCGTGAATTTGATCATCACTGAAATACTTTGCCGATTTCAAAAGAAGCTAGGAGGATGCGTTACACGCCAGTCATGGCTTTGTGCCAATGTGTCGCAATATATGGGTATCTGTGTGCCATCGTCACACACACACACAAGCACACTTGAAGGCATTTCCAGTTGAAGTTGAATGCTCTCATATTATTGTGGGGATTATTGTTCTCGTTTCTTTCTTCGCTTTTATGTGTGTGTTTTCTTTTTTAATTTCTGTTGATAAAACTTTTGCTTCATTTATCGCAAATACCAGTGTTAATATCTTTTGCGGTTTAATAACATTAATGCATTGCTATGGTGTGAGCATACCCCTTACAATAATTTTCATTTTTTGTGTCCCCTTGAAAGTTGGATAAACTTTTTGATATTTTTCAGCATTCAAAATTACCAACTTATCGAAATAATATAATTTAAGATAAACATTATGACAATGCGAAAAGTAATAATAAGAACAAAATAGAATACATTATCTTGAATATTGGTTTTGGATAATTATTGTTGTTCTTCTTGTATTTAAATGTTGTTTACTTGTAAAAAGAAGTCATGATGTGCTACAGACAGATGCATTAGGTAATGTTATACCCTACACCACTCACAGCGGCCGGTTCTATGCACCGTCCTCTTAACGATTACAGTTAGGCAACAAATGTATCGCAAAAACCAAAATTGTAGAAAATTTCATATTAATTGTTCGTTTATGGCAACAGGTTATGTAAAAACTATACGGTTTTTTGTGCAAGTCTCTTGCTATAACAACAATATTCCGTCAAAATATGCAAAGGTTATTTGCGATTTATAACAAATACGGTCAAAAATAAGAATTAACTACTACTTGGGGGTGACAATAAAAGTATTGCAACGGGAAAATCAGTACTATAAAACTATAAAAATTGTGCAAATTTTTGCGGTCATTATGTATTTTTATGATTTTTGCGGCTAATAATAGACTAACAGTATTGAATGTAATAAAGTTCAGTGATAAAAAATGCCGTCATAGAGGCTCATCAGACAGGTAAAAAAGGCATGGGACCATATTAACAATAAACAATGACGAATCGGCCACAGTCAAGAATGGAACAATGCAAAACAGTCTGATTTTGGCTTTGAGAACATCGAAATACCTCTGGAAAGTATTGATATGATTTAATTTTTACTAAGTGGATAGATGTTATCATCTGCTATCATGATAAATCCAAAAAATTACGCCAAATCCAATAAAACCCATCAAATATGGAAATTAAACCGCTACTGGAGAAGCTGGAATACCGAATATTTGGGTACTATATTCTTTACCATGGAAAATAGTATGCGAAATTGGGTTCACGGATATAATAATGATTGGGAAGACATCCTTACTGGCATCATTAAGAACTATTTTATAGTCATTAGTCTGAAAGTCAGAAAAATCGATCCCGAAAGCTCAAAAAAGTCAACTACCACCATTCCAAAGACCAGATCATGACATGTTAATCTTATTTGTGTAAATTGCCGATGTAATTAACAACACAAAACTCCTAAATGCATCGGGCCAATATGATATCAACCCTAATAAAATTGTTGGGTCCAATTTAACAAAAAACTCCAAAAACATCCTCCAACGAAGGATCAAGATTTACTAAAAATTGGGGAACCAATATCCTTAAAATGGAACATACCGAGCCTTAATTTTTGGTTTAACTAAGCTCATTAATGCTCCAATGAATGTCCAAAGTGGATACACAACTCATTAAGAAGCACACCTTTGGTAATTCTCGAAGAAACCATCACCCCCAAATAGTAGTTAATTCTTATTTTTGACCTATTTTTATAAATCGTAAATAAACTTATCATATTTTGACGGAATATTGTTGTAAGGACCTATACCAAGAGATTTGCACAAAAACCCGTACAGTTTATACATAATTTGTTGCCATAAACGAACAATTAATATGAAATTTTCTACAATTTTGGTTTTTGCAATACATTTGTTGCCTAACTGTATGTGTTTGTGTTCATATATTTTTTACCATGGGAGGGGCAATATGTCCCGGCGCCACTTCATCTCCCAGCCTGTTTCCAACTTCGTCGTCGAGACACCCCCGCAGTCTCCCCAACAACAACAAACTCAGCATCTAGCACCACATGTTGTTGTTTATCGCACCGAAAATGCATCATTTCTGCAATTCAATTGAAACAGACAGTGGAATCGTAGGCCTAATGTGTCGGAGAGATACCATCACCTGTAGTTTACAACGTTGCGATGGTTACAACGTTTTGCAAACAGACCGTAGGCCAGAGGAGTGCATCGCTGGCAGATCAAATTGATAGCTGCAGATTTTTCACGGTGAACGAAGACACTCCGACTAGGATAAGAGACGATCTGTTAACTGACGTTTCCTGGCAACCCGTCATTTCGATTGGCTCAGGCCACCTTTCTATAGTCGTCTCCGTTAACAAACCAACTGACTTCTCTGATCGCCGTACTTTTCTGAACCATTGAAAAGCTGATTTGCAAGGGTTCAGAGAATTAACCAACCACAGCTTCAGAGAACTGTCCATTTCCTCAGATCCTCTGATAGCTGAGAGATTTTGTGGGATATCATCGCAGCTGCAGCTGCTCGCTACATAACTCCTGTTCGAAAGGTCGAAATAAGACCTAATTTCTCAGCAAAAGCGATTGGCCTAGCAAGAGAGCGCGATGAGCTTCGTCGTGCGAACTTTAAGGCTCAAGAGTTAGGTAGCTTTCTATTGAAGTCAACATGCTAGTATTAAGCCGACTATGTACCACCGCAATTTAAGATAAGCAATAGATTGAAGCCAGGCTAGCATCCTTCCGGTTAGCAGGCTAGCATCCTTGTAAAGGTGAATCGTACAGGCCGATTTCCCTCTTGTCGACAGTATCAAAGATTCTAGAGGCACTACTCCTCACCATGATGAGAACCAGAGTCTTTGTTGCCCAACATTAGTATGGATTCTGGAAAATGCACAGCACCATTACACGCCATATCCACACATATTAGTGGAGGATTGAATCAGAGCAGGTCGTGCGAACGAACGTTTTTATGGTGGCTCTTGGCCTATCGAAGGCTTTCGATACCTTCAACCAAGCTCCGCCAAGCTATTCGAGGATATAGAGAAAACTTCCCTCCAGCCATGTTTAAATTGTTGGATAATCAACTATATGTGTGGACGCCAGTCGTTTTTGAAATTCAGATATAAAAAGTCCAAAGTCGTCCGTGCAAGACACAGCTATTTGCTAAAAGATCAAAAGTAGGAACAAGATTTTCAAATAGCTGTCCGGAAGAACTTGTGTTGTTGACAAAGAAACCTTGTTGACCTCTTATAAAGCAATAGGCCGGTCTGTGGTAAGCTATGCAATTTAAATGTTATCGCTACGCAGAGGAAGAATATTCAAACCTGCCAGAATGTCGACCTAAGCACTGTCCTCATAACACAAGTGGTCTACGAGGGGAACTAGAAAATTTTCTGTCCTAGGCAACACGCAGTATTGCCAGGCGTTATTTCACATATTTTTTGGAAAGTTAGACCGTTTTTTGCCTAAGCGTACTCAGGACAGTTTGACAGTTACTTGTGAACATTTTCGTCCGATAATTTTTTAAACTTTCTTCGTGGATAATCACGGCGAGAGTGCATCGATCAAATTAAATCTTTGTATGTTAATAAAAGACCATCCTATAGCAAAATGTTCGTGAGGTTCGTCCAAAAACGGCCAGAAAAAATTAAGCCGTGCGGGAATGCATGATGCAAGATCGCCATGTTATGTACCGTGAAATAGAAGCATCCTTGGGCATTTATTCCACCCGCTAACATTTGATATTGCATGACCACTTGGCGCCAAAATGGGGGGTTTCTCGTTGGATCCCGTGTTGATCGGTGCAAGAAATTTCGAAAAAATACGATCGTGGTGCTTCAAACGACGTTTATATATTGGATCCAGTTAACGAATTATGGAAGTATGCGTATGAGCTCGAAAAATAGTAGCAATCGCCAGAAGATGCTGTAAAAGCGTTCAAAAACCATGTTTTGGAGGTGTCTCAATCAAGCCACTAGAAGCAACCCAACACATGGTCGTACGTCCTGAGTACGCTTAGGCTAAAAACTGTCAAACTTTCAAAAAAATGTCAAATGACGCCTGGCGACACTGAGTGTTGCCTAGGCCAGAAACTTTTATAGTTCCCCTCGTACCTTCATGAGGAGACGAAGATTTTTACCCGTGCAAAGCACAAGTTTTTGTCAATGCAGTACGTATTTGGGTGTTACAGTTGTGAGCATCCCTTCCGCGATCTTGTGAACAGGCAGGCTTCCCATTGCACCGAGGACCACAATGTCATAACATAAAAAAATCGATTTTGCAGGGAACGAATTTTAAGTTGAATTTAGACTTATCAACTTAAAGCATGGTTGGAAGTTTTTCCTTTGAATTTCATCGTCCTGATATTGCCAACTCATTTCAAAGTGTGCTACCGCAAAATTTTCAAAACTACCTATTTTAATACTTAAAAATTTATTTTAGACACTTTAAGAATATAAGCAAAAATAAAAGAAATTTGACCCACTTTCACGGGGAAACTGCCTTTCATATTTAAACTTCAGCAACATACACACTTGGAGTAAAGACACAAATTGTTGGCCTACGGATAGCCACAATGATTGTTATCTAAGTGAGAATATGAAAGTTTATGAATTTCCAACACAGCTACTAATAATATTGCAGCATAACTGCAGCAGCAACCAAACATACCCACAAGTTCAGGCAAGCAATGCCTTGCCATGCACATCTTTAGGATCATAATTGTACTGCTACAAATCCTCGTTTATCTTTATCATCTTTGTAATGGTGCAAACCATGAAGACTTGTACTCACTGGATACGAATATGGTTAGAATACACACACACACACTTGGCTATCAGCTTTTGCCATTCCATTCTTTGTGTCTACATCCTACACTCACTCTGGCTCACATTATAAATTACGATGACATTTCTGCTTCGCTTTAATGTAATGGAAATTATGGCATACGAAATTATCCTCAAGTTAAAGGAAAATAATTTCATTTATCATCGCACTTCATCTTTGTTCTTGTCGTGCGGTCGTTTGTTCATTCGTTTCCTTGCCATTCATTATATGGCAGAAATTTGGTATTCCTTCTTAATATGATTTACAATTCCTTCATTTTTTGTTCCTTTTTCTTTTTGATTTCTTATGTTCTTCTCTATTAATTCGATTCTATTCAAAATGAGAAAAGAGACATTTTGCTAAAGATTTTCTTTTGGCAAGCGTACAAATTTTGCGAATACAATTATGTGTTAGGATATTTTTTTCTTAATAGAAAAGATGTAAGACACTTAAAATGTAAGATGTACGTACATACATACGTTTGCCTTCATTTATACATATAATATTTGTATTACAAATCACAAAGATTGATTATGGAAATAAGTAAAGGTTCCTCATACGTATATATTGAGCCGAAGATACATACATACATGTAGATATGAGGCAAAAAAAATCAAACTCACTGAAAACGCAAAACGTACTAAACCAACCTTGCAGGGGTCTACTTATGGATCATCAAAATCAGAGTAGACCTATCATCAAAATCAGAGTAGACCACAGACTATGCTTCGAAACTTCAACAAACGCGAGGGCTGAACGGTAACTATCTGGCCTAACAATGAAATATTTACCATCAAAGATAGTTTATTGTTTTCTTAAGGCTGGTGTCGGTCACGATTGGCTGGTGTCGGTCACGATTGAATTCTTTAAAACAGTTTTTCAAAGTACTATAGGATGGTTCTTTATCAACATACAAAGATTTAATTTGATCGATGCACTCTTGACGTGATTATCCATGTCGAAAAATGATAGGACGAAAATGTTCACAAGTAAATTGCATTTTTTTTCAAAAGTGATTTTTTTCAAGTCACTATAAACACCACAATACAAGGTCGTATGACAAACTGTCCTGAGTACGTATAGTCTAAAAACTGTCAAACTGTCCAAAAGAAAAATCAAATAGCGTCTGGCAACACGCGGTGTTGCCTAGGACAGATAGTTTTCGTGCAGCCCTCGTAGGTAAAGACGGACGTAAAATACAAACTATGTAGGTATGAATGGGTCCACCTTCTATATTTATAACTTCTACCTCAATATGTAGGGTATAATTAAATGTATCAGTCCATTTGCTACACATCGAAATATTCGATGGAGACCCTACATTATATATACATATATATTCTTGATATGCATGAAATTCGTAGTCGATATAATGATTTCTGTCTGTCCGTCGGCTAAAATCAAGATACAACTGGCAATATTTAAGAGCTTTATAATTTTGTACAGAAGTTTCTACTACTCCTAAGATGTTTGCTATTGAAAATGGGTTATACCGCTGCACGTTTCGATATAGAAAATGGTTGGTACAGGTCCACGTTTTTGATTTTTTGATATAGTCCTCATAGAGCGGTACCTCCCGATGTTCAGTATATTGATGTTTTTATCCAAATTATTCTACAGAAACTGTTGCAGTCATAATCACAAGTACTACCCGCTAAAAAAATTACACATGATCCGAGAAAAGGCCATAAACTTGCTTCCCGTGCAAAGGTGCGGAAAATTTTTGGTGGATGCATTTGTCAACCGATTAAAGGCTTGTTAGAGAGACATTATTCGCCCCCTTACGAGAAGAATAATAGAATTCCGTTGTGAAAAAATTATTATGTCCGTTTAAACTTGAAAGTTTAAGAAACCCGTTTTTTCTCTACATTTGCGTTATAAAATCTACAAGTAAAAAATCGTTATGTTTGGCCAAGTCGAACTTTCAATACCCCCCACCAAGAAATGTTATTGACTAAAGTTTCCTTTCCTGTCCACAATTTTAGTTAAAGAAGTGCTGTCGGTAAACAGTTTTTGACCAAAATGCCTTAATTAGATCAGAAAATGTATATAAATATGTCTTTTATTGGGCGGTACCTACACAGGGGCCTTTTTGAACTTAAAGCAGCTTATTCAATAAAACAGCTTGTTGTTGTGCTCCACGTTGGTGCGCCTATAAAGCAGCTTGTGAGCGGAGCTGATATGGCTTCATACGAAAGAACAACACAAGATTTCTTTTGAATGAATACTTTTACTCTTTGTTTAGTGTTTACTTCCAGCTTATGAATCTATATCCATCAACTTGGGCAAGCGTGGTAGATTATAAACTTTCAATGTTGCCTAAACAAGTTAGAGTGACTTTATTGAAATTTGGATTCGTTTAAGTACTCAACGTGAGACCTCAAATGACCACTAGGAACCTCAAATGTCCACTTCCTCAAAACACCGAAAATAGGGAACTGACCTTAAATGGGGTGTAAAATAACAAGTAGTTAAAAAATTTAGTTAAATCCTCAAAATACCTAAACTCGGGAGGCGCCGTTATATGGGGGCTATACCAAAACACGGATCTATGTTAAAATTTTTTAGTTGCGAAGTTTCGTAACTGCTGGGAACCTCAAATGTCAAACTACTGGTAGTTGAGTCAAAAATGTTGCTAAAACACTCAAAATACCGAAAATCAGGACATAGCATTATATGGGGGCTATACCAAAACATGGATTTATACTGACAATTTTTTGGTTGTTGTTGTTAGAGTTGGGTAATCTAGTTCCTAGTTCCTTGTACTAGTTCCAAAACGTATGAGTAACATAATGATATGTAACGTGTGATATTAAGTATACGCAGTTTGTTCAAAAAAATGTGGGCCATTGGAACTGTGAAGTGAACTAGATAGTTCCATATAGTTCCTTTGGCACAACTCTAGTTGTTGTTGTAGCAGCATAGAAACCTACGTGAAACACAGGTTTGATGCTGGGCTGGCAGCCGCTGGCCGAAACACTATGGTTTCGGGTCAATCCGGTACGAAAGAACCCGCTGCTGTGGGATTGAACAAGACAATTTTTTGGTGGAGAAGTTTCGTGACCACAGGGAACCTCAAATGACAAATTACGGGTATTTCAATCAAAAAATGTGTCTAATACCTTTAAAATACCGAAAATCGGAAGGTACCGTTATATGGGGGCTATACCAAACATGGGCGATACGGTGCAAGAATATTGCGTTCTAGCTCAATTTTTGTAGATGCCAGATTGATTTCAACGGACGGACAGATGGACATGTCCCGATCGACTCAGATTTTTCTCCTGATTAAAAATATACATCTTAATATATAAAAGACCTTAGTGAAGACTGAGTGAGTGAGTAACTGACATATCATCGTCATAATCATTATGAAATGTTGAAAGTGTGTTGTTGATGGTGTGTAGATAAGGCTGGGTTTTTGGAAATTCAAGCTAGAACGCTACGAAAAGTACTATATATGGTACCGTTTGTATTAGGCAAACGGGAAGAGCATGAATTCTGAAATTTGGAACGAGGCTCACTGCTGGAGAGTTAGAAAGTTGTAAAAAACGTTTCTGGAAATTCGAGTGACTGACATATCATCGTCATAATCATCATGAAATGTTGAAAGTGTGTTGTTGATGGTGTGTAGATAAGGCTGGGTTTTTAGAATTCCAAACTAGAACGGTACGAAAAGTACTAAACATGGTACCCTTTGTATTAGGCAAACGGGAAGAGCATGAATTCTGAAATTTGGAAAGAGGGTCACTGACGGAGAGTTAGAAAGTTGTAACAAAAGGTTTCAGGAAATTCGAACAATAAGGGTACGGAAAGTACTATTATTTACTAAATTTGTTATCAATTGTATATTTTGAACGGTTATAGCAAGAATCTTGAAATTTGGAATGGCAAGCTATTCGTACTTATGTGTAGGAAAAGTACTAAATGGTACTAAGTTTAGTAAAACTTGGATTTGGGTGAACGGATAAAGCTGGAAACCTGACATTTGGAATCAAGATTACTGTTGGAGTATAGGATTGAAGTAGCTTTGATTGGTTAAATGCATATATGCATTAGCCACACTTTATTTTATTACATGTAGTGCAAACATATTACAAAGGACAATATAATCTTGTATACATATGGATATGATAAGTTCATCTTGAACCTTGATGCTGGAAATTGTGTGTGACTACTTGATACAGCGATTTATGTTATTTGGTCCTTGGAATGTTTTTCTCGTGTGTCCTACAGAGCATTCAAAAGCTCCTGAAATAATAGGTATAGAAGTTTAATGAAATGACGCGATAATGAATTGTGTTAAGATATGTATCAATACTTACCACAGATATACTATAAATATTCTTCTTAAATTATTCAGCCTTTCTATGATTTAGCTCGTAACACGTTCTCTTTTTACATCTTAAATTTTTGCACAACAGACGCATCAAAATACGTTTTTTAATTATGAATAAACAAAATGACAGAACATTTTTTCTATTTTGTTAAAAAAAATAATGTTGAAAAACATTACAAGAGAGAAACATTGTCGATTACACTATCCATCGGTAGTCTATAAAATACTCAATATATTACACGCCGCATTACATGTAACTAGTGAATTGACATGATAGGCAGGGAAGCCCATTTCCAGTGACAAAAGCAGGCTGTAGGCCCTTTTGTGTGCCATTTTTGGGTGTAAAGTAACTAGGATCAATGAGTAACAAGTTACACAACTATGTCAAAGTAGACAATTGCTATTTCTTGAACAACTGGGAAAGCTACAATCCATTTTCAACATTACATTCATACTTTTCTCTATACATATTTCAAAATTTCTGAAAAAGGTTTGTATTTTTGCTATTGTCTTGCCAATACTGACATTTGTAAACGCAGGGTTAGACACCACTTGTAGAGAAGTTTTACATGGCTTAAATACTCAGGCATTGTCGCCAACATTATTAAGGTGTATTTTGCCACCGTTGAAAATTTGATGTTGCCTTGCCGGGGAATCTAACTCACGACCTTCTGCGTGCAAGGCGGGTGTGCATACCATTGCACCACGGTGGCACCCATTTCAATTCATTACAGGCGGAAAATCAAGCTAAATATACCCTCCATACCATAGTATAAAAAGATTATCTACTTCATTTTTCCCTCGCCCCAGGAATTTTATTGATCTTTAATAGGCATTTCGCCAAAAACACGAACCGATAAGTTTTAACAATGTAGAATGTTCTGAAACCTCTAATTATAACGCTGGAAACCTTCAATGTCATGTTTAAAACATTGCTGCTTAGCAGCCCAAATTACTATGTATGACCACGAGCTTAGATAATTATTTTAATTGCGTTAATGCCACATAAGGATGTCCAGTGTATTTAAATTGCAAACCCACGCACTTTAGTCCATGGGAAGTTTTTCACAGCCTTTTAAAATATCATAATGTTTATTGTTTATGATTCCTTTTTGAAGGTATGTGACGTTTCCGTTTTAAAATATTTTGCAGGGTATACCAAGTGTGGGTACATACTAACAATTAAGAAGGAGAGGCTAAATTGTTGCAATACTATCTCAAAGATCTCGCTGTCTTCATTGCAAAATTAAAAACAACTTAAAATGATTAACGCAACACATCACAATAATCTGCTTCCTATAAAATTGTTTTTCAGCATAACACAATCGCATCATTTATCAGTTTTCAAAAATGCTGAATACATAATCCTCCTTCTTCTGGGAAACAATTAAAGCATTATAAAATCTTAATGATATTTTGCCTTGCCACATGCTTATCTGCGGTATTTACGGTATGATAATTATCACCTCCGTTTGGCTATTTCAAGGTAATATCTGTAAGTGTGTGTGTGCGGAAGAGATCTATAATTCCTACAAATGAAAAGCTTTTCATAAATTACGAACACTTGAAAACATTCAATTACGACTAGTAATTTATTTCACTTAAGACCGACCACAAATCTCACAGAGTGTCAAAGTGCTGTGTTGTGTGTGTGTGTAGGTGGGGGGTCATTTCTTCGAAGGAAAATGGGGCATAGGGCAATGTGAAAGGTCTTTTTAATAAATTTTAATTGGTTTGACACTATATTTTGCACAACTTCATGATGTAGTTGGCAGGCAACGAACGCCAAGGCATTATGCGAGTGGTCATGGAATGCATGGAGGTTGGCATTTAGAAGAAAAATTCCCCTAAATGCTGTTTAAAACAAATGTGCATGTGAAGCATTTTACTTCTGTTTCTTCTCTTACACGCTTTCCTACTTTTCTGCTCTGCTTACAATTGTTCATTGAAAGGACATAAAAGCAACCTAAAAAACGGACATGTACCTTTCATTTCCAACAAATGTAGTTGACCATGTGGCTGGCCAACGATGGAAGTTCCAAATGTCGCAGAGTATTGTATAAATTCAACTGTTTCCTTATTTCATCGTGATGGTGCTTTTTTGCTTTGCCAGATAAAGTCACACACAGAAACATATACACACGCAGTTATGCGTGGCTTTAACCTCAAATTCATGCATCCATAGCCAGAGTTTGTAGCATTCTACAGGGCCATGCATCCAACTGCCATCTCCATTCTAGCCACAACTGCATCATCGTTGTCATACACTGCAATGTGGGGAAATTGAATTTCCTTAGCAATATTTTCAATTGTTGCTCGTGTGGGGGTAGGGAGGTATGGGTATCGTTTAAGTTAGCCCCCGCCATACTGTGGGCTCAACAACTATACTTGCCATTGCTGGTAGTCGTGCATCAGCACAAGAAAATATGAAAAAAATCAATCCTCCAAATTAACTTTCAACAATTTGCGTTTTGCTTTAGTGACTCGGAGTATCATCCACTCAAATCCAATTTAACAAATGCAAATAAACCAAATGTCACACTGCAGTTGCAGTTAGTAAAATCATAGTAGGTCACAGCAATTCAAGCATTTGATAAATTGTTTTCCTGGAATAGTTTTTTGTTACAAAAAATATTAAAAATTGGATATTAAATATGTGGCATGTTGGAGATATTTATTGTTTTGTCAATATATAATATTTTGGTTTTGGATAACCCACCATAGAACGGTACCGCTCTATTTTCGGTTTTTTTTCAGGGATTTAGCTGCATTATCCTATATATTGACAATAATTCCTCATGATTACTTTCTAAATTCAATTTTTTTTTATAATTTTTTAAAATTTATTTAAAAAGCATCCAAAAATATAGGTTTCAAAAATGTACCTACCTACCATCGACAGATGAGGCTTAATATATGTATATGCTAAAACTGTTTTAAAATTTTACCTTTTTAATCCATAAATGTTTTTTTTTTTTTAATGTGATTTTACTGTTCGAAAAATCGAACACCAAATACGAAAAGGGTTAAGAAATTTGGTTGTAAAAGACGCCAACTACGGATATTGAGGCCACATTAATTAAGTCATTCCGTAGGTACACCCCAAAATAATATTTTAAGACACCAGGAAAATATGTCTAGCCCCGCTATTACGTTGGGGTCATTTGATGACCCAAATCGTATTTATCATCACCGTATGTCTTACTGGTGGGATATACCCAGCAAAATAAATTGGAAGTAGTGCAATGTGGACTAGTTCTGTCACGGCATGTTTTGATGCAGTTCAAACGGAGTCGTGAAAAAGGCACTCCAGTCCTCAAATTTTAACTGCATTTGGATGCAATCCAAAGAATCACATCCACTTGTCACATTTTAACAACATCCGGGTGCAGTTCAGCGGAGTCGTGAAAAAGGCACTCCAATTCCTCACAATTTAACAGCATCCGGATGCAGTCCAAACGGAGTCGTGAAAAAGGCACTCCGTTCGCTACATTTTATTAGCAGTTGTTAGAGATCCCTACATGTACATAAATCAGTTTGTACATCTCTACAGGCAGCGGCATACATTTTGTTAACTTAACATTTCCAAACATTTGTTAATACAAACTAAATAATATTTAATTTGTGAACATTTTTCCGGTAACTCACGAGAAGAAAATTTCCGAATGGAGTGCTGTTGGAGTACATGTCGAAAACTTAACTGGTGATGGGAAGATAACCCATTTAGCAGATGAAACAAAAACAGTTCAGCTTGGATTAAATGGAGAGCAGGGGAAACACACATGTTTGCGATTGAATTCAATGGAGAATTTTCATAATTTGTGTTAATGTAATAAAGTTCTTAAAAATTTTGTTTTACACAAATAATAAATGCATTTTTTTTTTGTTCTGGTATATTTTGTAAATGCTTGCACAATTTCCGCAGAATGCCTGTATCAAAACACGTGCTTTGGACTGCCTCCTATTCTACCCCAAAGGGTTAGTTAAAATGCAGTGCCAGAGGGTCAGTTTAAATGCAGTGCCAAAAGGTCAGTTAAAATGCAGTGCAATGCAGTGCCTCTTTCAGTAGTCACGCTCTTGTAAAAATCATGAGTGAAAATGCATAATTTGATGCACTTCCAGATCACTTGTACATATCATTTAACTGCCTCTTTGGAGGCAAACTTTTTGCTGGGTAATTAAAAGTCCTTACTACTCAGGGCATGAATTTTTGAGATATACTGAAATCAATTAGTTTCATCAGTATTTTGAGCTTATAAGTCTATTTATTGCATGTGTATACACATAACATATTATGGTCATTTTATGACCCCGTGCGTATTTAAATGGCATGTCAAAATTTAATTTTATTTTTTTTAGGATTTTCCTTACATATTTTTCTTGTTTTAGACAACAACAAAACAAAAAATAAATAAAGAATACAAACAATTGACATTTATTGTTGTAATTTGTACATTCAATAACAACGAATCCTAATGCTTTCAGTTCAGTGACATATTTTTACAACAACTTCGGCGGAACATTGATACACACCACCAAAAGAAAAACACTTTTTTTTTGCCGCTCTTTAGTATAAAACAGCATTCCACAGCCGCGACAGCCCTGTTGTTACTCTCTTTGTCAAAAATCCTCTTTCCACCTATAAAAAATATGTTGGTCACTTGCAAAAAATTTCCGATCATCAAGCTTAACTCTAAACGAGAAAATTAATAAAAATCATTAAAAATGATCTTCGCCCTAACAGTCAAATTTTCAAGAAAAAAATTGACATATGTTACAAAATGTTGCAAACATATATGTATTTGTTTGCAACCAGTCCCAAACATAAATTTGTTTGGTTCCAAATATATTTCTATCATATATTTTTCTGCGTGTATAGTACCCACATAATGATAATACTAGGGGTTACCCCCACTAAGTCACTTTTGAAAAATCGAACAATTCGTTATAACCTTCACCATAGCATGGAGGGTATATTAAGTTTGTTTTTCCGTCTGTGGTACATTGAAATAATTATATGACACCATATAGTGTATATATTATTGATTCTGAGTACACTTACGCATGTCCGTCCGTCTTGTGTGCAATAATCACTCTAGCATTCACAAAAAAAGATATAGGATTATGAAGTTTTGAAAAATGCGTCGTTTGTTTGCAGGCAGATAAAATTCTTTGTTTGGCTATATCGGTACTCGTTTAGATATAGCCGCCATATAACGGTACAACCTGATATCAGACATTTTTACGTTTTAGCCACATTTACAAATGGAATTGGCTATAATTATAAACATAGGTCCATGTTTTGATATAGCACACATATAACGGTACCGCCCGATTTAAGGATTTTTGCGTTTATAGCCACGTTTGAGACCGCATTAGCTATAATTTGGCTTTTTAGGTTCATATAGATCAAACAACTTATCAAAAAAACTTAGTAAAAACCAGAGTTCGAAAATAAACAGTACACTAACATAGTGTACCGCTCCGAGTAGAGTATCACTAAAATATTTTTAGCGTTAGTGTTCCGGAACACAAACACTAAAAAATATTTTAGTGATACTGTTCCGGAGCACAACGATAAACGTAGTGTACCACATTTTGGTACACTAAAAACGTTGGGTACCGCAGTCGGAACACTAAAAATCGTAGTGCTCCGCAGTCGGAGCACTAAAAATCGTAGTGCTCCGCAGTCGGAACACTAAAAATCGTAGTGCTCCGCAGTCGGAGCACTAAAAATCGTAGTGTTCCGCAGTCGGAGCACTAAAAATCGTAGTGTTCCGCAGTCGGAGCACTAAAAAATCGTTGTGTACCACATGTCGGAACACTAAAAAATAACGTAATGATAAAGTACCACACACGAGTTTATTATGATTTGCGAGGAAAATTAAATATTTATAATTTTTGAGATAAGTACAAATTAAGACATAAAAACTCAGATACACCTCTTACATCCATGTATGTATACATATTAATTAATAACGTTGGGAACTTAAGTAGAAAATATGAAAAACATTGATTCGGTTGTTGTACAATGTCGCACTACAAATTGTAGTGTCCTGACTGTGGATACATGAGTTTATTATGATTTGTGAGGAAAATTATATATTTTATAATTTTTTTAATAAATACAAATTAAGAAATAAAATTTAATAGAACACGTGAAAAACGCCTGATTTGATTTTTGGACAATGGATCAATAAAAATCGTAGTGTTCGGCTGCGCAGCACTAAAAATCGTAGTGTTCCGACTGCCGGATCACTAAAAATCGTAGTGTTCCGACTGCCGGATCACTAAAAATTGTAGTGTTCCGACTGCCAGATCTCTAAAAATCGAAACAATGGAACAATAAAAATCGTAGTGTTCGGCTGCGGAGTACGAAAAATCGTAGTGTTCCGACTGGCGGATCACTAAAAGTCGTAGCGTTCCAACTGCCGGATCACTAAAAATTGTAGTGTTCCGACTGCCGGATCTCTAAAAATCGAAACAATGGAACAATAAAAATAGTAGTGTTCGGCTGCGGAGTACTAAAAATCGTATTGTTCCGACTGCCGGATCACTAAAAATCGTAGTGCTCCGACTGCCGGATCACTAAAAATTTTAGTGTTCCGACTGCAGGATCTCTAAAAATCGAAACAATGGAACAATAAAAATCGTAGTATTCGGCTTCCGAGCACTAAAAATCGTAGTGTTCCGACTGCCGGATCTCTAAAAATCGAAACAATACATCTTGTCATATTTTCTACTAACGTTCTCAAATTTTGTAACTAATTTTAAGTACATGAGTACAACATGCTCATCTTAATTTGTATTTATTAATTTTTAATTGACCCAAAAGCCATCAAATATTTAAATTTCTTCATAAATCATAATAAACAGATGATTACCTAAACGTCGAACAGTAAAATTTTTACTGCTCCATTGTCCAAACACCAGTCAGACGTTTTTCACATTTCCTACTAATTTTTATTATTTAATTTATATTTATAACAAAAAAAACATAAAATATTAAATTTTCCTCACGAATCATAATAAACTCATGTGTGGTACATTATCTTATTGTATTGCACGTGGTACACTACGATTTTTAGTTATCCGGCAGTCGGCACACTACAATTTTTAGTGATCCGGCAGTAGGAACACTACGATTTTTAGTGCTCCACAGTCGAATACTACGATTTAGTGCTCTTGGTACGCTACGATTTTTAGTGTTCCGACAGTCGTAACACTACGATGTTTAATGTTCTGCAGTCGAACACTACGATTTTTAGTGCTCCATTGTCCAAAAACCAAACCAAACATACATGGATGTAACATCTTATCTTAATTTTTATTAATCAAATTTAACCAAATATTTCATTTTCCTAAGAAAACATAATTTCTTTGTTATTTTTTATAGTGTTTCAACACGTGGATCACTACGACTTTTAGTGCTCCGCAGTCGGAGCACTACAATTTTTAGTGCTCCGGCAGTCGGAACACTAACATTTTTAGTGCTCCGGCAGTCGGAACACTAACATTTTTAGTGCTCCGGCAGTCGGAACACTAACATTTTTAGTGCTCCGCAGTCGGAACACTACGATTTTTAGTCCTCCGCAGTCGGAGCACTACGATTTTTAGTGTTCCGGCATGCGGTACACTACGATTATCGTTGTGTTCCGGTACAGTATCACTAAAATATTTTTTAGTGTTTGTGTTCCGGAGCGGTACACTATCGTAGTGTACCTATGCACCTTGGTACGGTACAGAACGGTACGGTACGATACCATAGTGTTTATTTTCGAACACTGGTAAAAACAGCTATACATACCATACATAAAGCTCATTTACTCCAAGAAAGGGATCTTATTAAAAGCTTCGAGCGCGTTAGTATACATGAAGAAAACAAAGCAGCAAATAAATAATATGTTTGGGTGCAAACAGATAATATGTTTGGATCCAAACATATTATTTGTTTACAACAGTCCCTAACACAACATATGTTTGGATCCAAACATATTATTCGTTTGCACCCAAACATATTATTTGTTAACTGCATTTTTTTCCGTGTAGTTTTCCAATTGAAGACCAATATAAAACTCGACTGCAGTGCCGTTTCATAAACATTAATTACCTTTTTTTCAAATAAATATTTTCTGAATTTAACTAATTTAATATTAATTAACAATATTTCATTTTTTATATCTTCTTCTCTGATAAAAATGTAAATTAAATACCAAAATAATTTAAAATTACAAACGTCGTTGGCCATTACACACCTACACTGTTTTAAAGATAGGTATTTACTTTAGTCGTATTTAATGGCATCGCTCAAGCAGGCCATTATAATTGCCTCTTATTTTTCGCCCATTTAATTAACATTTTTAATTTGCATAACGTTAAATGAAGACACAACAAAATTGTGTACTGACCATAAAATATAAAATATCTGCTGTTTCCGTTTGGCCATAAATTAATAAATAAAGTGGTTATGCAGCAGCGGTATTCCGTCCGGTAGACTTGTTTACCGTCGTCGTCATTTTAGTCCATTCTACATATTAAATGAACAATGAATGAGACATCATAATAATTGTCAGAATGGTAATTAAAAGTGCTGCTTATGGAACAGCTTGACAAAGTGATGGAAGGATAACTTTACACAAATCCTGTTGAAGGCTAGCCATCCATCCTTCCATGAAGTTAGTAAAGTTTGCTAAGACCACGATTACCATTTATCATGTGACAAATGATTAACGATTATTGCAAAGAAGAAGAGGAAAAAAATAACTGATTGCCTTTATCCTGTCAACAATATTGATGAAGGCGAAGTTGTTAGCTAATCACCAAATGGCGATTAAATTGTTAACTAACGGAAGTGATATGGATAAGACTATTTTCAAAGACAGCTTATTTATAAATAAAATAATTGAAGTGAAAAAACAGAAAAATTGAATTGAATGGGGAATGTTTATTATCATTTGAAAGAACTTTCAATGACATTTATTTTTTAATTTTTTCCAGATTATATCTAACAAATATTGGCCGAGGCTACGTCTCAGACGGTCCATCCGTTGCGTCCAATTTTCAATGACTCTTTCAAGCTTTTCGACTGGTAACTGGCGAATGGCACGTCTGATGTTTTCCCCCAAGACCGGAATCGAAGCGGCTTTTTCCTCATACAATATTGACTTTACATATTCTCACAGGAAAAAGTCTAACGGAGTGATATGAGACGATCATGGTGGCCAATCGACTGGTTCAAAACGTGCTCACCGATGTGTTCTTTCAATAAATCCATTGATTGATGCGATGTGTGGGAAGTGTCGCCGTTTTGTTAAAACCAAATGTCGCCGAGATTACGAGCTTCAATTTCAGACATCAAATAGTCGGTTATCACGGCACATCATTTTGAAGAAATAGGGTCCGAAGATGCCACCGATCCACAAACTGTTATTTCTTCTGCAGGAAGAGGCATCTCTTGTGTCTCTTTAAGTTGCTCTTCTTCCCAAATGTTGCAATTTTGCTTCTTTACATACCTATAAAGCCAGAAATGTGCCTTATCACAGAACAAAATTAGGCTCGAAACACACTCCCCGTTTTAGAGGCGTAAGCTTTTCTATGATAAAATGTCAAACAGTACTAAACAAAAGTAACATAAACACGTGACACGAATCACGCACGATCTGTAAAAAAACGCTATTGAAAAAATGTACCTCTTGTTGAATCACCCGTAAACGTACCTCCCAATTTTAGGTACTTTGAGAATTTTAACTAAATTTTTACCAAACTAACTGTAATTTTAAAGGTTCTCAGTTGTCGCAAAACTTCTTTACCAAAAAAATCAACATAGGTCCATGTTTTGGCAAAGCCCCCATGTAACGATATCTCCTAATTTAAGGTATTGTGAACATTTTACCTAAATTTTCCCAGTTGTCACAAAACTTCACCGCCAAAAACCATCACCATAGACCCATGTTTTGGTATAGCCCCTATTTAACGGTATATATTTTAGGTATCTTGAGGATTGATTATAGCTACATATTTTGACCGAACTAGCGGCAATTTTAAATTTAAGGTCCCATTGGTCACAAAACTTCTACACCAATTTTTTTTCAATCCCACGGCGACAGGTTCTTCGATACCAGATTGACCCTGAGCCACCAAACACTCGTGTTCCGGCCAGAGGATGTTACCTCAATGTCAAATGTTCGTATTTATATCGTTTTTTCTGTGTTGGGAACAGACTATCCTGGAATGCCTGTTCCGGTTTCTTTTGGTCCGTGCCGGGGCGGAGGAATACCCAGGACCAATGTATATGTGCTCAGTTTGTCAAATCCGCATCCACCACACACATTCTTCGGTGAGAAGTAATAGATGCCGGAAGTGGGTGCATCTTAGGGCTTGTTCTGGACTCATCCATGCGAGGGACTACAGCAAAGAATATGTCGCTGCATGTTGCGTGAACACATCCGGCAGTGAGTCGTCATCGTCAGCAGAACACGCGTACTCCCGGATAAAGGCCGAACATTAGCCCGCTATTGGAAGATCATAACCGTGTGGTCCTGCAGGACTTTAATGCTTATCATGATTTGTAGCATTCTGTCCCGTCCTTTCTCTTGGGTCAAACCATCTCCTCATAATTGTCTCTATTAGCAGATCGCCCGAATTCATAACATCTGAAGACCTCACTTTCATCAATCATAGAAAAGCTAATTGGTCTATTTTCACAGAGTTCACTAATCACAGCTTTAGAGATCCGCCCAACCCTTATAATGTTTGGGTAGCAAAAAGGACATTCCGAGACATCATCACTGCTGCAGCCGCTTGCTGGTCTAACACCCGAAGTGAGACCAAACTTCCCAGAAGAGGCGATGGGATAAACCAATTGGCGTGATGAGCTTCATTGAGCCCGGCCCAGTGACTCCGGAGTCACGGAGCTGACACTGGAAGTCAACTGGTTGGTCGGTGCGAATAAGCGGAACAAGTGGCTAAATCATCTGAAGAGTTCCAACATTGATCCTGGAATAAGTAAATTGTGGAGAAAAAGGAAGAGAGGACTTCAGTCACGTTTGCCGACGTTACGCTGCCTGACCCGAAGTGGTGCGGAAGTTATTTAAATCGATAATACCTTGGACATATCATGAGGCATTCAAAATATAAAGTCTTGAAGCATATTTTAAAATCAAAAATAGAAGGAAAAAATCCTAAAGGTCGAAAGGAATTGTCTTGGATTGCAAATATTCAAGAATGGACTGGAATACGAGACGTAGGATACCTATTATGCGCTGCCAGAAGTAGAGACATGTTTGCCGATATTGTGAATAATCTATGAATTTTTTTAAAATTTTATTTAAAATCAAAGTATCATTGTAATTGTATTGGTTGCCAATATTCGTCAAACGATACAATACAATTCGAGCTCCGCAGAAATCACTCTGTCAGTCCGGCGGTGTTCGATTAAAATGAAAAGAGTACTACGTCTCATTAGATCTCTTCCTGTCGAGAAGGAACCACCACAATTTACAATGTAAAATGTTACGACTGCGATCAGGAACGCTTAATCGTTTAAAGTTTTAGGACATGGGGGAATTTCCATGGTAATGTTGAAACAGTTGAATGAGCCGGGAGCCGAATATCACACCAAAGTCCGCAACCCGTCGCTAGGCACACACATTGTTCCCGAAGTCTGGAAATGGGGAGGGTGGTCCCTCTACTGGAGCCAGGCAAGGATGCCAACAGAGTTACTATCATACCGATTTCACGTTTAAATCCCGTAGCAAAGACTCGACTTTACTCCTTCCCAGCGTAAGAAACAACTACCCATTTGAGGATCATCAGCATGGGTTCCGTAAGCAGCACTGTACGTTAATCAACTATATGTGTGAACGTCAGTCGTTCATGGAATTCAGAAACAAGAAGTCCAAGACCCATAGTGTGAAGCAGGGAGTTCACCAAGGTAGGATGATATCTCCAGAATTGTTTAACTTCTACCTCTCCTATATTCTGCTCCCTACGTATGGCATTGAGATCGTAACGTATGCGGATGATTGATCGATCTTGGCTTCCCTGATGTCATTTGTGAAAGGATGAACTCCTCTTTGAGTGTTCTTACTAAATTTTTCGACGCGAGAAATATTCATATATCCACTAAATCTACATACACTCAGTTCGGCGGCAATGGTGAGAATAGAGTTGAATGTCGTGGTCGATGGTAGCAGAATTCCGACCACAAACTTTCCCAATCATTCAACAACATGTTCATGTCATCCGCGCAGGCTACAGCTACTTGCGACAAACTGAGAGGTAGGAACGCGATCCTCAAGTCCCTAGCCGGCAGATAAAGAAACCTTGTTGACCACATATGTATAATGCTCTGTGGTAAGCTATGCGGCGCCAATATGGTCCTCGAATATAAGTGCAACGCGATGGTGGAAAAATACTCAAACCCGTCAGAATACCGCTCTGAGAACTGCAATAGGGTTCCTCCTTATGTCGTCAGTTGACCATCAACTGAGAAGACAAAGTTTCTTGTAGTACTACAACACAATTACATGCTTTCGGTACAGTACTTGCTCCGGTTTTACCGTAAGAGCCATCCTAATCACAATATGGTGCTCACAAAACTTCTCGACCAAAAACTGTGGACTTAGAACTACATTTTTCACTATACCCTCCCCCCTAATAACGGTACCGTTCTATTTCAGGAATTTTGAAGTTTTATCCATATTTTTCTTTCTAAATTGGCTGTAATTTGACATTTAGGATTCCCAGTTATCAGAAAACTTCCACACCGCAAATTATGGGCGCACAGTGATTCAGGAATCGATTTTCTTGGCCAAAACCCCAATTTTTTGTCGTCACCGATTATTAATTTCCATATGGGATTCGATAGTTAATATATTGAAACTAGGAAAACCAGAAAATTAGGTCAACATATAGGAAGGTGTGGGCGTGGCGTGCTCCTAAAGACGACCCTTTTTACGCAATTTTAGAAAATACGTCATTTTTGAACATTTCTGGAGAAAGAAATAGTTATTTCTCGGAAACTATAACAGATATTTTGTTCATTGTTTTTTGTTAGGTAGTCAAGACTGTTGTCCTTAAGAACAGTTTCAAATAAATTGTCGTAGTGTTTACATGAAGTAAGCTATTTTATTTTTCCTCAGGTACTAAATTTTACTGAAATTCCAATTTTAGTGGACTAAAACTTTCAGGGAATAGCTTGGAATAAAGTTCCGTTTTCACGGAATGATGCCCGAGAGTATCCCCTTTCAACACATGTGTACTTTTGTACCAGTCCCATTCCGACCGTTTAACACTTTTGTAATTTTTTTGAAATTATATTTGTGTTTTTTCATAGCGTTTCCCATATAAATTATAGCTTTTTACACAAATGGAAATTTTTTTAATATATTAGTTTTTATAAGAGTTATATGAGCACGATGCTCTTGAAGAAACTTTAAATGGAAGGTGCTTACACCTAGGAAGTTTTTGCGGACTCTGAAACTACAATGTTCATAGATGAGAAAAATCAAAAAACAAAACAATGCACTGACTGCATCACCCCCATATAAAACAATGTAAAGTACGATGTGCACTACCTAACTTTAAATGAAAACCGCTTACAAATGGGAAGTTTTTGCAGATTCTGAAACACAAATGTTAATAGATGATAAAAATCCAAAAATGAGAAAAAATTGCTGGAGGGATTTATAAATAAATCGCGGTCAAAGTTCACAATTTTTAGTTTATATTAGGTTTTTGCGATTTTGCTTGAAAATCGTAAGTTCTTTCGAAATGGGACTAAAGAAAATGTAGTAACTGTGAAAATTCTCTGCAAGATTGGCTTTCGTAATTTTTTCCTAGGTTGTACCATTTTTGACATATATAAGTAGAAGTTAGGAAATTACAGTCATAACATTGTTTTATAAGCAGGCGATACAGTCCGTGCATTGTCCCAATTTGAACTTCTATATCTTAAAAATGGTAAAGCCTACCACAATGTCATAAAGTCAATCTTGTAGAGAATTTGCACTGCTGCAACATTTTCTCTAATCCCATTTCGGTTTCCAAGCAAAGTCGTGAAAACCTAAAAAACATAAAATTGTCAACATAAATCGCGATTTATTTAAAAAACGCTCCGGCGATTTTTTGTTTTTGATTTTTCTCATCTATTAACATAATAGTTTCAGAATCCGCAAAAACGTCCTAGGTGTAAGCACCTTCCATTTAAAGTTGCTTCAATAGCACCGTGTGAGTTTTATGAAAATCCAAGGAGTATTTTCTTCTTCAAAAAAAAAATTAAATTTTATGATTTTTTGCTGTTGTTTGAGTTTTTTTGTGTTTTTGATGCAAAATATAACAAAAAACTCAAATTGTTTCAACTACTAGACCGAATTCGAATATTTTTAATGCATGTTATCTAATGTTATCTGTTATGTAATGGTTTATTTCCGTTTATATAATATTTGGACATGGTGGAATACAACCTGAAATCGGTCGGTACTTTTACATGGGGCTAAACAAAACATTGACATATCGTCGGTGTCATGCTTAAGTGTTCCATACGCCATTTTTGACATTTTGAGATAAAGGTACCTTACAAGGTTTTAAACCATGCTCTTTCAGATTTTTTGGTCGGATTTTCTATATCTCTTATAGTTTCTGAGATATTCAGATACCAGTATGTTCCATATCCGCTTTGTGACCCAAAAAATCTTGTCGTTTTGTTCCATATGCATAAAGCCTGGCGTATGGAACAAAACAACTTTAAACTTTTTAGTTCCATACCCATGTCGTTTGGCGTATGGAACAAAAAGAGACAAAAACGAATTGTTCCGCACCAAAAATGATGGCGTTTGGAACAAAAAATTGCCCATTTTTGCCAAATTACGGAAAAGTGTGGCGTATGGAACAAATTGTTTTAAAGGACTTGGTTTAAAAACTGAAGAATAATAGTTTCTAAGTCCAAACATTTTTGAATATTGTATTGTTACATGACAACGAAAATTTAGCAATCGTTTAGACAAAAAATTCCAAGTTTGAAGACAAAATTTTGATGTAAGTCCCCAAAAATATACGCAAAAACGTCCATTCGAATTGAAGCTAACCGACTACAAATATGGTATTATAAGAAAACCGCGTTTAAACGTTTTATGTTACCTTAGAAATGCAAAATATCAATCTGTTTTGTCCGATCGAAATTTTTATCACAAAAAAATAGTGATAAGTGGAGGAAATTCCTTAAATAAATGTTAAGGAAACCTATAATAATGGTCCTTATTGTATTTATATGAGAAAAATAAATGTTTCATTTAAAGTCCTGATTTTTTAAACTCCACAGTAGCACTTCATATAAGGGAGGTGGAACACGATTGATAAAAAGTGTTTTGGTTGAAATGTGACAAAACGTGTTCCATGTGACACAAACTGCCAAAAACATGAAAAAAAGATTCCGTGGAACAATTCAGCAACGTTTTGCAATTATAAAAAATTGCCATAACTTCTAGACTATCACAGATATCTGACTAAAATATACTACTGATATATTCTATGAGTTTAGTTAAGTAGAACTGAGCTCTTAAAGTATTGGATTATTGCACCATTTTTATCCTGTATGGCCTTAAACATTAACTTGAGTTTTTCTCGAATCAGGCAAATGGCGTATGGAACACTTAAGCATGACACCGACGATATGTTACCAATTTATGGCAAGGATATTTGTTTACCCTTCGAATATAAATGGATCCACAAGTCTACTGTAAGATGAAAGATGTTCTGAATAAGTAAGTTTGAATACGGTGCTCGAATTTCCCCACAACTCATTTTCTTTACACTGTCTTGGAGGGTTAAATTAGATTTGCCTCAAATACGATAACCTACTTTTGTGGATTCTTGTTCCATTAAAGTATTCATTGACAAATATTTTCTTTATAATCTTCCCTTTCCTTTTGGTTTGCTTCATTATGTCCTTCAAATCACCAATTATAAGGAATGGTACGACAGCGAATCCCTATTAAATACATATCGCTCATTTACTCAAAGAGTGACACATCTCAAAAAATCGAGTTTCGAGAAAAACGCGTTTTAAGTTGGCGATTGAAATTTGACTTCCGAACTTAAAAAGATTATTACACAAAAACTAAAATCACTACAGAAAGCTAGATATATATCAGTGCTGAATTTCTGAGCAAGATCAATCATGATTTGAAGTGTTAAAGTGCTTCATAACCTCGAACAACTTGTGTGTTGAATTATTGGAAACTCATAGTAAATGAGCTGTAACTCGTCGAGTTTTAGAGATATCAGCATGAAAATTTGACACAAGATAAAGCAGAAATCGCAGAAAAAATAAAAATTGTTAACTCAGAAAACGCATTTTTTGAGTTATGCCACTCTTTGAGTAAATGAGCGATATGCTTCTAAAGTTTAACAGAATAGTGATTTTTCATAAGAAATTAAAAAAATCAAAACCTTTAATCTTTCCCGCCTCCCATCAATATTTTTTTCCATTCCTATTTGTTCCACAGTAACTCAGTTTATAATAATCTCTTATCTTGCGTTTTATTTCATTTTTTTCTGAAACCACCATTTTGTCGTCGTCGCTGTTGTTTTCATAGTTGCGGTCAACACTATGTCCATTCATGTTATTGTATTTCTTATTTGTTTTAAGCCATTCTCTGTTTTCAATTTTTTGTTTTCTCTGTTTCTTTCAGGTCATGTGGGTGCGGCGAACATCGGAAAAAGTTTCATTGTTGACTGTGGGTAACGTCACCTACAGCAGTGACCCCAGGATACGTGTGAAATTTCAATATCCCAACAATTGGCGTTTGCTGATCAATCCCACCCAATGGGATGATGCGGGAATTTATATGTGTCAAGTCTCTACACATCCACCGCGGGTTTTTACAACAAATTTAACAGTTATAGGTATGTAACACTTGCAATCCATTTGCCATTGCTGGGTACTACGACTGGTAAAAAGGAAACATATGCCGGACCGTCGCTGTTGGTGCGGGTGGTGGTTAGCCAACACATAACCACTACCGCAGGACAAACATTAAAATAAATACAATTGAAATTGAAAACACATACATACATACATACATATTATATATGTGTGTAAATATTTCTGTATGCATGAATGCACATGTACTTATGTACGTACATATTTACATACATATAACTGTGTTTGTGTACAAAATAATTGCTGCCGTTTGTTTATGGTGAACGAGGCCAACTGTATGTCGTTTTCTATTAAAGGCATTTTACTGAAACATTCGATTCAATTTGATTGAAGTATTTCAAATGAAAATAGCGACAATTCTGTAAAAAAAACTATTACGTACATACATACTTGTTTTTTTTTTTAATGGAATTACATTGGACCATTTCTGCAATGAAAACATTTCAAATTTAAGATTACCACAGATAAAAAGAGATAAACTGGAATCGCAACCAATGTGTGGTTCTAGTATTTGTGTAAAATCCCCGAAAAAGAAATTTTACAATTACCTTGCGATTACCATATATCTTTAACTTAAATCATAAATCCGAAAATACGAGGTCTGATCTGATATTAAATTCACTTTTGAAAAGAAGAAAAAGTCAACGGGGTCCAAATCCGGTTGTAGTTGTTGTAGCAACGCATATATGTTCGTTCGTGTATTATTTCAATTATCAGATTCTGGTTTCTCTATATCCAGAATCAATAATGCAACCTGCACTGGTGGCGCCCATAAAGAATCAAGAGACAGGTGAGTGGAGTTAGCTGGACAGCTAAACAAATGTGGTCCCAATCCACATGCAGGGCATGTGTTGGTTATCGTGGCATGAATGCGGGCCCAATGCGAATTGAGGCGGCTGCATCGTGCGCCAAGGCACTCGTGTTTGCCTTGGCAGCTGGCGTTCTTCTGCTGCGATGGATGGAGGATGGTCTCCAAGTACGGCATTCACACTATATCTCTGTACTGCCTGCGCAACCATGTCAGTGTGAATGCTATCCAAGCCTGCCTGATCAGCTCGTTGATCTAGATGTTCTCTCTTATGCCTTTGAATCTCTCTCTCTCTCCCTAGATCATGAAGATCTCTCCTGACGTGCCTGGGTGGGGAAGCCTGTCTGTTAAATCGTGACAGGAATGCTCACTGCGATAACATCCAAGCAGGTACTGTATCGACAACATCTTGTTGTGTGACGCACGGGTAAAACCTTCGCCTCCTCATGAAGATAGTCCACTGGTGTCATGAGAAGGCACCCTGTTTCAGGACGGCATTCTGGCAGCTTTGAATCTTCTTCCACTGCGTAGCGCTAACATTTGCATACCACGCTGACGCCGCATAGCTTACCACAGACCAGTCTATTGCGTTGTAAGAAGTCATCAAGGTTTCTTTGTCAGCACCCCAAGCGCTGCCGGCCAGCGACTTGAGGACCTTTTTCCCAATTCTGATCTTATTGCAAATATCTGTGACTTGCGCGGATGACTTAAACATGCTATCTAACGTTACACCCAATATTTTGGTATAGTTAGTGGTCGGAATCAGTACACCATCGACCTATATGTTCAGTGGTAGCCTCATTTCAGCCGTCCAAGTGATAAACAGTGTGGCAGTGGATTTAGCGGCGGATATTTTCATATTCCTCAGATGGAAGAACTGCACTAGGTCAGCTATGTAGACATTTAACCTATCACATATGTCATCGACGATATAACCAGATGCCAAGATCGTACAATCATCCGCATACATTACGATTTCTATGCCGCCCGGAGGGAGTGGCATTTTAGAAAGGTAGAGGTTAAACAGTTCCGGAGATATCACCCCTCCTTGGGGAACTCCCTGTTTTACTCTAGGTGGCTTGGGCTTCTTGTGTCGGAATTCCACAAACGACTGGAGTCCGCACATATAGTTGATAACCCAACGTTTCAAACATGGCTGGAGAGTAGTCTTCTCTATATCCTCGAACAGCTTGGCATGGTTGACTGTATCGAAGGCCTTCGATAGTTCGCCAGCTACCATGACAATTCGGTCGCACGGCCTGTTCTGGTTCAGTCTTCTACTGATATGTGTGGATATGTCGTATTAGATGTTGTACTATGCATTTTCCGAAATCCATTTTGCATCTAGTATCTTTGGTACTGGCGACATGAGTGAAATCGGCCTGCACGATTCCCCTCTGCGGGCATGCTTGCCAGGCTTCAGTACCGGGACCACCCTGCCAACTTTCCAGGCTTCTGGTACAATATGAGTGGGTAAAGATAGGTTGAGAACACTTGTAAAACATTCAACTCCGGTTTCATCCAGTTGATTAAGCATTCCATCGGTACAATCCCACGGCGGACGGTTCTATGCACCGGATTGACTCGGAGGAATCTTTGAACAGGGGCCGTCAACTCAACAATTATGTGTTTTTCCAAGTCCGGTGAATACCGTAGTTTAGACATGATACCGGTTTTGTTTTGGCCAAAAACTCACGCACAAGCATCAATGTGTGAGATGGTGCGTTACTGACGAAACGTGCAAACGGCGCATAAGTTAATGGCGATATTCCTTATTCGACGGGTTGTAACCACATAGCTACTGGAGTAAGTTGTGTAGGTTTAACAGAGCAGTTGAAAAAGTGAAGTGTGTCGTGCGTGCTCGTACGCATGCTGGATAGATGTTTTGTACATTGTCATCAATCCTTGTCCCATAGGTATTTAGACGGCTACACCATCACGAACGTAGCTGAGCCAAAATTACTCTTGTTTGTCGTGGCAGCATACATTCTTCAACTGCTGTAGATGGGGGATGTACTCGGAGAACCGCATTAACACGATAGTTGTTTGTGGCATCTGCGACTGCATCTGTATGAATGCTATACCAAACCTGCTTGATAGGCTTGCTGATTTAGGGGTATTTCTCACCATATGGTGATTAGTAGTCACTCACGGTCACACCAGAGCAATTACTGCAACATTATGTTCAACAAAGTTTCTTAACCTGCGCCCCAAGTGCTATCGGCTAGGGACTTGAGGACTTTGTTCATTCATCTTAGCTTGCCGCAGATACTTGTACTATGAGCGGACGACGTAAACATGCTACCAAATATGGCCACTAGAATATTGTAGTAGTTATTGGTCGGAATTCTACCACCATCGACCATGACATGCAACTCAGTGCTCACCTCTGTGGTGAACAGAGTTGCCGTATATTTAGTGGCAAATATTTGCATTTTCTTAGCCTGGAAAAAATGTGATAAGATCAGTCAATTAGGAGTTCAGCCTTTCACAAATGACATCAGTGAAGGTACCTGACGCCAAGATCGTACAATTATCCAGATACGTTACTATCTCAATGCCGCCTGAATACACGAAAGGTAGAGGTTAAACAGTTCCGGAGATATCACAGCACCTTGGGAAATTATACGGGGCTTGGACTAGTTCTTCCTGAATTCCTCTGAACGTTTGTCCGGTGGGTAGTCTGTTCTATATCCTCAAACAGCGTAGAGTGCTTGACAGTATCAAAGGCTTTTTATAAGTCGAGCGCCACTAACACTGTCCTATCACACGGCTTGTTCTAGCTGAGTCCTCGAATAATACGTGTGGAGATGGTATGCAGCGTTGTTGTCGTGCAGCTTACGGAACTGATGCTGATGATCGGCGACTAGATAGCTATTTCTGGCGCTTAGGAGGAGTAAAGCCTCAAGAGTATTTAACTGGCGTTAGTAGACGAAACACAATGTCCATTTTGCAAACTTCGGCTCATCCAGCTGTCTCAGCATTACCATGGAGATTTCATCAGGGTCCAACGCTTTGGAAGATTTAGCGTCCCTGTGGGTATTCGCAACATCGTCCAACTCTAAATTGTGTTTGTTCATCCTCGGCAGGAAGTTTAACATAACTTGTGGACTTCTTCGGATCAGTCAGCCTAACGTCGTCACACGCGACTGGAGTCCTATCTTCGTTTTTCCGTTGCCCACAATATATTTATTCCAGCTCCAATGTTGCCACTTGTTCCACTTATATTTACCGACCAACCTGTTAACTTCCAGTTTCAGCTTCCTGAGTCTGGAAACGACGAAGCTTATCAAGGTCATTCGCTAATCCCGCCCACCCGCTGGTAAATTTTGTCTCACTTCCTGTTTTGGACCAATAGGTATCGGACGCCCTCTTTGGTATCCGAACATCAGAAGGGTTGGGTAGATATCAGAAGCGGTGATTAGTGAACTCTCTGAAACTAGGCTAATTAGCTTTCACACGATTGATAAAAGTGCGCTGTTTAGATTTAGCCACTTTTTCCGCATATGCTCACCGAACAAGCTGTGGACTTCCAGTGTCACATCCCTGACTCTGGGGTCACTGGGGATGGGTCAAATAAGTTCATTACGCTCATTTGCTAATCCTGCTGCCTTTGCTGGGATATTTGGTCTCACTTCTAGTTTTCGGCCAGCAGGTGTCGGAACATGGTCTCTGCTCCCCGAGCATCTCTGAATTATCAATCCCATGATTGATGAAAATACGGCGTCCGGAGGTAATGAAATCGGGAGGTCTGCTGATGGAAACAATTATGGGGGGATAGTCTGACTTGTTGCCAGGTAACGTCATGTGTCAAACAAAGTGACACGATGGTTATAACTGGCGAACACTCTCCGATTATTCTGATAAGAGAGTCCACACTGACCGTGCAATACGTATCAACCTTCTCATTGCCGAGAGCAAAATGCCAAAACTCATGAAGTCCCCTAAGCCCTCTCGGTTATGACCTTCCAAAAGTAGGCAAATGTTGGACCTGTAACCTGCAGTACAGTTATTTATAGGCGGGATGTATACGTTAACTTACGGATAGGTTTGAATCATAGAAAGTTAATACCCAACCTAAACTTCTAGAGCGATCCTTCCTGAGTAAGTTGTAACCATCACAGCGCTGTAAGCTGCTGTTGCTATTGAGCTTGATTTCGGGCACCGCCGGGACTATGATGATCTTCCGACTCATAAAATCCACTACTTCCTCGATCTTACTTCGGAGTCCATTGCAATTAAATTGCAAAAGTGATGTATTTTCAGGGATTGGAACGACAACCGCTGGTATTAAGTGCTGGGTGTGCGGCTACTGTTGGGGGTCTGCGGGGAGTGTCGTATTCTGATGACGACTCCCTGGGGGCTGTGTTCACGTAGCGTGCAGAAACAGAACCCTAGAGATGCACCCACTTCCAGCATTTGCTGCATCTCACCGGTGTTTGAGTCTGGTAGATGCGGATATGACAAACCGAGCACGTCCATATTGGTATTGGTTTTTCTCCGTCCCGGCAAGGACCAAATGAATCCGGAGCAGTCATTCCGATATATGCTGCTCCCAACACAGAAAAACGGTACAAATAGAAACATATGTACATAGAGGCGATGGCGAAAACACGGGTGTTGTAACGTTCCGGGTCAATCCGGTATCGAGGAACCCTCCACCATGGGAATGGTTGCACTTCATCAATGACTCCAACGAAAAAATTTTTCATTTACCTTATGTCACCTCAGTGTTAATATTTCCCTGTTCGCAATTGAAATCAGCTGGCTACATTAGGAAGACCGTTATCTGTCTGGGAGAGAAGTTGTGTTTACATTGCCACACGAACTTTTGTTTACTGTTCCACAAAGAGACTTCAATCCCTGTCCCACCCAGAAGCTTCGTCGTCCAGACCCACACAGAGACTTCCGTCCCCCTGTCCCAGACATAAACTTCGGCTTTCTGTTCCTCGTTGTAAATTGTAATATTCCTTCCAAACGTACACTGAACAAAATAATTACTGCATTTCAGGAATAGTGTTCATAAAGTCTTGCCAAGGTTCATTTCATTTATTGCATTTCATGTATTGATTTTTTTGAGAGATTGAAAAAAAACAATTTTGGCGAGTTGTTTTTGTTTTTATTGACAAACAACAACATCACCACACACCACCAATCAAAGCAGAGAAAAATTTTGCTGCTTTTTATTAATTATTATTATTTATTTTGTATTATTGTAATTTACCGTTTCTTCCAATGATTTTCACTGTAGTTGTTATTGTCTTGTGAGCATAGCAGAACAATACGAACAATATGTACATACATGTTGAGTCTATCAGCACTCGGTTGAGTGCTGCCTATATATTCAAGAAATTAAAAAATTGTAGATGCGAACTTTAACTAAAAACAATTGTTGCGACCAAAAGTGGTAGTTGAGGTATGTGGTAATGGTGTGTATGTGTGTGTTGTGGTTTGTTGATATAGTCTCAATGTGAAGGTGAGACGATGATGGTCAATGCGTTGGTGAGACGAGGAGACCATTCAAAAGGAAAAGAGAACAATGTTGAGAGGATTTACCAAAGAAGAGAGGAAATATGAGAGCAAAGTAGGGAAAAATAGGAAAGTGATTTTGCATCTCATGAAAATCTTACATATTTTTGAAAAAATAGTGGCTTTCGGATGGATATAGGAAACTGCACATGTATCTTATTTGAGGTACCTGTACAGTATGAAAAAAACTACATTACGAACGAAAATATGTAAAAATTCTTGAAATATTTTTTTGCGTATATCATGTTTAGGACATCGCTTTAAGTTACATCATCCCTCACAAAAATTTTTTATTATGAGTATTTGACAATTTTACTGCTCCTATTTACCACGACATAATATTTTTAGTGGGCAAGTCCATGCTTCTAAAAGATCCTACGGTTACCAAATAAAATTGCACTAATACCCAATTTAAGTAAACTTCTCAGATAGTGTTAAAATTTTAATAGAGAGTATCCATGTGATAACGATTGATAGATGTAGACTCCAGGTAGTTATTGTGGTCTCTATTACAACTCCATTTTATTCTTCATACTTCCCTCGATTATAGCCCGAATATTCCAAAAATCCCGTCGTGTTCGTGTACTACATGAAGGATTATGGATTTTTTTCCTGTAGACTATGTCGATTGGATCAGTCAGTGGCAGAATATTTTAGGGGCGCCAAAGATTTGTAACTACTAAACTAATCTAATAAAGGATTGTGAAAACAGTACCCCCTCTCATTGCAGATAACGGTTTTAAAATCACTTAACTACAAATTTATGTACATACATACATATGTATATCCCCAACAATATATTTTTGCTTGTCCGAGCAATATTTTCCTTGGTTTTTTAATAAAACATATCCCCTGCTATTATTTCCAGCAGATGTTACAAATCACACAGATATAAACAAAAGTCTGTCTGTATTCTCTCACTTTCCTCATCTTCCCATTCACCAAGCGACCGACCCAACTCAATTGTTTATTTTGCGGAGGAGTTATATGATGGTGCAGCAAAAAAGATATTAAATCGTATATCGTTCTACTTCACTCTCTCTCTCTCTCTCTCTCTTGAGGGTCAAACTAAAGTGCCACATGAAAGTGAAATAAAACGTGCTTTATATTTATGATGGTCGGCGCGGTCGGTCAATGATGCCATACACACTTAGATCCATGGTTGAATGCAAAGGCAAATAGGGGCAAATTAATCAAAATGCTTTAACGATTTTCATTAAAATAAATTAATTTCATCACTGACCATTGTTACAACCGACTGGTAAGCGAGTCGGTATAAAAATAAACTCTCAATTTTTATGGTCACTTAGAGGAGTTTATTCATCCCAAGAACAAATCGTCGGTGTCATGCTTAAATGTTCCACACGCCATTTTCCCGTTTTGAGATAATCGCATTTTAGAGTTTTGCGTCACAACTGCGTGGTGCTGACTAAAGAAAATATTTATATTTTTTACTTAAATTATTAAAAATACTATGTAGAACATATTTGCAAAAATTTAGAGAAATACGTATTGGAATATAAAAGTTATAGAGACTTTATTAAGAATAGAATATTTGTCGATTTGTTCCATAATCGCACTTATGACACAAATGTGAAATATTTTACCTTTTTTAAATATTAATTTCATAACTGAAAAAATGTAATCTTTCGCGTCGACGCGTGGATATCTCGGAAACCAGTGCAGATTATAGAAAGCCGAACAAAAATTCATAAAGAGCATACCGGAAAACCCTAGAAACCACATCTATCTCAAAAAGTCAAAAATGGCGTATGGAACACTTAAGAATTACACCGACGAAATGGCAATGGATGGGATAAAATAAAAGCCAATCGAAATGATGTCTTCATAACTCACCCACAATATTTTTAATTTTATTGGTTGTTTGTGAAATGAATAGAAAACAAAATGAGACATACAGACATAATGGATAATAAAGCTACTTAAAGTAAAAATTAGGGTTGAATTAACCGGCTACTTTCTTCGATTAGTATAAGCAATTAGAAATTATTGTTTTGTATACCCTCCAATATAGTATGGAGGGTATATCAACTTCGTTTTCCGTTTGTAACGCATTGAAATAATCATTTCCGACCCTATAAAGTATACATATTCTTGATCAGGGAAAAATTCTAAGTCGATATGTGAATTTCCGTCCGTGTGTTGTAATGACTCTACCATCCACAAAATTTGAGGTAGGACGCTGAAAATTTGGGAAGATGCATGCGTCTTTTGTTTCTATTATTGGCTATATCGATCCACGTTTTGGTATAGTCCCCACATAAGGGTACCTCCCGATTTCATGTATTTTGCCGGTTTTAGTCACATTTTCCCAAAATTTTCGCCAATCCACGATGGGTCCAATGACAGGTTTTTGAGGCAAAAAGTCATTTTTTCAAGTCAATGATTAAAATCAAATAAGCACGTAATTATATTCTTAACACTTTCAAACCTCCAAAACCAAAAAATTACAATCTGGCAACGGCCCACGCTGACATGCCCAGCTTTCAAAGATGTCATAATTTTCATTCCCTTTATATCTGGCATTCAGTCGAAATTAACCCTCCGTCATGCACATGTATCTGGCCAGATATTTTACGAATTCAAATGTGATTTAAATATATTTCTAAATATTGTAAGGTATCGTTTTATGAAAAACACATTAATAAAAACAACAACAAAAATTTATGTAAATTTTTTCATCTATACATCGTATACGTAGCGCATGTATCTGACCAGATACACACTCAGTTTGTATGAAGAGTTCTGTAGTTTATTGATATATGTATTTCTAACGAAATGAGAAAGGATCGTTCTCGTCCTGTTTTGTCATCGCTATTTGGATTCCACGAAAATTTGGTATCAATTTGCAGCTACGCGCTAAAAAAAAAATAAATATGTGAACCTACTTTCGACAGTTCATTTTACGAAACATTGTGAAGGGGAAGCAATGAAACCCGAAGCAATTATCTTTTACACGGGTTAAGCATGTACTAAGAACAAAAAAGAGAACATATATATCTGGCTGGCGTGATAACAATATAACAATATAATATTATCACTAAAATAGCATATTTTTCATATAAATGTACTGAAATACATACTGTATCTGGCCAGATACATGCGCTACGTACGTGACTATCGGAACATGTGCATGACGGAGGGTTAAACAATTTAGATATTTTGGCGCCAAAACCTGATCTGTTGATATTATATATTTTTTAAAAATGGAAAATACGGGTGGTATGTAAATTAAGATTATTACTAAAAATATAAATCTAATATTAGATATAGTAAATTATTTGTTGCGTCAGCAAGTGATGTTTTTTGATGTAGTCTGTGGTATCATCAATATCAGCTTTATTTGCGCTCATGCTCCCACTGAAGACAAGGAAGAACAGGCCAAAGATATATTTTACGAGCGCTTAGAAGAAACTTATGACCGGTGCCCTGCCCATGACATTAAAATTATACTAGGCGATTTAATGCCAAAATTGGAAAGGAGAATATCTTTGGCCCAACAGTCGGGAAATTCTGTCTTCACAGTGAAACATCTGACAATGGTATGAGGCTGATAGACTTTGCAGCTGCAAGAAACATGGTAGTTAGCAGTACCAGATTTAAGCATCTCGATATTCATAAGGGCACCTGGCTGTCGCCAGATCAAAGAACAAGAAATCAAATTGATCACGTTGTGATAGATGGAAGACATGCATCAAGCGTGTTGGATGTACGATCGTTCCGAGGTGTAAACATAGACTCGGACCACTAGCTTGTTGCAGCAAACGTGCGTACCAGATAAAACGTAGCAAACAAAGTGCGAACAGACACAACAAGGAAGTTGGAAGCGGCAATCGCATCAGATAGTCACAGCATATTCCACTCAACTGGCCCAAGTGCTTAATCAAAGCACTCCGCGTCCCGATAACATATCAGGACAATGGCAAACATTGCCCACTCCATGCAAACAGCTGTAAAATCAGTATTTGGATACCAGAGACCTCCACAAGGAATCCATGGTATGATCAGGAGCGTCGTGCTGCTACCGAAGAGAAAAATGCAGCATATAGGGCTACTTTACAATCAGTAGCAACGCATAGCGCACGAGAGAGGTATCCGGAGAAAAGGAGAGAGGATAAACGTCTTTTCCGCAGGAAAAAGAAAGGATGGAAAACCGGGAGTGTGAACAAATCGAGATGTACAGGAGACAGAATGAAGTCCGAAAATTCTACCAAAGAAACATCAAACTGATGGCTTTGGAACTGGCACATCCTCCTGTAGAGACCGGCAAGGTAATCCGGTAACTGATACAGACAGTGTGCTAAGGATATGGAAAGATCATTATTCCAAACTGTTGGTATCCAATAGTAGCAAAGTCGACTAAGATGCCACAGATCCAATTCCAGAAGATGGTATTGAATGAATACCAACCGGCCAAGATGAGGTAAAGACAGCAATAATCCGGCTGAAGAATACTAAGGCAGCAGGAGCTGATGGCCTACCAGGCGAGCTGTTTAAAACCGGAGGCGATACGCTGATAAAGTGTATGCATCAGCTAGTTAGCTCCATCTGACAGGAAGAACGCGTACTCGACGATTGGAACCTGAGCATTCTGTGTCCCGTCCATAAAGAAGGAGATAAGAATTTATGCTCCACATATTGGGGCATAAGTCTTCTCCCTATCGCCTACAAGGTAGTGTCAGGGATATTGTGCGAACGACTAAAGCCCATGGTCAACGAAATAATTGGACCATACCAATGCGGCTTTAGACCTGGCAAGTCCACCATTGACCATATATTTACCCTACGGCAAATCCTGGAGAGGACCCAAGAGATGCAGATCGACACCTACCACCTTTTTGTCGATTACAAAGCAGCCTTCGACAGCCCGCTATGTTCAAAGGTATTCCAAGCCATGTCTGAATTTGGTATCCCCGCAAAGCTCATTCGGCTTTGTAAAATGACTCTAACTGACACAAGATCTTCAGTTAAAATAGGAAAGAACCAGTTGTAAGCGGTTTTTATTTAAAGTTAGTTAAGGCGCACCGTCAGTCAGTGCATTGTCTCAATTTGAACTTTGAACTATATCTAAGAAATGGTAAAACCTACAAAAATATCATAAAGGTCAATGTTGTAGAAAATTTTTACAGCTACAATATCTTCTCTAATCTCATTTCGATACGACTTGCGATTTCCAAGCAAAATCGTGAAAACCTAAAAAAACTAAAAATATGAACATAGACCACGATTTATTTAAAAAGCTCTCCGGCGATTTTTGTTTTTTTTTTTTATTTTTCTCATCTGGGAACATTGTAGTTTCAGTATCATCATATTATGGAGGGTATAATTAAATTTGTCATTCTGTTTGTAATACATCGTAATATATTCTTGACCAGGGTAAAATTCTACGTCGATATAACCATGTCCGTCTGCCCGTCCGTCCGTCTGTTGAAATCAAGATACAGCTCGCAATTTTAAAAATAGAGCTTTGTAATTTGGTATAGAAGTTTATGTTACTCTTAGGATGTTTGGTATTACAAATGGGCTACATCGGTCCACGTTTTGATATAGCTCCCATCGAACGGTACCACCCGATTTTCGGTATTTTGAAGGTTTTACCCTCATTATCACAACGAAATGGCAGAAATTTGGTACTTAGTCTTCGTCTGGGGTATAAAACGTTTCCCCAGAAATTTGTCGGTACAGGTCTACGCCTTAATATAGCCCCCATAAAATGGTATCTCCCGATTTTAGGTATTTTGAAGGTTGTGGCCATGATAACCCACCAAAATGGGTGAGATTTGGTAAGTAATCTTTGTTAGGAGTATTCAACTTTCCCCTCTAAATTTGTCGGTATAGGTCCAGGCCTTCATACAGTCCCCATAGAACGGTACCTCCCGATTTTCGGTATTTTGAAGGTTGTGACCACGATAACCCACCGAAATGGCTGGAATTTAGTATTAAATCTTCGTTGGAGGAATTCAACGTTCACCCCTAAATTTGTCGCTATAGGTCCACGCCTTTATATAGCCTACACAGAACGGTAACTCCCGATTGCCGATATTTTGAAGGTTATGGTCCCAATATTCTACCGAAATAGCTGAAATTTTGTATTTGGTGTTTATTGGGGTACACAACTTTGTCGGAAATTTTTCAGTACAGGTCCACGCCTTCATATAAGCCCCATAGAACGGTACCTCCCGATTTTCGGTATTTTGAAGTTTGTGGCCCCAACAACCCACCGAAATGGCTGAAATTTGGTATTTAGTCTACGTTGGAGGTACCTTTACGACTGAAATTCTTCGGTAATGGTATACGTTTCGATATAGCCCCCTCCCGATTTTCGTAATTCTGAAGGTTGTCACGTAATTATCGCACCGAAATTACTAAACATTTTTATTTAGTCTTCCATATGGTTATAAAATATTCCAGAAGAGAATTATCAGCATAGGTTCTCGTCTTCTTATATCCCCCATTGAAGCTAATCTCTTGATTTTCGGTATTTTGTAGGTTTAAGGCACATTATCTTGCCGAAATATCGGCATAGATCGACGTTGTGATATTGCCCGCAACCCCGAATTTCGGTAGTTTGAAGGTTCGCCACATTGTTTTACCGAAATTGCTGAAATTTGGTATTTAGTCTTCTTCGTAAACGAAAGGAAACTAATTGTTCCATTTTACTTCCATACAATTCGTGGTGCAGGGTATAACTAGTTCAGCCTGGCCCCGCCGTTCTTACTTGTTACTATTACTTTTGGAAAATTCCGAAACCAATTAGGGATATTGCTTTGCAGTTTTCGGTAATCATGTAAATAGCTGCAGTCTTGCACTGCATCCAGGGCCTCCAAATTATTTTGAACAAAAAAATGTTCAATATGTTTTTATTTCTGCAATATATCTTCCCACCTGCAGTTTTTGTCTATGTGCTTTTCTGTGCGTATTTACGCCAGCCACTATCTTACATTCCAATCTGATTTCCTGTCACTTTCCTTGTTTGCTTTTTAATCCTATCCTATCTTATCCTTATAAGCATCTACCATAACAATTGCTGTTTTGTTTTAATTTCATTCCAATTTGCATTTTTGTTACAGAACCTCCTTTACGTTTAATTGATGACCAGGAACGAGACGTTGGTGATCGATATTATAAGACAGGCAGTACCATAGATTTACAGTGTCAAGTATCCCGTAGCTTTTTATATAAAGAAAAACAAAACATTTTAAAATCCCTAAGGCCTTTAAACGGTCACAACAGCGGTAGTGTTACTCCCACTGCCAGTGGAAGTGGCAACAATTTCCACAACAGCACCAGTAGTAGCAGCACCAATCAAACTAAATTGTCAGCCAGCAACCATGCTCCTCACATCAATGGTGTCAGTCCTCCTAGAAGCCTGGGCACCATTAATGGCTTTGCATCTGCCATTAATGGGCAATTCCCCAGCACAAACAACAGCCATCAGAACAACAATCGACCAACAGCCACAACAACAGACGACCAGAGTACAATGTTGGAAAACGAATTCAGCAATTTGGTGTTTTGGTCTAAGGACGACGAGGACCTACCACCCGCAGCCTTGAAACGTTTAAGGTAAATATTTTGTAACTTGTTTTTGGTTTTTTTTTTTTGGTGTCTATGTTTGATTTACTCTGTGTTTGAGAATGTGTGTGTATGTTTGCCGTGTAACAGGAACTGAAGAGAATTTTCAATTTAACACTATGAGGAAAATGTTGTAATTAAGTTAAGCGACAAGTGCGAGTATTATTAACAGTACCCCAAACACATACACACACAGAAGTGTTTACTTTTCATTTGCACGCTTGAAAGTCCTTGAAACTACGCAATACCCCAAGAACAAAGTGGACAGACATTGAAAAACTTCAGTATACAGAATCAACAGAATCAATATAGACAGTGGCAGTGGGAAATTCAGCAGCAGCAGTGCTACCACTGGTAAATAATGACATTCACTATTTGGCCAGGATGAAAGAGAGACATAATGTCATAACACAATAAACAATTTGTTCAAACAAAAACTTCAAGGTAAAGAAATTTCCAGGAATTAATAAACTAAGAAGAAGACTGGTTGAACAACTTGTCTATAGCTAAGGGATATTATTATTATTTTGGAAATATTCGCACATAAACCTCTAATAACAGTGCCCAACTGCTTAATCAAGCGTAATAAAATAAATAAATGTTAATGAGGGAACGTAACAATTTGTTTCGTAATTACACAACGATGCGAATGTCATAGACGATATACTTTTGCTTAACACTTTTAATTATTGGTAAATATTTAAATTTGGTTAAGACGACCTTGACTTTCAGTGTCTGCATTAAATTCGAAATCACATTTAAAGGTTGAAAGTTTCTAGCAAAATGGTACTTTTTGAGGAGTAACGAAATTTCTGGGGAGCCGTTAACAGCAAATTTGTGAGGACAGCAATGTGAGACCCCAAATATCTCGAGACAAAACCGGTTTCAACCATCAGGAGTCGATTACCCATGGTCTGGTGCGCATGAGAAGCCGATTTAGTTCAAACTTTGCACATCTATAAAATGTAAGTCAAGTTTGAAGATGGGTCATATTCGTCTACGTTTTCACAGAACAATAACTTCCGACTTCAGCCCGCCTATTCAGTAACTTCTTAACAATTTTACTCAATGTTTATTTTACAACAATTTCATTTGTTTGTTTTGCAGTTGCTACAAAAACCAGAGAAATTTTAACAAAGTAAGAGAATTCCTACGCAGGTATTTTGAAGATTTTATTTCCCAACGGAATTAGCTGAAATTTGTCACTCGTGTTCTCTATGAGTCTTTGGCATAAACCCCATAGAAAGGTATCTACCCTATTTATAACGGCTGAACCACTATGCGGGTTCAAAATCTTTTCCTTCTCAAAACTCTGTAACTTTTGAAGAAATTTTTTCGACAGATAACACATTCAGCTTTTCAATACATTAAAAGCGATCAATCTCGGTATAGAGAGAAATTCAAGGTCATAGTTAAAATTTTGAGTTTTTCATATTTAGCATCAAAACATGAGTCTTCTTTAGTTTTTCATATGTTCCAATATATTAAAAAATGTCAAAAAGTAGTCACAAATATACAAAAAATAAAATTTAATTTTTTCCAAAATATTTTTTCAAAAACTTTTAAAATTTGTTCAAAAATTAAAAAAAAAAGAAATACTCCGTGGGTTTTCATAAAACTTGATATAACTCATATAAAAAGTAATACATATTTTAAAAAATGTCTATTTGTATAAAAATCTAAAATTAATATTCAAAACGATATGGAAAAAAACAAATATTTGTACCCATTAATTTAAAAAAGTGCTAAACGGACGGAACTGATTAGTACAAAAATATGTATGGGCTGAAAGAGAACACTCCCAGGCATCATTCATACGCAGTTCGCTAAAAGTTCTAGTCCACTAAATTTGGAATTTCACTAAAAGTTGGTACCTGAGGAAAAATAAAATAGCTCACTTCGTGTAAACGCCACGCTAATTTATTGAAACGGTTCTTGAAGACAACAATCCTACCTACATAACAAAAAAACTAATAAACACAATAGTTGTTATAGTTTCCGAGAAATATCTATTTCTTTCTGCAGCAATTCGCAAAAATTGCGCATTTTCCAAAATTGGAAAAAAATTGTCCTCTTTAGGACCACAATATTTTCACCTGATTTTTTATTTCCTTCGTTTCAATATGATAACTATCTAATACTATATAGAAATTAACAATCGGTGACGATAAAAAATTGGGGTTTTGTCCAGGAAAATAAGTTAATTATAGAATGGGGTTACACTTTTTGACACAAGAGAAGTCCACTCCTCTCCCTTGGGGTATGTTCGTGGGAAATTGTTGTAATATGTCTAGTGCGGGTCCACCTATTTAACCACACCATATACAAATTTAGCAACTTTAACGAAGCAGTTCAACATTTAATTGATCCCCCATATATTCCCAATTATATTTCACTTAAGTCAACAAGGCAAGGTTGCAAGCCACATGGTTAGTTTTGTTTCGTGTATCGCAGTGATTATCATTTTTCAAAGCTTATTACTTGATTACGGATGTTGTTCTTTTTGTGGTAACATCATTTGATATAATCCGGCTCAGGCTATATTTCTACAGTTCTAGGAATTCGGCTGATTCGATGGGCTGTAATCATAAAGCAATAGGAGTTAGTTAAGTAGGTTTGACAGGTGTTTTTAAAATTAAATGTGCAATGTATTGTGCGGACCTGTACCACATGCTAAGCAGATGTGTTACACGACGTGATCAATCCTTGACCTATAGGAGGTTATAGGGAACCGTCTCGGACGTAGTTGGGCCAAAACTCTTCTGATTTGTCGTGACTGATATTGCTATTCAGCAGCGATAGATAGTTGTTGCACTTCAAGGACCGCATTCACACGGTAGTTGCTTATGTCATCTGCGACTGAATCTGTGTTAATGCTATCTGAACCTGCTAATCTAAGGGTTCCTCTTACATAGTTGGACCAATATCTCAAGATCATGCCTGGGTGAAGGAGTTTTAGCCAGCACTCGGTGATTACGACAACTCTCACGGTAACACCACAGCAAATGCTGCAACAAGAGCATGTCATTGTGTTGCCGTACCGTTTCTAATGGCATTTGCAACATCATCTGTTGTAAATTTTTGTGGTAACTTCTCGTTGGAAAGATATCTAATGCGACGTAGTATTCTTCCTTCGCAATGTCACTCTCTGATGCTCGACAAATTTTCAATTAAAATAATTTATGCACCTCTTCGGATTCGTTAGCGTAACATTCCCAAACGTGGCTGAGGTCCTATCTTCCTTTTTCCCATGGTTCGAGAGACTTAACCATTGCTCACTTAACCTTTTCCGGCTCCAATGTTGCAACTCTTCAGCTTATGCACACTGACTAACCTGTTAACTTCCAGTCTCAACTCCCTGACTCTGAGGCTACTAGGGTTGGCTCGACGAATCTCATCACGCTCATTTGTTAGTCTCGTTTCTTTGGAGAAAATTTGGCTGCAGCAGTGATAATTTTCCGTAACGATTTTTTCAGCTACCGGACATCAGAAGATTTGTGAAGTTCTCTGAAGCGGTGATTGGTGCACTCTCTGAAACTATGCTAATTAGCTTTCCCATGATTCATGAAAGTGCCGCTTTAAGAGATAATGAAGTCGGTCGGTCTTCTGATGCATATAATTTTAGGGATAGGGTCTGACTTAAAGAAACGTGGGGTTGCCAGGTGACGTCATTTGTCAAACCATGGGTCAAAAATGGGTATGTCTGACAACCTGTGACATTCTCCGCTTATTCTGGTAGGGTTATCAAGGTGCTCACCCATCGCTATACCCCTATGGTCATTACCAAACATTGGATGCCACAACTTATGATTAGCATTAAAGTGCTATGATCAGTCGGTTATTTCCTACTAAATACGGTTATTACCATAAAAGCCAGGCTCAAGCGAAATATGTTTAAATTGGGCAGATTGGTGCAACAAAATTAGTCTCACATCTCCACTTCTGGTGTGATCCTTCCTAAATACGTTGTAACCATTAAAACGCTGTAAACTGCAATTGTTGTTGAGCAAGAATTCCTGAACCGCCGCTATCATTATATTCTTCCGATTCGTAAAGTCCACTATTTCTTCGTTCATAACTCAAAGTCGATTGCAATTAATGTGCAAAAATGGTGCATTTTCAGGGATTGGGACAGCAACGACCGGTGTTAAGTGCGGTTACTGCTGAGGGACTGCGGAACGAGACTCCTGTATTTTGATGACGACGCACGGTGCTCTTGAATCAAATTTAAATGGAAGGTGCTTACACCTGGGAAATTTTCGCGGATTCTGAAACTACAATGTTCATAGGTGAGAAAAATCAAAAAACAAAAAAAATCGCCGGAGCGCTTTTTAAATAAATCGCGATTCAAGTTGACATTTATAGGGGTTGTTTAGGTTTTTGCGATTTTGCTTGGAAACCGCAAGTCCCATCAAAATGGGAATAAAGAAAATGTTGTAGTCGTCCAAATTCTCTACAAGATTGACCTTAATGATATTTTCGTAGGTTTTACAACTTTTGAGGTATAGAGGTTGAAATTGGGACAATACAAATTCAATTCAATTCTGTATTGTCTCCTTATAAAACAATGTCATGACTGCAATTTCCAAACTTAAACTTGTATATCTAAAAAAATGGTACAACCTAGGAAAAATAACATAAGCCAGTCTTGTAGAGAATATTCACAGCTATAAGATTTTCTCAGGTCCTATGCCGATAAGACTTGCCGTATTCAAGCAAAATCGCGAAACCCTATCAAACAAAACCTAAAAATGTAAACTGAGCTTCTTTATCTCAAAAATGGTACAGCCTGAGAACAAATCATAAGCGTCAATCCTGTAGAGAATTTTCACAGCTACAAAATTTTCCTTAGCTCCATTTCGATTGGACTTGCGGTTTCCAAGCAAAATCGTGAAAACCTAAAAAACACCTAAAAATGTGAATTTTGACGGCGATTTATTTAAAAATCCCTACAGCGATTTCTTCTTGTTTTTGGATTTTTCTCATCTATGAACATTGCTGTTTCAGAATTCACAAAAACTTCCCCTGTGTAAGCGGTTTTCATTAAAACTTAGTTAAGGCGCCCCCTTCATTACATTGTTTTATAAGGGGGCGATACAGTCAGTGCATTGTCCCAATTTGAACTTCAATATCTCAAAAATGGTAAAACCTACGAAAATAACGTGAATATCAATCTTGTAGAGAATTCTCATAGCTACCATATTTTCTTGAGTATCATTTAGATAGGACTTGCGGTTTCTAAGCAAAATCGTGAAAACCTAAACAACCCCTAAAATGTCAACTTGAATCGCGATTTATTTAAAAAGAGCTCCGGCGATTTTTTTGTTTTTTGATTTTTCTCATCTATGAACATTGTAGTTTCAGAATCCGCAAAAACTTCCCAGGTGTAAGCACCTTTCATTTAAATTTGATTCAAGAGCACCGTGGACGATGACTCACTGGAGATTATGTTCTCGCAGCATGAAGCAACATAGTCCCTCTCATGGACTAGCGCAGAACAACCCCTTAGATGCAAACACTACCGACATCTATTGCATCTCACAAAAGTTTGATTGTTTTTTTCAGTGTGGATGTGACAAACCGAGCTAATTGGCACTGGGAGCAGGTATTTCGGGATATGCTGCTTCCTACACTACAAATGTGGTATACACTGAGGTGGCAGACGCTGGCCGGACCGCTGATGTAGTGATGTTCCGGATCATTCCGGTATCGAAGAACCACGTCGTGATTCCCCGGTGAAAATGGTAAACCGTTCAACTCCCCATAATTCAGATTTTTCTTTGCTATTTCCTCATTATACTCGTACACATGTCTACTTAGATTGGGTTAAATAAAACAAAATTCTGAAATTTAATCTGACCACCGCAAACATCTTTACCTTTTGAGAAAAGTACAAAGTGACACTTAACAACTCCATTAAGCATGTTCTTCCAAGAATTAATTGCGTATAATGTGTTGGATGTTGTTCACACATTTACATTTCCCCAACCCACCCTAACTCACCACGTTAATTTAAATCGGTGGCATGTAATCACATTGCGTATTCAAAGATTCCAAAAACCACCAAGAACAACAACAGTATTATTAGTGTTGCGGTCTCATCATCTCAACAACTCAAGGCTCATTAATTCCTAATGACAATTGACTTTAGGCAGTCAACAGCACTTCTTTTATTTCCGCAGCTTTCGTTGTTCTGATAGGTAATTTGAAGGATTCAGCAGCAGGAGAAGTTGCAGCAGGGTCCCTCGTCGCTGTTTTATTCTTTTCTCTTTCATTCGAAGTCATTTGAATTTATGACAAAATATAATGGGTTTTTAATGAGAGAATGGTTGCATGGATGGATGGGTGGACGAACGATTGAATGCATTGTTCAATCCGCTGCTGGGTATTAGCGACCACTCTCGTATAACGGACAAAACGTACTTCATTATGCCATTACTAACACCCATTTGTAAGGCATCAGTCGTTCTCATTAGTGGACCATTATCCATGGCAATGTGCGTCTCCTCTCGTGTGGTAGAGGTAATGCCATATCGAATTTGCATAAAGATCCAGCGACCGTTATAAAATGTACGTAAATGCACACATACATATGTAGGTATATGTATATGTGTTTCTCACGCTTCCTTGGAAAATTAAGAAATTGACTTACAACTACTCAGTGGACATCCCAACCATATCCTATTATATTTCCTGATATATTCAAACAGTAATTTGTCCTTACTCTCATAGGAGCATACAGCCTATAAACCACAAGTCCCATCTGGAACATGGAATATTTACATAAATGTTGCCTGTTGTTATATCTTGAACACCAACCAACCAACTAACGAAGCAACCACATGCAAGTGCAAACAACTGTTGACCAATTAGTGTTGTTGTTGATGACGTTAATGTCTAATGACACATGATGGCCAAACATGAAGACAACAGTAAAACGAAAAGGAAAAATATGTAACATTTCTTATGTAGTTGTTATTGTGAAAACCTAATGGTTTACATGTTGTCAAGTTTTAAGATTATAACAGATAATAGCAAAATGGAACAAGAAATGTTGAACGTAGTAATAAAATGCTCATTACAAAGTTAATAGCACTTATTTTTGGAATCTTGGAAATGGTAAAATACTAAACATGGAAATTGCTTTGTTATCTGCTTTATAGCTTTATCCAAATCAATATAATTTTAAATTTAAAACGTTCATCATACTATACGTCTCGAGACTTTATTCTCAAAGCTAATATGATGGGTCAGTGGGCGACTCCTATCTTTACGACGCAAGTAGAGTTAAAATCCGAAAAATTGGGCTTAATTGAAAAATTAAAAGGTAATTTTTTAATAATCTGTCTTGACAAGGTTAAAGAATGCAAAATTCTAGCTCACTATCCAAAATAGCAATGCCGTATGTTGTTTACTTTTCTTGTTGCACTATGTTAAAATTGAGAAATATTTCAAGTTTTTGCGAACTGTTGAAAAAACACAAATTTGGGTGGTTGTAAACGGTAATAACGTAGTTTTTAAAATATAAAATTTTCATTTTTAGTATAGATGTATCTAGTAGAGGTATTTCTTAATATTTTAGAAAAAAAATGTTTTTATAAAAGTGTTGTAGAAATACAATGCTTAAAAAAATCTTCAAAATATGTCCAAATTTTCCACAATTTTGAAATGTATTAGAGTATATTTTTCTCTTGAATGTTCTCTTTGATTTTCCGCTAAAGCCCATGCCGTTTTTGTGCATTTAAAGTTATGTCAAAAATGATGAAAATAGTCATGGGTCATATTTTTTGGCTTTTTGGGGTTTTGTATTCATTTTCTCTGATCTTGTCGTGTTTTGCATTGATGCCTGTGTTCACCCTAGATAAGACTATATGTGCAGGTTTACCATTACTATATATATATATATATATATGAGTGAAAGTCTAAAAACTTTAATATTGCTGAAGCCAAGGTTTGCACTATTATAATACGAGAACTACTGCAGTATACCCAAAAAAATTGCTACAGCTGGACCAAATGCAGTGTTCTTAACAAAGCTCAAATATTTGGCTAAAAAAGTTAATTTGCGTGGAAGCTATGGCCGCGTAAATGAATAAAAATAGGTAAAAACGCGTTGAAGCAAACTAGTTTTTTAATTTGTTATGCGATTGCCAGTCAAACCATTTAAATTAGGGATATCTGGCCAAAGTGAAAGTGAACGAATAAAAAATGAAGACTACACTTCTAATGTTTCACTTTTCAAAATCTCCACTGCTTCCACCTTTTATGGATGGAGACAGATTTTAAGCGTTTTTTGTATTTTTGATCTAAATGCGGCGAGCATTAGGGTATATCAAAATTAAAGAACTCGTGATTACGCATAATTTGATGTGTTTATTGACTATGTAGTCTATACATCATCACAGTAATCTGCTGTCAAAGGTCAACAATTTGTGCGATATTTTTTCTAAAAAATCACAATAAAATCATAGATCGTGAAAATCCATCCAATAGAACGGCGGAAACGGCTACTGCAAAAATATAAAAATACGAGTATGCGAAAAATCTTTTTGAAAATATCGCGGATTTAATCCAGTTTTCTGTGGATCGTTTCCTGTTCAATGAAGAAACTGACACATTACTAGTGTTTTTGCGAAAAAAGCGGTTAAAAAAATTTAGTGATATGGGGGCTGTATCCGATTTATCCCAAAAATAGTCTGTGATGCTACATCCACGGTTATTGATGGATTTTATCGAAATAGTTTTAGATCGATGTATTTTTTCATGGTTGATAGTGAAATCGAATGCGCATAAAAAGTGTATGCAGTTTGTGCAAATTATAAGCGTTATGCAGATTTCTGCACACTGAACTGCAGACGATGATACATTTTAGCATCCAAAGTTAATCCTGGCAAATGTGTACAAATTAAAAGAGAAGAAGTCACTGTATTGGTAAACCGCATGCGCATCAAGTGATTATGAGGATTTCGCGATTTACATGCATTTCAAATTTTATTTCAAGATTATACTTCATATAAAGGAACCCAAAATGTATTTCAACGTTCTCCATATCTTCTCTTAGATGTTAGCGTGCATTCGAAAAGTGAATAGAATAAAAATGTGAATTTTTGCGTGAACTTTAACTAAAATATAAGAATAATTCCGATCTATTTTTCCTACAATTTCTTCAACTAACTCACAAAATAAAAATATTTTCTCTCACAAAAATTTTATAAATTTTCTCAATATATTTTTTATTGTTTTTTGCTATAATATGTATACCACTAAACAGATTTGTATAGCTTCGGTTTCATTTGAATCTTCACACGGTTTAGATTACGTACATATTTTAAAAATAATGTTTAGATTGATAAACAGATTGAATTTTATTAAAATAAGTTGTAACCCACCAATTTTTTTAACTCTTTCTTAATATCCGAAAATTTACAACTTTTTCACTAAAGTTATGGTACCACAGTAAGCATATAGTATATATCGACACCTCCAAATAATAGTATGTTAAGTCTAAAAAGTGAGTTTTGCAGGAGAAGCTCTCAAAGTGTGGAACTTTTTTTGAACTTCAGTACTATGCTAAGTCAATATTTGTTTATAACTTCTGTTCGGATTGACCGATCATTACCAAAATTTGACAGAATTTAAGTTAAAGGACGTTCGACACCTCCAAATAATAGTATGTTAAGTCTAAAAAGTGAGTTTTGCAGGACAAGCTCTAAAAGTTTGGAAATTTCTTTGACCTTCAGTACTATGCTAAGTAAATATTTGTTAATAAAATTAAAATTTTACAGAATTTAAGTTAAAGGACGTTAAATATAAAAATGTAAAGAACTTGAAAACATGCTAAGTCGACTTAGCATACTATTGTTTGGAGACAGTGTTTCTCAATATAATTAATAGCGATTTTATAAGATTTGTGCTTATAATCAGAATTGAAACTGCCATAACTTTTGCGAGCAATAACCAAAATTGGTATCTGGAACAGATTTGAGAATGAAAATTTTTTCTCAATCCATGTACCAAAAATCTTTCATGTGGCTTCAAAAAAAATTTGGAATATTAAAAAATATTGAGTTTATATATGATCTATATGAAATAATGGCGATGGAAGTTAATGCCGACAATTTGGAATTCATTTCGTTCTTATCAATTTTCATATAAACGTCCACTCTATTTGCAATTACTAGGTGATACAGTTATCCCAGGCAATATCTTCGTTTGCTATGAGAATATACTTTTTCTTTAACAAAATAATAAAGAAATACTACTTGAATTTTGTCAACAATATTTTATTGTTGTTTATTTCACAAAAATTGAAACGAAATCGATGTATTTAAAAATATTAATTTGCAATTTTATGATAAAAACGTGGTCGTTTTAAGGTAAAAATTGATATTTTGATTTGACTGTCCACCATTTTTGAATAAACTATTTTTTTATAAAATCCGCCTATAAAAGACAAGATTTTTATATTATAAATAAGCCCACAAAAACATAGGAAGATAGGTTAATTCGTTTTCTAGTCAGAGTAGTCACCGCAAACCGCTTTGATGGTCATTTGCCATAAAACTATGTAATATTTTTAAACAACAAAAAAATTTCGAATGTAGCTTAAAATGAGCTCTTTCTGATGAAAAAACAAAACACTACAAAACTTTGGTAGTTTTCTTAGAAAAAATGCCTGGAAAATCGCATCACATATCGACACCTCCAAATAATAGTATGCTAAGTCTAAAAAGTGAGTTTTGCAGGAGAAGCTCTCAAAGTTTGGAAATTTTTTTGAACTTCAGTACTATGCTAAGTCAATATTTGTTTATAACTTCTGTTCGGATTGACCGATCATTACCAAAATTAGAATTAGAATTAGAATTTAAGTTAAAGGATGTTCGACACCTCCAAATAATAGTTTGCTAATTCTGAACAGTGAGTTTTGCACGACAAGCTCTAAAAGTTTGGAAATTTCTTTGACCTTCAGTACTATGCTAAGTAAATATTTATTTATAACTTCTGTTCGGATTGTCCGATCATTACCAAAATTTGACAGAATTTAAGTTAAAGGACGTTAAATATAAAAATGTAAAGAACTTGAAAACATGCTAAGTCGACTTAGCATACTATTGTTTGGAGGCGTCGATATGTGTAACCCTTTAAAAATAAAATATTAATAGAAAACATATTTATTAACTTTAGTTTGTGCTTAGAAATTGTTTTTTTAGTTTAATGTGACACCGAGATACGAAAAATACAAAGCTTTGAACCCCCAAATTATTCCCTGAATTAATCTCCGTTTCTATGGATTTTACCCCAATGTGCGACGCCTAGGAATGGCTGAATATTTATGTTACCTGGCCTGCAAATCGAAACTGGCATTCAGCGTGGAAGACGGGTGTGCATACCATCGCACGACTGTGACTCCCTACAAATAGCTCTTTAAAGTCCAAACCAAACTGTTCCGGGTTTCAGACATCAGAATAAACGTATTTCAATGTTTGGAATCTGTTTCAACGTTGCAAAAGTGATCTCACTCTTTTCGGTGCAGTAGCAGAAGAGAAACTTCATATCGAGTCTACAGCCGACAGAATTGCTCAGCAAATCCTGCACAAAGAAGTACTCATTGTTTTGTGATTGAGTCGAACCGTAGAGCACGTATAACATATTCTGGAGTCCTTCTGCGAGTGCATGATTTTTCCCATCATTTTGAGGGCAGCAAACATAATTTCAATAGTCTAAAATTCAAGGCTTTTAAAGTTTTTGTCGTCACAGTTCATAATCCACTACTCTAGAAAAGGCGTGCTCACCAAGTACACCTTCGCCCGAGCAGATTCCATGGCTAACATGTGGTTTGGATTTCAATGCCCTCGGCAGGAAGCTGGTAGCACACCGTTGCTGGGATAACAGCTTTGAACTTATAACAAATCGTCTTATAATGTCTGTTGGGTAGTGCTTCCTTTTGCTCGTTGATGCTGCATTGTCATTCTCCCCAGGACTATCTGTACAGCTGTCGGATGAGTTCGTACTACTTTCTAAACAATCAGGTATAGCTGAGCGGGTATGGGTGGACACTTCCGAAGCAAATATCTGAAATTTCAGCTCAACTGCATGCCTTGAAATATTGCTGTCACTGTGCACTATTGGTACGAAGGTGACATCTGACATTTTCTACATAGAAATGTTCAATCGAGGTAGAACCCGGAGGTGACATTATTGAGACTATACGAAAAATATGTTTTAATTTTTTTAAAGAACTGAAATTGGGGTATATATAGAAATATAGACCGATGTGACCCATTTTTTACTAACCATCCCAGAATATTTTGTGTCCATTCTGCGTTCAAAATATATAAGTAATGAACACACATTCCAGCAGTAGGAATGGAAAGACGGGTAAAGCTAAACGGATTTAACTTACCTTCCTATTCCATAATCATAACTTTTATTTCATTTATTTAAATCATTGAAAAAAAAAATTCCATTAAATCTTGTCCATTTTTATCTCATTGCATTGGATTGGCTGTCATACCACCAGAGAATCTCTGCAGCTATTTCGAGAGCTCTGAGAGTAATTAAATCGTTAACCGAGCATCATTCATTTGATGACCGACACATTTATCGAATCTGGCAATGGCCACCAATGGCCAGCCATGTAATTATTTCCTCTTCATACTCACACACAGGCACACACACAAAAGTCAACGGTATTAATTTACCAATAATACCACAAAACGAAAAAAACAACAACAAAACAAAATGAGAAAATAACTATTAACGGCACCGTAATAATGAGTTTTATAAATAGAAAGAAATCTCGATAGACAACAAATTCACAACAGCACCTCTGAGCGAAAAGAAAAAATTAAATTCATGATTGAATAAAATTCCCCGTTACACGCTCAATTTGCAAACTTTAATGAAAGAAAAAAAAATTATTTTTCTCATTTACAGTAGAAAGTGCAGAAAGTGATTAACTTCATATTTTATTACTTCACAAAAGATAATAAGAGAAAATTAAAAATATAAGGCAGCTTTATAATAAATTTATAAAATAAAGTAGAGCAAATATTATGTGGTAGAGGTAGTGCATGATTATCTGCATACACCTTAGTTGCTAATCGTCCATGTGCCAAAGCAAAAACCCTTGTCTGATTTACATATTTCTTTTAAATTTCTTGGACTTGGCTATGTTCATCAATTTATCGTCAATTTATGCAAGTTAATGTACCTTGACACTCACATTCAAACTCACACCCATATACTAACGCCTTGCAGACGATTATTTTCTCATTAATCAAACATTTTCTTGAAGGCCACTAAACGTCCACCCATAGAATTCCCCATGAATTTCAATAGAATGGAAAAAACCTCTCCCCCCTCAACACATTATAGCACATTCATTCATAAATGTGTGTGGTTTTTCAGAGCATACCCATAGTAGAGCAGAAGCAGCAAGATTGTATCTTGTAATTATAACGATTTATCATTTATTGGTAAACAAAATTGAATTGTTTATGAGTCAAACATTTCACCGAGAGAGTCCATCAGAGTAGTTGACGTACTCAATATGAACAAGGCTCAGAAGTGCATGATTTTCTTACAAGTAGCCTGTAAAGTTGGTGGTTGGTCATCATTCGATTTATGCCATGTAATTTATTACACTTGTTTTTCATTTGTTCTCTCTCTTCGTAATTGATGTTATTAATTTAGCAATTTCTCTATCGCCCTGTTTTCTTATTCCAATAAGACAACATGAGATAAAGAAAAAACGATTACGATGATGATGCTGATGCCTTCCAACTTTCATTAGTACATGGGAGGATTTATGAGAAATATTTATGAACTCTATTGCCCAGGACTATCAATAATGGATGATGTATTTGTAAGAAATGAAAAAAGTATGTAGATTATAATACAGGTTGGTAGCTAAGGAAATTCGATTTGTTTGCGATAAATTTTGCCTTTAAGGCCTAAGTGACGAACTACAATGTAAACATATTTATGGAGAATATAATAAACATGGAGGACATATCTAGCTTTTCTGTTGACAAAAATTTAAATAAATTCTAAATATATTCTCCTTTCGAATTTTGTTCCAACAAAAAGGCGGCATTCGGACATGTCTACAATGACTTATGGCCAGATTCTCCAAGACGATTCGAAACTCAATTCGTTCGAGTTGGTGGAAAATTAAATATAGTCTATTTTTATTTTTTTGAAATTTTGCCTGTAAGGGCGAAGATTATTTTTAATGATTTTATTAATTTTCTCGTTTAGAGTTAAGCTTGATGGTCGGAAATTTTTTGCAAGTGAAAAAGGAAAGCCAAGGACTCGAAAACACACAGTCAAAAAATTACGTTACCTGGCTTCGCTGTTGGTTAAGCAGCTCTTCAGACGTATCGACTGTCGAATGACCTTTTTCACTTGCAAAAAATTTCCGATCATCAAGGTTAACTCTAAACGAGAAATTTTTTAAATATATAGTATATTTAAACGAACCTGCATGGTAAATCAGCCAACAATTGAAGAATGCTTGACTAAGTCGACGGTGGTTCAAAAATCGATTTTCCTGGCCAAAATCCCCATTTTTTATCGTGGCCGATTGTAAATTTTTATATGGGATTCGATAGTAATTATATAGAAACTAAGGAAACAAAAAAATTAGGTCAAAATATTGTCATTTTTTCCCTAATTTTGGAAAATACGTAATTTTTGCAAATTTCTGGAAAAAGAAGTTGCTATTTCTCGGAAACTGTAACAGCAATGTGGTTTTAACTCAAAGGGTAAAAGTCGATGCCGAATTTTTTTAGACAGCACCCCCTAAATTATTAAGTTTTGTTAGATTTCAAGATTGCCAAAGTTTGAGCACAATCGGCATATGTTAATATGTACGTGGAACTGCACAGTGGCCAAATTTCGGAAAAACCTGGCCACAAATCGAAATACAATTGTATCAATTAACACTAAATAGTGTCATATATATACTGTCCCAGTAGCACCCTAACCCCACTTGAAATTCAGTTACGTAGCTTTTTACACTTGTAATAATGGGTTACCATCCCAGAATTCAAACCGCCATAACTCAAAGTTTCGACTCACGACGGATCTGCCCTTCGGGGCTCTGTATGTCCTCACCAAGGGCTTTCACCTCCAAAAAGAATTTTCCACCCCCCAAGTCATGATCACAAACGTTAAGAAACGGTTGAAAAATACGGGTTTCTTATTCCAGCACCAAAGCCGCTTAAAATATGTAATGCATATTAATCATATCGGATTGACAATTTTAATAGCCTTCTAATGATATACATATACGGTTAATCGGTTCATAAAAACCGGATAAAAATTCGGTTTTAATATCAGAATAACCGGTTACATAATTAGGATATCCGGATCTTTATTCCAAAAAATAATGAAATTAACGTGCTTAGCAAAACGAGATCCAACAGTTTTAATTACACCGAGAATTCTAGGTTAACAATAATATATTGAAATAAATAGATATAGGGCTGTCTGAGCAAGTTTCGGGTAAAAGTGAAAAACGGCCGCTTAAACAAGATTTTATCGATTTTATGTCTTTGGGAACCGTACCTAAAATCTTTCGAGCGACATTTTTGTAGAATATTCCGAAGCTGAAAAATGTCATCTTGTGCCACTTTTATTGCGGTTCTTGAATTAAAGTACGAAAATGACTTTAAAGGAAGCGAGTTAGAAGGTCGAAATGTTCTACGAAAAAAATCCTCATTTGATTTGACTGAAGACATGTCATGTTAAATATAAGCTTAAACAACGTCGAACAAAGATATAACGCTGATTCCAGATGGCTTTTAGGGTCTCCATCAAAATATTCATCGCCATATCGCGAAAGTTCGACTGACGGCGAATCTGTCCTTCGGGGTTCTGTATATACTCACCAAGGGCTTACATCTCCAACAGGAATTTTCCACCCCCCAGACTTTGAGCTCCATTTTGTTGCACAGTGTAACAAGCAAGAAAGTATCAGTCAGTTGTGCCAACTGAGATGTACCATCAGCCTCGGACCTAAAGAAATGAATCAATAGCATACAGAACAGTTGCCAAACATTTTAAAAAGACCAGATGAGTCCTTAAACTGCACCCTTTGCAATCTTTGTTTGGGGCGTACCCGAAAGAGTGGTCCCATATAGTCAATGGTCCTACATAATTTGAGGCTGTAGGAAATAATACGATGTTTAGCGTTTGGACAATATCGGTTTCTCCCTTCGAGAGTTATCTTACGTACTACTCAAACGTTTTGCAAAAAAAAGTCAAAAGGATCAGAGACAAGCTATTAAAGTGCACTTTTCCCAATTTTTTTTTTTTTTTTTTTTTTTTTGTGGGAGGTACTCGAAGGACTGGACCAGTATAGTCCACATTTCAACATTTAAACTAAGTTTGGACAAAATATTATGATACCCAAAATTTGGTTCGAATCGGTTTATCCGTTCGAGAGTTATCGTGCGCACCAGCCAGACAGACAGACGAACGGACATGCTAAATCGACTCCAACTTGTCTGAATGGAATTTCGTCCAAACAAACTTGGGGTCTAAAACCGTTATTTCGTCGAGGCGCATTTTTGATCGTATCAAAGTGTATATACCCTTTCTAGCCTAAAGTCTGAGGGTATAAAAAGGAAAGAGTTTTCTACAAAATTTCATCGAAACATGCTGCAAATATTTGCACTTTCCGTTTTTACGTGATATTTTGTCTTGCAGATATATACACATATACATGAATATATATATATGAATACCAAATAACAATCATATTTTGAGATAATTATATAATTACGAAGTCGTTATACTTAATTTGCACCTTGTCGCACATTTTTAATCAACTATATATAAATTATGAGCAATTTTGTACCTATTTAACAATTTTATGGCATCTGTGATCACATCCGTGTGCATGCTGTTTATACCTGCTTGAAAGGCTTGCTGATCTAGAGGTTCTCTCTTATAACGTTAGACTTCTCTATCCAGATCATGAAGTGAGCGGGTGTCCTATCCACGATATGGTGATTTGGATGGCCCTCTCGGTAACACCCGAGCAAGTGCTGCAACGCAAGCATGTCACTGTGTTGCTGTACTGGAAGAATCTTTGTCTCCTCAAGTAGATGGTCCCCTGAAGACATTCTGGCAAGTTTGAATATTTTTCCACCTCATTGCACTTATATTCGCGTACCACACTGGCGCCGCATAGCTTACTACAAACAGACCTATCGCGTTTTATTATATTTTATTATATACAATAAGGTTTGCAGCCGGCTAGGGACTTGAGCACTTAGTTTCTGCCTCTAAGCTTGTCGAAGAAAGCTGCAGCATGCGCGGACGACATGAACATGCTATCGAATGTGACTCCTAGAATATTGGGGTAGTTGGTGGGAGGAATTCTGCTACCATCGACCGTGACATTTAACTTGGTGCTCACCTCTGCCGACCATGTAGTGAACGGAGTGACCGTAGATTTAGTGGTGTATATTTGCATATTCCTAGCGTGGAAAAATGTGGTAAGATCAGTCACATAGGAATACAGCTTTTCACAAATCACATCAGGGGATGTCAAGATCATACAAAAATCCGTATACGTTACTATTTCAATGCCTTCTGGAGAGGGTGGAATACAAGAGATGTAAACAGTTTCCAAGATATCACCCCACCTTGGGGAACTCCCTGTTTCACTCTACGGGGCTTGGATTTATTCTTCCTGAATTCCATGTACGACTGGTGCCCATAAATATAATTGTTTATTCAACGCTTCAAACTTGGCCGGAGGGTATTCTGCTCAATGTCCTCAAACAGCGTGGAGTGTTTGGCAGTACCAAAGATTTTTGATAAGTCATCCGCCACCATCACTGTTCTATCACACGGCTTGCTCTGGTTGAGTCTTCGACTTAAATGTGTGGCGTGCAGCGCTATTGTCGTGCTGATGATCGGCAACTGGATAGCTATTTCTGGAGCCTTAAAAGTCTTTGCTAAGGGCAACAAAAGAGAAATCGGTCTGTACGATTCACCTTTGCTGGCCAGTCTTCAATAGCGGGACCACATTGCAATTTTTTCAGACTTCGGTAATGACGTGGGTGGCGTCAGACACGTTGAGAACTTTGGTGACATACTCGACTCCCGGCTCATCCAGCTGTTTCAGCATTACAATGGAGATTACATCAGGGCCCAACGCTTAGTATGACTTAGCGTTCCTGATGGCATTCGCAACATCATCCATCGTAAATTGTGGTGGATCATCCTTCGCAGGAAGAGATCTAGTACTCTCTTTTTCGCCCGGTCACTCCAGGGGTGCTCGACATATTGTCGATTAAAATAACTTGCGCAACTATACGGTTCAGTCAGCATAACGTCGCACAACGTGACTACGGTCCTACCTTCCTCCTTTCCAGGGTTCGCGATTGACCTAACCGTTGTCACAATTCACTTACTCCGCCTCCAATGTTGCAACTCTTCAGATGATTTAACCTATTAACATCCAGTGTCAGTTCCTCAACTCTGGGATCACGATGGTTGGTACGACGGACGATGGTTCAGGAATCGATTTTCCTGGCCAAAAATCAAAATTTTGTTTTGTGAAAGATTTTTAATTTCTATATGGGATTCTAAAGTAAACATATTGAAACTAAGGAAACCAAAAAATTAGGTCAAAATACTGGAAGGTGTGGGCGTGGTGTGCCACTAAAGACGAACATTTTCCCCATTTTTGGGAAATACGTAATTTTTGCAAATTTCTGAAGAAAGACGTAGCTATTTCTCGGAAACTATAACAGATATTGTGTTCGTTGTTGTCTTGTAAGGTAAGTAAGATTGTGACCTTTAAAAATCACCGTAGCGTTTACACAACATGAGCTATTTTATTTTTTCCCAAGTACTTGAATTTTATGAAATTCCAAATTTAGTGGACTAGAACTTTTGTGGAACAACATGTAACAAAGTTCTGTTTTCACAGAAAGATGACCGAGAGTCTTCTCTTTTAGCCTATATATACCCTTGCACCCGTCCCGTTCCGTCCGTTTAACACTTTTTTCAATTTATTGAAATTACATGGGTTAAAATGTGTATTTTTCTATACTGTTTCCATATAAATTACAGATTTTTGACACAAATTAAAATGTTTTGGAGTATATGAGTTTTTATACGAATTATACAAGTTTTATGAAAACCCAATGAGTATTTTTTTAATTTTTAAAAAAAATTAATTTTTTTTTGTAATTTTTTTTGTCAAATTTTTGAAAAAAAAATTTTTCGACATTTTTTTCGAATTTCTTTTTTAGTTTTATTGGTAATTTTATTGTTTATTTGTTGGTGTTTGACCATCTTTAATGCATAGGAAGACATACAAATTACAAAAACAATCATATTTTGATGAAAACCAGTTAAAAAACTCAAAAGTTTAAATTTGACCTTGCATTTTTTGCAACTACCAGACCGAATTTTACCGCTTATAATACGTCTGAAAGCTGATTGTGTTATCTGTTTAACAAAAAAAGAATTATGAAAATATCTCTATCCGCTCAAAAGTTACAGAATTTTGGCCAGGAAAAAACGATTCTGAACCACTGTGGGACGAAGCTCATAACGCTCATTTGCTATTACAATCGCCTTTTTCTGGGAAGTTTTGTCTCACTCCGGGTATTCGAACTGCAAGTATCGGAAGGGTTGGGCAGATCTCTAAAGCGGTGATTAGTAGAGTTGTGCCAAATCAACAATTAGTCTGTTCCTTTACTTTTGAAAATAGTAAAACCGGCAAAAGTAGCAAAAGTTGTGAACTGCTCTCATATGAATTGTATGGTGTCAGAAGTAAAGGAACGCTTTTCGAGTAAAACGTGGTAAAACTTGAAGATTCTTGCACGTAAAGGAACAGAGCTTATATGGAACTATCTAGTTCACTACGCGGTTCCAATGGTCCACATCGTTTGTATGAACAAACTGCGTATACGTAATATCACACGTTAAATTTTATGACGTTACTCATACGTTTTGTGAACTAGTAGATCATTAGAGGTCATTTATGTTCATCTTAGCAACTAAACCCGTTGTCACCTTGTCCCGATTTAAGGCGGAGAAAACAGCAAAGTTCTCGGCGCTTAACTTCTAATTTTTATATAACTATTTTTATATAAGGGAATTTCTGAGTGAAATCGGACACTCTTTCAAAATGCGGTTTTTTATTTCCTTTAGTTTTTGCTGTGGTGATGCTGCTCATCAGCAAAACATTTCAGTATATTTTTAAACTTTTTTCACCAACGGCTCCAGATATATAGCGCCTTGAAAAAGTCGAATTCTGTAAAAACTATATGGAAAGAAATACTCAAAACTTCTTTAATATTGGTCCAATTTGAAAAAATCTTTTTTGTACGTTTTGTTGTTTATCGGCTATTTAATAAAAAATAGAAAAATTGCTCAGTGAGCTTGTATGCAATTTTCGCGATTTAACATTTAAAATAAATTTTTAACAAAGATTGACCCCTTCGATTTTCTTAAAAATTGTTTGTAATAAACTACGATCAATTACAACTATTTTAAGTCCTATTTGGTAGTGGGATTTGAATAATTACTATTTTTTCTTATCTTTTAAAATTTGTCAATACAATTTTCCATTTATACCAGTGTGAAACATTTGCTAATTTACCAAAAAAAATTAACTTACAACTTTTTTAACGTTTGTTTTATTGTTTTATTTAAGAAATTTTCTTGATCATCTCAAAAACTGCGTCATTTCACGATTTGAAGAAAGGTTTAGCAATTAGTGTAACAGCATTACTGTATTAAATTTTTTTCCGCCCGAATCGATAAATATCGCAGTTTTTCAGATGTTTATGATAAATTTCTAAATAAAACAACAACAAAAATTTTACAAAATGTAATTTTGTATGTGTTTGGTAAAATAGCAAATGTTTCACATTGCACAGTGGATCCACCCATTGGCCAAAAATAAAAAAATTAATGTCAAAATTTTGGTACAACATCTGGCAACTCTGACAGCTATGACATGGACCTTTCATAAAAATATATTAGTTTTTGTTTCATTCGAAAGCGATCTTCTTAAGAATAGCATCAAAAGACGGAACATTTGACTAATATTTTTTGTTGTGAGTACAACCTATATTTTAAGAGCAAGTAAATATATTCCAAATATGGCGAAACTAATACGTATAGCACAGTATTATAGTGGATTTTGAAGGAGGAGGTAATAACTTAATTTTCATTAAAAAATAGTGTTTTAGCGTGTTGTGGAATTCTAGTTAGCTGCATATGTTCTTAGTGTATTTTGCAATGCCAATTCGATCATATACTTAAATTTGACCTAAGGTTTTAGTCATGATGCCCACCAGTTCCCACCTCGGGAATTATTTTTCAAAGTAGGTCATGGGTTTAAGATTATTCAGTATTAATATCAGCTGCCATCTAGTGTCAGGCTATAAATTGTGGGTCACTGACTAAAGCTGCCCTAGAACAGTGATGGCCACCAACAACAACTTTCCTATGCCCGCGGGCATACGACACACAAGTACACTATAAACACATTCGTTCGGTTAACGCATTGTTTACGTTTCCACTCACACTAGCGCAAGTTATAATCTGGAAATGCGTGTTTTTGGCCATCACTGCCCTAGAATAAGGTTTCTATGGATATATTAGCGTATAACTCTGTTGTCTGACCACGTATATTCTCATAATTGGCATCAGTGGTAAGATGAAGAAATCTTCTTTCAAATTTGCCTTACGTTGGCGGTACATGCCTTCCAGGAAGAACGCTATAAGATCTATATTAAAAATTTTACCAATTTTCAGACACCAATATTGATTTTTTTAATCCGCTACTTATTTTCACTGGCCAAGGGTACCCCACTCTGATCCCCACCGTCTGTAATGAAGACAACTTAATGTACATTAATAAATAAATTGAAAATCTTTAACATATCCATTCATTCAAATTCAACCACAGAATAGATTACGAATAATGTTTTCTATTATTTCAATCTTTTAAAATATTTAATTGCAAAGAAAAACAGCTCAAAGTGATATCCTGCAATGTTTATCATTTGTGAATTACAACAACATTTTCTAATGGTCATTAAATAAAGTACCAATGGTCATAACATTTATAAACTGACCCATATCTGTGGGTCAAGACTTACTCTCTACCCAAGAAAGGATGTACACAGAGACTCACACATTCACTCTGACGGCTATTTATTGAAGCATAAATAAACTGAAATGAGATCCAAGTGAAATACACAAAACAGTACGATAAATGAATGTATGCAATAACATACGAATCAAGGATGTCTTATGTGTACATTGGAATGCCATGGTGATATGTAGGCAGGAAGACTGGCAGTGCGGTACACATTTCTTTGCACTGCAGCAGTGTCAGAGTCGATGTGAAATGCAAATGCCAGAATAGTTCAAAGCAAACTTCTTGTTGGTAATAAAGTAATTAATTCTCAAAGCATTCATTCACAATGACCAACACAGTACAATGGATGTGAAGTATACGTAGATAGATGGATAGGGTGGTTGGTAAAGAGAGTAGAAGTATTCAAAAGAAAAACAAAAGTGGTAAATGGAGCTGCATGTTTTTAGAACAAAGTATGGTCATTGGGTTGAAAAGATTTTTTATATTTTAGAAAATTTTAATATATTACATACTTATAAATATATTTGAGTGCTAAAAATTTAAAAATTGCATCACTTTTCTTAATAATATTTCTAAGTAAAAATAAAACTCTTGAATGAATATTGAATTAATAATAACATTTTGATATATATTCATATAATATTCTAGGAATTTATTAATCGTCTATGGCAAAACTCCATATAAAAGAAGTCATTTGAATAAATTATCAGATTGCTTTAAATTCGAAAACATCATTTAATATTTATGAGCTGCAACACAGTCTACGAGTATTTAAAATGCTTTTAGTCTGAATAAAAGTAAAATTAAGAATATACATGAATTACTTTACATTGTGATTATAGAAAATAAAATTCCAATGTAAAGCTTAAATATTTGGATCGTTTTGAACAATTTCATAAGAATAAATGTAAGCTTTTTTGGACATTTTCTCTTAATATCCACATATTTAAAATATAGTATTTGTTACCTCCACTATTCTCCTTAAATATGGCATTGGGGTCGAAATAAACATTTTATAAATGAAAGTTCTTAAAAGTAGACACCAATAAATTGTGATAAGCTCATGTACAATTTCGATATTTTGTTCTAGTCGCGTTCCGCAGGTTTTAACAAAAATAATTTATATGATTGTAGTGATTGTAGTACTCGCAATTCTGAGTTATTTGATATGTTTATCGTAAATGTAGTCTGCAAAGCTTCACAGAAATCTACATCAAAATGCGGAAATATTGTGTGAACATTTTTCTAAAAATCATATACACTCCACGTCAGTAGAATAGAACACCTAAATTTTTGTTAATGTTAGCTTATTTATCCAAAAACGAATGAATCTGCGTTTTCAATCTTGTGAGGATGTAAAGTCTATGATGTTCCGTATCAACCACATAAAAAATTATGTTTTTAGCTCTTCGCGAAATGATTTTCTGATCTATTTTCCGATAGTACTACGAGCCCTAACCACTATTAATTCGTACACCAGGTATTTTTTCACTATTTAACATGAAACTTAATTAACATCAAATGTTTGTCTAAAGAGAATAAATTTTCATAAATCTTTGTAGGATTCATTTTTTAGGCACAATAATATACTGGTAAATTGTTTTTCCATCGATTGGAAAATAAATGTGGCCTGTAACGCGATTTTCGGAAAATTCGTTGTTGGTCCCCATACAAAGTACTATGAAAAATAAAGAGCGGCCAGGGGACACGGGTTATCGTTAACCGATCGTCATACATTTTTGTAGAGATCATTTTTTAGCCACAATAATGACCCAGCAAAATGTTTGCCTCCAAAGATGCAATTAAATTATATGTACAAGTAATGTGGAAGTGCATCCAATTATGCATTTTCACTCATGATTTTTACAAGAGCGTGACTACGGAAAGATGCACTCCAAAGCACTGCATTTTAACGAACCCTTTGGCACTGCATTTTAACTGACCATTGACACTGCATTTTAACTGCAAATGGATGTGATTCTTTGGATTGCATCCAAAAGCGGTTAAAATGTGAGGAATGGAGTGCCTTTTTCATGACTCCGTTTGAACTGCATCAAAACATGCCGTGAAAGAAGTAGTCTACATTGCACTGCTTCCAATTTATTTTGCTGGGGAACTCCTAAAGTTTTTTCATCGATTGGACCATAATTGCGGCCTTTAGAAAATTTTCGTTAAAATGCACCTTTGACCCTATACAAATTACTATGGAAACAAAAATCGCTCGGTAGATACGGGTTAACGTTAACCAATCCCCGTAAAATTTCATATATAAGGTTTTTGCATCAAATGGAAACAAATTTAGGAGCTAGGAGCTCCAAAATAAAAATATTTTGTGTTTTTGGGTCGCCCTAATATACATACTTTAATAACACATTGTTGAAATATGCTCTGTGTACGAATTAATTGTGGTTAGGGCTCGTATGAAAAAAGGCATTTATTTTTGGTCATCAGGTTAGAACAGTCACTTTTTTGAGATATTAACGCCGAATTTTCTTTCAGTCGATAAAGCAAGGCTTTCACATCATTTTTCACCAAAGAAAACCTCTTAATTATTCCGCGGACACCGAAATAATAATGTTACGTTTTTCATAAATATTTTGAAAATATTCCTTCTTATGAGCATCCGAAGCACTCGATTGTATCCGTCGAGGTTATCTGTGTCATATTTTATCTTATTGTGGAGAAATATGACATAATTGCGCGACTCCCATTGAAATTAAGAGATATTTCCAATATCTGTCAATTTAAACCCTTCAACGCTGTTATTTCGGTGTCCGCGGAATAATTTATAGGTTTTCTTTGGTGAAAAATGATTAGAAAAAATTGCTTTATCGACTGAAAGAAAATTCGGCGTAAATATCTCAAAAATTCGCGAAAATAAAGTGACTGTTCTATCCTGATGACCAAAAATAAATGCCTATTTTTATACCCTCCACCATAGTATGGCGGGTGTATTAAGTTTGTTTTTCCGTTTGTAACGAATTGAAATACTCATTTGCGACCCTATAAGGTATATATATTCTTGATCAGGGTAAAATTCTGAGTCGATATGAGCACGTCCGTCCGTCCGTCCGTCTGTGGTAATCACTCTAGCATCCACAAAAATGGAGATAGAACGCTGAAATTTTGGGAAAATGCGTCTTTTGTTTGCAGGCAGGTCAAGTTCGATGATGGGCTATATCGGTCCACGTTTTGGTATAGCCCCCATATAACGGTACCCCCCGATTTACGGTATTTTGACGTTTTTAGCTACATTTTCAGACCGATTTAGCTATAATTTGACATTTAGGGTTCTTAAGTGTCAATAAACTTATATAACAAAAGCTGTGGACATAGGTCCACGTTTTGGTATAGCCCCCATATAACATTGTAATTTGAATATTTGAACAAAATTGTCATGAAAGGTCGATGTATTGATAAAGCTCCCATATAAAAGTACCTCCCGATTTTCAGTAATTTGATGATTTTAGCTATAATATTAAACCGAACTAGCAGGAATTTGACATTTGAAGTTCTTAGTGGTCAGAACACCTCTCCATAAAAAATTTTCAACATAGGTCCATGTTCGGATATAGCTCCCATCACCGACGTAGACAGGTTTTCGATCCCATAGGATATTAGCTTATGCTACTTACTTACTTACTTAGCTGGCCCATTACAGAACATTTGTTCTATAGGCCGAACTAAGAAGAGATCTCCATTCCTCTCTATTTGTTGCTTTGCACTCTGGAATACCGCGCCTTTTCATCTCATCATTCACTTGTTTGCGCCATCTATTCCTTGGCCTGCCAATTCTGCGTGCACCGCCATGTGGCATGTATTCATACGCCTTTTTAGCGGGTTCATCATCGCTCATTCTTTTGATATGGCCTAGCCAACGCAATCGCTGCTTCTCGATACGTTTAACAATATTGATGTCGTTGTATAGCAGATACAGCTCGTGGTTCATGCGACGTCGATATTCACCGCCAACGCAGATTGGTCCGTAGATCTTTCGAAGAATTTTTCTCTCAAACACACCAAGCACTGCCATGTCTGCTTGCGCAAGTACCCAGGCTTCGGAGCCATACATCAGCACGGGTAGTATCAGTGTTTTGTAGAGCGTTATTTTTGTTTGACGAGATGTGGCTTTGTTTTTAAACTGCTTACTTAATCCAAAGTAGCATCTGTTGGCCAATACAATTCTTCTTTTTATTTCACAACTGATGTCGTTTGTTGTGTTGACGGAGGTGCCGAGGTAGACGAAGTCTTTTACTACCTCAATATTATAGGAACCAACTTCCACAGTCGGTCCGAGCTCAATGGACGCATTGCGCGTCGACACCATCAACTTGGTCTTCTCACCGTTTACCGCCAGACCCACTTTAGCAGATTCTCCTTCGACCTTTATAAAGGTATCAGTTACTTCTTTTACTGATCGACCCATGATGTCTATATCATCAGCATAAGCAAGTAACATGTGACTATTGGTGTATATTGTACCACTTCTTTTGACGTTTGCCTCTCGTATAACCTTTTCTAGCAGGATGTTGAAGAGGTCACACGAAAGGCTGTCTCCTTGTCTGAAACCTCTTTTGGTACCAAACTCTTCGGAGAGGTTCATTCCTATTTTAACTGAGGACCTCGTGTCAGTTAAAGTCATTTTACAAAGCCGGATGAGCTTTGCGGGAATACCAAATTCAGACATGGCTTGGAATACCTTTGAGCGCAGCGGACTGTCGAAGGCTGCTTTATAATCGACAAAAAGGTGGTAGGTGTCGATCTGCATCTCTTGGGTCTTCTCCAGGATTTGCCGCAGGGTAAATATCTGGTCAATGGCGGACTTGCCAGGTCTAAAGCCGCATTGGTATGGTCCAATAATCTCGTTGACCATTGGCTTTAGTCGTTCGCACAATATCCCTGACACGATCTTGTAGGCAATAGGGAGTAGACTTATGCCCCTATAGTTAGAGCATACAGTCTTATCTCCCTTCTTGTGGACGGGGCACAGGATACTCAGGTTCCAATCGTCGGGTACTCGTTCTTCCTGCCAGATGGTGCTAACTAGCTGATGAATACACCTTATCAGCGTGTCGCCTCCGGTTTTGAACAGCTCGGCTGGTAAGCCATCGGCCCCTGCTGCCTTATTATTCTTCAGCCGATTTATTGCTGTCTTTACCTCATCTTGGCTGGGCGGTATACATTCAATACCATCTTCTGGGATTGGGACTGTGGTATCTTCGTCGTCTTCGCTGCTATTGGATACCAACAGATTTGAAAAATGTTCTTTCCATATCCTGAGTACACTATCTGTATCAGTTACCAAATTACCTTGCTGGTCTCTACAGGAGGATGTGCCTGTACCAAAGCCATCAGTTTGATGCTTGACTCTTTGGTAGAATTTTCGGACTTCATTCTGGCTCCTGTACATCTCGATTTTTTCACACTCCCGCTTTTCCATCTCTCTCTTTTTCCTGCGGAAAAGACGTTTCTCCTCTCTCCTTTTCTCCCTGTATCTCTCTCGTGCGCTACGCGTTGCTACGGATTGTAAAGTAGCCTTATATGCCGCATTTTTCTCTTCGGTGGCAGCACGACACTCCTCATCATACCATGGATTCCTTGGTGGAGGTCTCTGGTATCCAAGTATGGATTTTGCGGCTGTTTGCATGGAGTGGGCAATGCTTTGCCATTGCGCTGATATGTTATCGGGATGAGGAGGGCTTTGATTAAGCAATTGGGCTAGTTGAGTGGAATATGCTGTGGCTATCTGTTGTGATTGCAGCTTACCGATGTCTAACTTTCGTGTTGCGTCTGTTCGTACTTTGTTTGCTACGTTTAAGCGGGTACGTACCTTTGCTGCAACAAGGTAGTGGTCCGAATCAATGTTTGCGCCTCGGAACGATCGTACATCCAACACGCTCGATGAATGTCTTCCATCTATCACAACATGATCAATTTGGTTTCTTGTTTTCTGATCTGGAGACAGCCAGGTGCCCTTATGAATATCGAGATGATTAAATCTGGTACTGCTAACTACCATGTTTTTTGCAGCTGCAAAGTCTATCAGTCTCATACCATTGTCAGATGTTTCACTGTGGAGACTGAATTTCCCGACTGTTGGGCCAAAGATATTCTCCTTTCCAATTTTGGCATTAAAATCGCCTAGAATGATTTTAATGTCATGGGCAGGGCAACGGTCATATGTTTCTTCTAAGCGCTCGTAAAATATATCTTTGGTCTGTTCGTCCTTTTCTTCAGTGGGAGCATGAGCGCAAATAAAGCTGATGTTGAAGAATTTAGCTTTTATTCGAATAGCAGCAAGTCTTTCATTCACTGGAGTGAAGCTGGATACAAGATGTTTTAGTCTCCGACTAACTACGAATCCACAACCAAACTCATGCTTTACGTCATGGCAGCTATAATACAGTGCGTCACCTTTAGGTGTTGTTGTGACGCCTTTCCCAATCCATCGTATTTCCTGTATGGCAGTAATATCGGTCTTGTACTTTTCAAGTACGTCTGCCAATGCGAAGACTGCACCTTCTCTATAAAGAGTGCGAACATTCCAGGTGCAGATTCGCAGATCATGGTCCTTAAAACGTTTGCGGGGTTCGTCAACTTTAGAGGGGTTTGTTTTTCTTTTCTTTCGTTTTTTCATAGTAGGCTGTTTTTTCTAGGGGAGGGTTACTAACCCGACGCCCAAACCCAAGTTTTTAACGTTCTTATGGGTGAACGCGCGGCACATGTTAGCTCACTACCTTTAACGGGTGTTAAAGGCAGTTCCCCAGGTGACACCACGGGGAGGTCAGTGTCCACTTGGGATGAAAGAGGGACCAAGATAAATCCTGGGCTTTGCCATGTTAAAACCGGTCAGGACCGTTCCTTGGTATCTTCCATCCCCTACGTCACCTTATGCTACACTTTTTTTAATTTTTGAATAAAATTTTAAAATGTTTTAAATTTTTCAAGAAATATGTAAAGTTTTATTACAGAGAATTATTTAACTTCATTGGTATACTTATTGTCCAACATATTTGAAAGTATAAAGACTAATGAAAACGTTAGGCTTTTTGAGCAATTTTCCGCATAGTTGCTGTTAAATTTGAAGATGCTGTTTAAGCATTTATTCGTAATTGTAGGCTGACTGCAAGTGTTACTTAGTTCAGAACAGTACTTTGGCTTATAAACAACATCTAGAAAAAACATTCTTGCAATCTTTTGTATTTGAAATTTTTGATAAAAGCAATTCAACAATAAAAGATAAAATCGTTGCTAAATGTTTGTGGTTTTAAATTTTTGTATATAGTTTCTAACACCCTTTTGTAATGAACTATTTATTTTCTTTATTATGTTTGAAATTTGAAAAAAAAAACTATATCAACCATTTATTATGTTATAATTCTGTTCCACCGCAGTGTCGCCCATTGAGATTATTTGAAACTGGTTTCTTGCTACAAATTAGTAAATGTCTATTGTACAAAAAAAAAAAAGGATTTTTCTGTCGTATTTTTATGTTTTGTTCGACCTTTCGAATGATAGTAAAATAAAGATTATTGAGGTTAAAGTTTATATTTTATTTATTGCATATTTTTTCCAATATTTCGAAATTACATTGAATTTCATCTTCAGGGATTTTTCTGTCGATTACTCATTGAATTGCATTTTGGGAAGTACTTTCAATGGATACACATTTCTAGAAATGTTCCTTTTTACTTCTTCGACAAAGGACTTTGTGACGACAAACGATATAAAAAAAACTGGTCTTCGTCAAAATCTCAACAAGTATCAGCCGGCTTTGCGGGCAGGAATATAAATTGAGCCTGTGTGAACTGAAACGTTTATCTATGGACAGATCGAACAACGGCTACACAACCAAAATCCCTTAACCCAAAGCTACCCAGCAAAATTTGAAGGAAGGGGTTCTATGCGATGACGTGATTTCATGGCATATTTTGCATTGGCTCAAAGCAAGTCGTGAAAGATCCGATCTTTTCATTAGCATTTAAACCCATGCAAAGGAAGTCGTGAAAGATCCGATCTTTTCATCAGCATTTGTATCACTTGTACAGATCATAACAAGCAAACAAGTCGATTTGTACATCCCTACAAGTAGCGACATCAAAACAGAAGAGTATACATTTCCAAAATTTTTGTTATAAAATTACAAAATTACAAATTAAATGTAGGTTCACGAACTAGAAATTCTTAAAGGAGTGCTGTTGGAGTCTATGTCGAAATCTGAACTGGTGATGAGAAGATAATAGAAAAGCTTTTGTAAGATGAAACAAAATCACTCAGCCACTGATTTTGTTTCATCTTACAAAGTATACACTGTAGCGGTGCAGCGGCGGTGATTAAATTGAAGTTTTGGGTGTAAACTTTATGTTAATAAATTAGTTCGTTATTTCATGAATTAGTTTGAATTAATGAAGAGTTTGGTTTGTCTTGAAAATCATATTTCAATACAGAATTTTCCATTTTCCAAACAAGACATGAAAATGTCATGCCAAAGGGTTGGTGAAAATGACATGTCAAAACATTGGTCAAAATGACATGCTTAGGATCCGACAATGAATGTCATCTTCAGATCCGAAAATGAATGTCATCTTATGGTAGTCACGCTCATATAAAATTCATGAGTGAAAATGCTAAAAAGATGACATGCCAGATCACTTGCACCCATGATTCAATAGCATCCTTGGCATCGAACATTGTGCTGGGTATGTATTAGGAGATTTTCAGAATTGTGAAGTTATTTGGGGACGTATGACACGGTGCTCTTGAATCAAATTTAAATGGAAGGTGCTTACACCTGGGAAGTTTTTGCGGATTCTGAAACTACAACGTTCATAGATGCTAAAAATCAAAAAAAAATCGCCGGAGCGCTTTTTAAATAAATCGCTATTCACGTTGACATTTTTAGGGGTTGTTTAGGGTTTCACGATTTTGCTTGGAAACCGCAAGTCCAATCGAAATGGAGCTAAAGAAAATGTTGTAGCTGTGAAAATTCTCTACAGGATTGACGTTTATGATTTATTCTCAGGCTGTACCATTTTTGAGATAAAGAAGCTCAATTTACATTTGTTGGTTTTTTGTTAGGGTTTCGCGATTTTGCTTGAATACGGCAAGTCTTATCGTGGGACCTGAGAAAATCTTATAGCTGTGAAAAATCTCTACAAGACTGGCTTATGTAATTTTTCCTAGTTTGTACCATTTTTTAGATATATAAGTTTAAGTTGGGAAATTGCAGTCATGACATTGTTTTATAAGGAGACGATACAGAGTTGAATTGAATTTGAATTGTCCCAATTTCAACTCCTTTGTTGTTTTGATTTTTGATTTTTAGCATCTATGAACATTGTAGTTTCATAATCCGCAAAAGCTTCCCAGGTGTAAGCACCTTCCATTTAAATTTGATTCAAGAGCACCGTGATGAACTTGCCAACAAAATATGGATTTAATCATTGATCGCAAGTGTTGCGGAGAAGGTACCTGAAGAAATGGACCGGACCAACATAGTTTATTTTGGAAGTAGATATTATTTTGGGGGTCATTCCTTTTAAAAGTTATTGCGTCCACCAGTCAATTCAGTTCTTCACCAATGTGGTTCATTTTCGAGCTTAAACTAAGTTTGGACCAAATATTACTAAATCCAAAGTTTGATCCATTCAAGAAAAATCGCACATACCGCTTTAGCTAAAATTCTTGAAATTTAAGGGAAAATACCAGACCGAAAATCACTATCTTCGAACATTATATAACGCTCGCGGAAATATCGCGATAAACAAAGTTTGGACCAACGCAGTATCCGGTTAGAAAGTTGTCGTGCGCACCAACCACTACACATGATTGCCGTAGGTGTTTTTTACAGCTCTCGGGCCATTTTCTCTGGAAGTATGTACTTGCACCTGAAAAAACTTGTACTGTAGTAATAGGGGACCCGAGAACGCTTGTTGCAAAAAAGCAAAGCGTTTGCCGAGAGGTCTTTTTGTTTATTAATTTATTAATTTCATATTTTTATGGATTTTTGCTAAAAGAATGTATACATGTATAGACCTGGATTGGTACTAGAATTTCATTTTAAAAGAATTAAGGACTGGTTGCCAGAGTTGTCCTAGTTTCTGATCAACTTATGAGAAGAACCACGATAGGAAACCAGAATTTCTATAAGAGAAGTCCGACCATTGTTCCGCGATTGGGTGCTAGAACTTCATCATTGATAGACTCACTATTGCTCAGTATTAGTTCTCTATCAAGAAAACCACTATCAGCCTTCAGAAATTCTTTGCGATAAGATCTACGATCTACGATTGGAAATATACATAGGGAAATAACTACAATTGGTTTCTTTATGACAATAACAACGATTGGATTTCCGAAATTGACCATATTCTGACACAGCAGCGTGATAAAAGACAAAAAAGAAAAAGTGATATCACTCAATTACATAACATTCACTGTAGTTGTGAGTTATTTGATAAATGATGCACCCTACAATATATGTGATTATTAATATATCCATTGTTTTGAACATATATTAACTCTGATATATTGTCAAAAAAACAAGGGACATTGACCTAGAGGTCTTACGTCATTTTAATTAACATGTAGAAGTGAACATTATTTCATCAGTAATATAAGTCTAAAATATGGTTTACATCTTTGCTAAATAAGAAATTTTCGATAACATGAACTTTCAAAATATTGGTCAGGTGGGCCCCCCCCCCCCCGAAATGAAATCCTGGCTACGTCCCTGGCTCCCATATAACGGTACCTCCCAATTTTCAGTAATTGGCAATTTTAGCTACAATTTTTAACCGAACTAACTGTAATTTGACATTTGAAGGTTGTAGAGGTCACTACACATCTGCATCAACAATTTTCAACATAACCCCAATATAACGATACTTTCCGATTTTCGGTACTTTGAGGGTTTTACTTAAAATGTTTAACCACGTAGGTCCATGTTTTGGTATAGCCCCAAAACAAACCCCCCGAATTTCCGTACCTTAGCTTTATTTGTTGGACGAAGTTTCTGTAATTTGAAATTTAAAAGCCAACAAAAATTGTTCATTTAAGTTCATATTTTCGTATAGCCCACATACCTCCGAACTAGCTGTTAATGACATTTGAAGTTCCCACGTTATGTACCGATTTTCGGTATTTTGAGGATTCTAGCTACAATTTTTAACCGAATTGGGAGTTATTTCAAAAACTGTCAACATAGGTCCATGTTTTATTGTAACCCCTATATAACGGTACCTCCCAATTTCTCTCCCACCAAAAATTGTCATCATACATAGTTAGATATAGGCACCATAAAAAAAGGCCTCCCGAATGAAGCATTTTATGTACATTATCTGGCATTTTAAGGTACCCACTTAAAGTTGGGACAGGACAAAAACTAATTATTCCATTTTAGTTAAGAATATTTTATGGTGGAGGGTATGAAAAGTTCGGCCCGGCCGAACTTAACACTTTTTTACTTGTTCATAGTACTATCGGAAAAATGATCAGAAAATAATTTCGCGAAGAACTAGAAACATAATTTTTTCTGTTTTTCTGGATAAATAAGCCAACATTAACAGAAATTTAGGTGTTCTATTCTACTGACGCGGAGTGTATTTCGGGCCTAATTGTTGTACAAATAAATTTTGTACATACTTTTGGGTGAGATCTGACCGCTGGAAAATCTACTTTTTAAAAATAGATTTTCACACGTAATGATTTATTAGATACTGAATGTAAAAATGTAAAATTTGCAACGGAGTACGAGGAAATCTAAATGACAATTGGACAATGAAAGACAAGACGAGAACGTGTGATCATTGTGAGTGCTTCTAAGACACTGATGTTTATTGCAAAACCTTTAGTTCACCTTTATATCTTCTTAGGAAATTGGAAATGTTTTATTGAAATATGATTTTCATGACAAACAAAACTCTTAGTACAATTAATTTGTCAGCAAAAAGTTTACATCCAAAATTGCAATTTAGTCACCACCGCTCTGCACCGCAACAGAGTTTACTTCTTCCGCTTCTGTCTTTACGGACTTTTTGCTCAAATTTTGAGAAGCGAGATTTGATTGATTTCGTTCTATGTCAGATTTTGAACTGACAAGAGAACTTTTACAATATTAAAGAGTGCAGTCCGATTCTATTTCTAGCTCGATGATTGGAGACTTCCTTTTATTACTTCGGAGTCTGAACGACGTTTTGGGCTTCGTACAACACCAATTGCTTAGAAGTTGTACTTAACTGGTATACAGGAAATGTAAGACAACTTTACGACTGGAGATTTAACAAATTTGTTCGTGATTTCGAGTCTCCGACAACATCAAACCTATTGTAAATAAAAAACCTTATATAGCTTTCAACATATATAGATAACTAAAAGAAAATATACAGGTGTGTAAATAAAAACACAAACTTCATTTCTATTGAATCGATGGAATGGGTACAAATGTTGATAAAAAGATTGGATCTTCCACGACTTTCTGCGAACCAAAAAATATCCTATGAATTCGCGTCATTGCAAGGGAACCCTTACTTCAAATTTTGCTGGGAATGGATATAAATTAAAACTGTTTATTTGAACTCTATTTCCGTTTAAGCCTCAGGATTTATCTCAAAAACCCGGTAACCTTCCTCAATAGGTAGGTATGAATGCAGATAAAGCAAAATCAGCCTATTTTCTTGGGAGATTTAAGAAAAATGAAAGGAGTATTCCTATGGATTTTTAAAAATATTTTAAAATTTAAAATTCAAGTGAAAACTGTATTTATAAACAAAAAATTATTTGTTGTGTCTCAAATACGAGCTTAAATTGGCTATAACATCCAAACTATTGTAACAAGCATTGTAATTTTGGTATCGTTAGATTCTCCGTGAAGTTTTTATGTAATTTTATGACGGGCAAATGAAGTATATAAGAAAGCTCACATCAAATTTTTTGTCTGAGTGTGACCGAATTTTGTCAATATGAAGTTGGTATTTGTGTGTATGTGCTTGTTAAGAAACCCAGTTGTTCGGGTAACTAGGGAATAACTAGCAATTTTTCTGGCTACTGGTAAACACCCCTAGTTACCACCCTATCTACTCGCAATGTTATAGACTGGTGAATTTAACATGGGGATGTCATAGGAAGGGGTCTATTGTCTCCTCACTGCATTACCAGTAACCACACAATTCGATAGTCGTGTGAAGGCAATTGTCGCTTCATTGCATTACCAGTAACCAGTCAATTCGATAGTCTACGGAAAGCCAATTGTCCCTTCATTGCATTACCAGTAACCAGTCAATTCGGTAGTCAGAAATTATAGCCAAAATTACTAGTAAGTTGAAGTCAGATACATGGGTAAATGCACATACATATATACATATGTGTGCATTAGCCACACATTATTTTATTGCATGGTGTGCAAAAATTTTACAAATGACAGCATTTTGTTTAAAAAAGAAAAAATAAAAGAGATTACAATAGAGAAACATTGTCGATTACACTATCCATCGGTAGCAGCACCTGTAACTAGTGAAATGACATGATAGGCAGGAAAAGCCATTTTCAGTGGCAAAATCAGGCTATAGACTATTTTGTGTGCCATTTTTGGTGTAAAGTAACTAGTATCAATGAGTAACTAGGTACATAACTATGCCAAAGTACACGATTATTATTTATTGAACAACTGGGAAAATATGGAAAATGTTTTGAAAACAAATTCAAAATAAAGTGAAATGCAATCGTTAATTATAAAGCCATTGTTAAAGATAAATATTTATCAAATTTAATTTGAAAATAAGCTTTTGACCCTGTTTCGAGGTAAATGTGCAATTAAATGCTAATGTTTAATTAATTTTCGGGCTTTTTTAACTTATTTTATAAGATGATAGAAAAATATCAAAAAAAAGCAATTGGTTGCATACGCCATTATAAAAACTGTGATAGAAAGCGGGCATAGGATAGGGCTAATTTTCTTTCGTTTTTTTTTTCTTTTTTTGAACGTGTTCTTCCTTCCTTATGTCACCATGGTTGTACTTAAGTTTGTTTTAAATTCTTTGTAAAATCCACGAATACTGAGTAACATATTAAATATTCTACTGGCTGAGGTCACTTCTTGATACTGACTTTTTAGTAACAATTGTGCTCATTAAAATAATTAGCGTCTTAATGATATTTTTTCTTAAAATCAGAAAGAAAACCGGGAAAACATTTGTCCGCAATAACCAAAAAAAGGCTCGCGGGGGATTCACCCTGGAGATTTTTTTCTTAAACTATATACCAAAAATAGTTGATGTAGAGCGAAAAGAACAGTCTGAATTGGCAACATTTCCCGTATACCCTCGTTAGACTAAAACCACTGGTCAAGAAAAACTCCTCCACCTAAAATTGGATGTAATCACACCGCCCATTTTCATGCATTGTTGAAGTTGTAATCTACATTTTCTGCCCCAGTTTGCTGTAATTGGTAATAAGGATTCCTAACGGCCAAAAAACTTCCTATGTACTTTATTGTAGTTCATAATATTTCAATACGAAAAGTATAAAAAGTTCGGCTCGGACGAACTTTACCCTTTTTACTTAGTTTTTATTCGCTTTCCGCATATGAAGTAGCGGGCACTTTCCCAGTATATATAATTGTTCTACAAACATCCCAGAAGGGACAATGCAGACTTCTCTCATATGTATCAATGAATCCCGTTTCATATTAGCTCAATGATATGGGACCCTCTTTTTCATCGTCAAGTGTGAACGGCGTGTCTTAAGGCACCACTACTAGATAAGTTTTACATGGCTGAAATACACAAGAAATATTGCCAACATTACATTGAGTGATATTTTGCCACAATTTCGTATAAATAAATCGCTTTTAATCAAATTTTGGATTTAAAATAACTTTAAACCACAAAGATTTTATTTTAAGTTAAAATTTACATTTAATCTATTTTAAAACCCAATGTAACCCTTTGGCGTCTTTACCAAATAAATACTTAAATAACATTAGAATGTTATTTCCTTAAGTCAGTATTTGTATTTGTTTAATATGTTCATTTTACAATTATCTGGACCAAGTGTGATCAATCTTTGTTAAAACAAAAGCACAGGATTTGATTAATTTATTGAAATTACCTTTATAGGTTAGTTTGCATAGTTTAATGTTATATGTTACGCACACACACACATGTCAATAAACTCAAACACACAACATGTGTGTGTACACATTTTCTCACACCGATATCCTCAAGCAAAGTATATGTACATATATGAAGAATCTAATGTTGTCATCTTGTTTACATTTTACAGTTCAAACGATAAATGGCTAACGAGCAGAGTTACCATTACGGATGCCAAACTCTCGGACAGTGGCAATTATTCATGTTCGATTGGCAGACTCTTCACAGCCATTGTCCAGGTGCAAGTGTTGACAGGTGAGTAGAAAGTAGTGCAATACAAAACAATCAACAGACCAACAAACAACCAGACAGAAAGAAACAACGACAAACGTACATAGATACATAGTTACACTTTTGCTATTTCTTCATTCTTTGCAATGCGACAAGATATAATCCTGCCGAGTGACACACATTTTTAATTAATTGAAAAACACACACACCGAGAGACATGCATACATACAAACTTCTGCATCACTGCTTTCTTGTATACTTTTGCCCCAATCCTTACGATTAAGACTTTCATCTGTGCATCTGTGCTAAAGCAATTCTCCAATATTTGCACAACTTCAAGGTGAAACATCAAACATAGTTCACTTCGAATACCAAGAAGATGTTGTTTAACTTCATTCCAAAAGTTCTCGACACATTTCGGTAATTAATTTACATTTATCTTAACCCTTGTTTGCAAAGTTTTGCGACATTGTATTAATGTTTCATTGGCCCAGAGCACACAAAAGGGTAATTACAGTTCATTCCTTTCACAAGAAGACAACGACAACAACAACAACAAAAATAGCAGGTATTCATTTCCAAATGTTTATTGTTACCAGGAAATTAAACTATATGAAATGTTCAATTAAATTTATAAGCAATTTTTAATCCAATGGGATGGAATTATGCAAATTCGAATAATAGCAATAAATAAGAAATTTGCATTTAAATCTGAGGATGTATGAAAATTCTATAATGTTTTATATTAAAATTCTGACATTCAAAATTATCGTACAATATTTTTAAATTAATTTGGGAATTTGTATGACAAATTTTTAATTTATGGCAAGCCGTAAGAATTTTTGGTAATTTTAATTAAGAAATTTAATCAAAGTATAATAAAATAGAGCAAAAATTCACGCTGCAGTACAGGTTCATGAACAGAAAATAACATATAACAAGTAAAAACGGCGATGAGTTCGGCCGGGAACATGAACTGTATTGAAGTAAATAGGAACAATAAGATTCCTTCCCCTTCATATGGGGCGTCATCGTTGCTCTTTCCAAAACAATGGTTAATATTTAAAATTTTCCGAATTGAGCTTTTTTGTCATCTGGCAACACACAATATTAATTAAGTATCACAGCAATACATACATAAAATTGGTCAACACCGGTAGATTAAACCTGAATATGCATATTGTTTGCGTAGCAATATGGAAAGAAAATTAGAGAAAAATAAAACACGATGTGAAAGTATTTTTTCTAATCGCAGTGGACTGTATTTTTATTGATTTAACGTTCGTGGAACGGTATTACCTTTGTACAAAGGGTTTGACGAGTAGGACGTGATCCTATCGTTGGTGTTAGTTTTAATAACTCTAGCGTAGATACTGAGAAGCGGGCTTTTCTCAAACGTCACTCATTAGATTCTGTCATTACCTTTCATTTTATGTACGAAGTACATAGTCATATTTTAAGGTAGTAGACAGACTCCAATGAGGAGAAAAGGCATCCTTGAAACAAATTTAAAAATTAAAATGGGTTTAATAAAACCTCATAGCAAATTGTTCATTCCGCCGGCCTTGCAATATCCAGCTATGTTGCAAAATTAAATGTTAGTTATTTAAAAAAGTACTTTACATTCGTGTGCCCGTGGGGCACGATCGTGCAATGCCTCGTGGAGACCTTGATCATCATGTAAAGATTGTAAAAGGTGATTGAAGACCACCTCTTACAGATTTACGTGGCGAGATCACAAGTTTCTCCTGGAGGAACTCCGAGGAGTCGCCGAGGGCGAAATTAATTTGTATAAAAATAGGACTGTATTCTCCGAAGGAGGTACAGTACCAGCTGTCCTTTTTGCCGTAGGCTTCATGTGGAGTGGCTTTTTAATCAGCTTGTTGTTCCTTGTCGTGCATGGGGACGTCATCCTCACACCATCGTCGCAACCATCATTCGAAATTTTCCAAGTCATAAGAAAAATGGAGAGGAAGCGAGAATTAAACAATAAAACAAACTTTTAGGTCAGAAGGACCTCTTAACCGTTGGTCGTTTTACATATATAGCCCGATGCTTCGCGGCTCTAACACGGCCATCAAAGCTATATTTTTTCAATAACACGAAAAAGTAGTGAGGTCGCGTAGACGCCTCGAAACATGGTCTATTATTAATTAACTCCGTTGGAGTGGGAATATGGATGTTTGAGTGCCGTCGGGATTAAATTTCGTTTTCAGTATCAGTATTGATACCCTCTTTCGAACGTAGATAAATATTTTTGCCCCGGAGGAGCTTGAATGCAATATCCAGTGACGGAATATTTTAGGACTTTTTATTAATTAAAATTTGAATCAAATGCCTAATGAACATTTTGGGATGTGCCCATTAAAACCAATAAGATAGACGGCCTTAGGGCCAAAGTTTAAGTAGATGGTCGTAGAACCAATACTTGCGTAGCAAGTGGTGGAGAAGTGTAGGCGATGTAATCTCTGTTTTCCGTGGGAAAACTAACCCTGCATGGCTTACTAACCCGTCAACACATACACCACCGAAGGTTAAGTGCATGACTGTCAATAGCGTCCGTATGGATAAATTGGAGCCCAAAGACTCAATGTCCCCAGTCTTCTATCCTAACTAATTCAAGGAGAATCCCTAAATAGAAGGCCCAGTATGGGTGGATGGCATTGGACCTGTAAGGATCCAGCCGAAGACTGTACTTTGCGCTATCAACGAACCCAATATCTTAGTATGAGAGCCCTGTGCCAGAATCTTCGGATAAAGATCTGCACCAAGAAGAAGGTCAACAGAATGGGAAGAGAATTGATCGGGGTCCGCCAAACGTAGATTTGGCAATTGTGGTAGAGTGTCAGTTGGGATGGAACAGGAGGGCAGATTATCTGCAATGGTCGGGACGACAAGAGCAGTTGTGTCCATTGAATGCGTAGCGTCCAAAGGAGACACAATGTGAATGGAACATTCTTTGTCAGAAATGACAGAAACTGACCTACTCACACCCAAAATTGAGGCTCTAACTGCATTTGTGGCAATACCTATTCTACTCTGCATATTTTCAGAAATGAAAGATGATTCAGAAGCAGGATCAATTAAAGCTCTGGCTGGGTACGTAGTACCTTGGTGCACAATATGGACCATAGCCGTGCCTAACAATACTTTCCTATTCTGAGTGGTATGGAATACCTGTCTCGTAGTAGACCCAGATGAAAGAACTGTAGAGGTAGAAGGGGAACATACTGCAACTAAACTCCTGGAAACAGGTGACGTCGGAGACGTGTGAAGTGTTGAGACCTCTCTATGTAACAGGGTGTGATGCCTTTTGTTGCATATAGCACAATTATGTACACTATTACAGTGTGAAGCCTTGTGTCCGTGAGACAAACAGTTAAGACAACAGTAATGTTTCTTAACTGCACTTATCCTTTCAGGAACTGAAAATCTAAGGAATTTTTGACAAACCCTAAGATGATGTCTTTGTCGTGAACAAAGAGCACATGATTTAGGCGAGGGTGCGCGAGAATACCGTGAAGAACGAGGTGTGCTTTGTGGCGTGGCCACAGATGTTTTAATGCTTCCACCATTCGTGGAATGGGAAAGTCTTTTATTGTGATTTAGAGGTTCGACGTAGTCTATGCCCCTAATATCACGTAAGCAGGTCAGAGTTTGGATTCTTTCCGTGAGAAATTGATCCAAATCTGCCCACGAGGACAATGCAGACTTGTTTTTAATGCATTGTTCCCATAGCACAACGCAGTGTTTAGGTAATCTCTGAAGACAGAGGAAAACTAGAATTGGATCCCAGTCTTCTGTCGGCACGTCATAATTAGACATGGACGAAATACACCCGTTTATGCCTCTTTGCAAAGTCTTCAACCCTAAACTAGTTTCCTCTTCTAAAACTGGTAGGTCAAAGAGGCGTTTTAGTTGGTGGTTCACCAAAATACGTGGATTGTCGTAAGTTTGTTGCAAAGCATTCCACGCCAGACTAAAATTTGTGTGGGTAAGCGAAAACTTAGCCACTATTTCATGGGCATCACCACTGGTCTTTTTCTTTAAATGACATAAGCGTTCTATATCACTTATGCCGCTGTTGTTAATATAGAGGGCAGAAAATAAATCCCTGAACGTAGGCCAGGAGAGAAAATCGCCATTAAACACTTCGATGTCACAGGGGGGTAAATTAAGTCTGTGACCAGCATTAACATCTCCACAGGATGTGAGGGATGAGTTATTTGAAGGTGTCAATCGATGTGAAACATCGGAAATGGTCGTTGTATCTTCAGAACGTGGTACTGTAGGTTTATCTATATGAGATTTTGGAGAAGTGAAAGTAGGTGACTGAGACGAGGTCCGGAGTACACCTAACTTTCTATTAATGGACGATAAAACATTCATAAAACACTTGTATGCGACATCGAATTTGATGTCGGCAGCTACAAGGTTGTCCTTATTGGAATTTTTATCTTCATATAGATAATTGAGGCATATATCAGATTATAGTTTAACTTTTTCCCATAATGTTCTCGCCTCAGCTCCTAGCAATTCTAAGATATAAACATCGAGCTCATCGTCCCGTTGGGAACTGAAGTATGCATCAAATTTGACTAAAGCATCAGCAGCTCTGTTGAATAAATCTAAAGGAGTGAGGGGCATTTTGAATAAAATTCAGGATTAAAGTCAAAAACAAAGACAATTTGTGACACGAAATGTCGTATTGAGAAATTAAATGTAGTCGAAGACTAAATAAATTTCCTAAATAATGCACGTAGTTGTACAAATTCAACAAAATTGCACAAAAATTATTTTATTACTTTGGAAATGACACGTGATGTCAAAAATTGTATGCGAAAATCCAATAAAGGTAAATTTTCACTAAAGTATTAAAAAAATAGTTTTAAAACACGTGATGCTTCAAAATAAAATTATTTTATTGGAAAAATACACTGAGTTTATTAGTAGTCGTAGACTATTTCCATAATGTATCGTGGATACGGCAATATATTTGAGGTTTAACGTGATTATACCACAAAAAATTCTTTAAATTTTAAGAAAAATGTAAAACTAAGTCCAATTTTCTCTCAGTGTATTCTAAATTTCGCAAAATACTTAGAGTGTATCGTATAATACACGTAAACTATGGCAATGTATCGAAGATAGCACTTGCCGAAAACAAATTTCCAAAAATATTAAAAAAATTGAAAATTCGCAAAACCACTTCACTAATACCGACGGTAGGGGGCACGGTGTCAAAAACACGAATTAAATTTTTTTTAGTTAATATCCGAAGGATTCAACTCAAAAAATTCGAGAAAACAGCACTAAAATATCTTTACGAAAATAATTTTAATTTTTAGTACACGGGAATACCCCTAATACAATCGATCGTAGTGTAAATGGTATATAAGTGCCAAATCTGCCACCCGTATTAATTAAAGGTGGAAACAATCAGCAGTAATGACAGTGAATGACATTTATTCTTTTATATTAGAATTGTTATTGTTGTGATGATTTTTGTGTTTTTGGCGAACACGAAGAAGAGAATAAAAGGAAAACACAACAATAACAATATGGATTTATATTAAATATAAAAGAAATGTGCGAAAACACCAATAAATGTGGAAATTAATAAACATAAAAAATCACTGTGATTGTTGTTGCTATTATGTGAGAAAATAGTGGGCGATTTGACACTTAGTTTTGTTGGTATTTTTTAAATGAATTTTACCGACGGCAATATCGTAGGTGGCGGACGGACGTTAAATATTTATTGTAAAACGACAAACGGTTTTGTTTTTTTACTTTTAATTATGCACAACACTTGTAAATTTTGGTATGTCACTTTTTCACGTAATGAAATGTGTACATACCTTTGTTGTGATGGTAAAAATCGCAATTTATTGGAAAATAAATTGATGTGGTTGATCGTAGATCCTTTGTTGTTGTTGCTGCGACGTAGTCGTTGCTTTTTGTTGGTTTTTTGGGTTTTCCTTGTAAAGGCAGAGACCGATCGTAAAATCCGGCTCGATTGGACCAATGTTTGCGTAGCAATATGGAAAGAAAATTAGAGAAAAATAAAACACGATGTGAAAGTATTTTTTCTAATCGCAGTGGACTGTATTTTTATTGATTTAACGTTCGTGGAACGGTATTACCTTTGTACAAAGGGTTTGACGAGTAGGACGTGATCCTATCGTTGGTGTTAGTTTTAATAACTCTAGCGTAGATACTGAGAAGCGGGCTTTTCTCAAACGTCACTCATTAGATTCTGTCATTACCTTTCATTTTATGTACGAAGTACATAGTCATATTTTAAGGTAGTAGACAGACTCCAATGAGGAGAAAAGGCATCCTTGAAACAAATTTAAAAATTAAAATGGGTTTAATAAAACCTCATAGCAAATTGTTCACATATCGTCACCATAAATGCCCGAAGACGTAACCCACAAAATCAAAACTTTACAGGAGAAGCAAAAAACGTTATAAAATAAAAAAACTGTTTTATAGAATATCAATCATATTAGGGCAATTATTTGAAGTATTATCAATCACGTACGAATGGGTGTAAATAATGAAACTAAAACCGCGAAAACGCTTGGTTTTGCGATCTGTCATTACAACAACATCTGCAATGTTATTCGATTTTCCGAAATTCCATTTCTTGAATAGAATCGTTATTTTTGAACGCAGAAGCTTGAAATTTTGCCAGAGCATGTATTTTAGCTTTATGTATCAGATACCATCAAAAAACTAATTTCGATTTTCATGTCGGTTACGTTTTCGGGCATTTATGGTGACGATATATGAATAGTTTTTTTTTTGCGAATAAGTTTTCTTACGAACACAAACTAACTATCTTCACAAAAAACTTAAATGGGGGCTATATCGACAAATTTCTGGTGGAAAGTTATACACTGTCAACGAAGTCTAAATAATAAATTTCAGCAATTTTGCTGTGATATTGCTGCCAAAACGTTCAAAATACTGAAAATTAGGAGGGCACCGTTCCATAGAGGTTACATGAAGATGTGGAGGAATACCGACAAATTTCAGGTGGAAAGTTTTATACCCCCAACGAACACTAAATACCAAATTTCAGCTATTTCTGGCACAACCGAATATCGGGAGGTTCGCTTCTATGGGGAATATGAAGACGTTTACCTATACTTTTAATTTTCTTCTGGAATATTTTATACCATCATGGAAATATAAACATCAAATTTTTAGGCACTTCGGTGGGATATTGAGATCACAACCTTCAAAATACCGAAAATCGGGAGGTACCGTTTATGGGGGCTGTATGAAGACATGAACCTATACAAACAAATTTAAGGTGGGATATTTTATACCCCCAAAAGAAAACAAAATACCATATTGCAGGTATTTCGGTTGGATCCCAGCAAAAAATCGGAATTATATTACTCATTACTAATTTATGAGTACGGTGGCAAAACGCTCACGTCAGCACGCGCGCTTTTTGTTGATCAGATGCTGGTGCACATATTTGCGTTTAAACAACCCTTAATGTTTATACGCAAGACCAAGTATGTAGTGTGTTTGACTACAAATCAGAAGTTTGCATGACCAAATCCAGCAGACAGCGAAATAAAATAAAAATATAAAGTGGGTTGAAACTGAAAACAAATTCCACCTCAACTGTTTTAAAAATAGAATTTTTTAGCTTATTATACCCTCCACCAAAATATGAAGGGTATTATTAAATTTGTCATTCGGTTTGTAACACATCGAAATATTCATCGGAGACCCTATAAAGTATATACATATATTCTTGATCAGGGTAAAATTCTAAGTCGATATAACCATGTAGCATACAACTAATTTATAGGAAGGGGATGGAATTAAAAGCATTTTCAAGAAGCAGGAGCACGTTGGTTTCCGGCCTTATTACTCGTCGTAACGGGGTGGGTTTAGAGCTTCATGCCTCTCCTTCAGCTACACGATATTATTTTAAAGTATGTGCTCTTCATTTACCGATAGATTTAAAGAAAAGATTGATAGATTAAAAGAATATTTCCGCTATGACCAACCAGGACAACTAGATGGTACGTGTCCAATACGCCCTCCCAACCTAATCACAACCTGTCATATCCATTTAATAATAGGTTCTAGCTGTGATTCCCTACTCATAAATACCTCCCTTGCCCTACTACACTAAGGAACCAGACTCAGAAACTGTTTACATGCCGATAGACATCATAATTTTATTAAGTAACAATCCAAACTTATCCATAGAAACTAGGGTAAAATTACTGACTAAATTCATTTGACGTGATAGCAGTGTAAGCTAAACAGTAGCATTTGGAGCAACATAAGGCTCGCCAATGTAATAAATATTAATTCCGATAATTTCATTAGTGGCCTTGCAGTGCCAGATCGAAAAAATAATCCAATAATTAATTAAATGTTACTATGAGACAATATAACTTAAATATAAAATTCGAGACTCACATTAATGTATCTCAGGTATTCAGACTTAATATCTACGAAAACAAAACAAGATCAAATGTCTAATCTAGCATTGTTGACTGAGATCATAAATAAAGGAAAAAAAAAAACAGGTTTCTTTCGTCTCAGATAAAACACATCAAGAGATTTTAATTTACTCACAGTTTTGTGTTGGTACCGTAGCTCCCTCGTCGAAAGGCCTTTCACTGAGAACAGCTGGTCGTTGTTTCTTTGCTTTTGTCGAAGAGTGATTCTCTCAGTTGTCAACAATGTTGCTAAACATTTCATATCCAGAAATTAGCAACACGCTTATCACTGCTAGCTAAGCTGTTACAACATTTAGCGTAGCACAGAACCCAGTATTTTTTATTACAAGTTAGAAATGCCATGTATGTATGTCATGACCTATGTAGGTAATGATAATTGTATATCTGGGTTGTGTGTTTATACGTTTGATGAAACCATAAGGCAGAAAGAAAAAATAAATGTGAACTTAATAAAGCCATACACTGTGTAATCAATTGTCAGCACCTGAACTTCAAATGACTTTGGAATAAAAACTCGTTGGCTAAGTCTTAGAATATGCAATTGTAACACGTTTAACTATTGATACCGTAATAATAACTTTCTCGATCTTTTTGAGCTGAAACTCACTTACGGACTTTAATCAGATATCACTTGAAGCACATTTGCTGATAACTATTCACACGATATACATATATATGATCCATTTTTTTTAGCTTAAAATTATACTTAATGATAATTATCCCGCTTTCACTAGTTTCAAGCCCCTCAGAGCGTAGTGTGTTGTTGCTCCCAATAGTTATTTAGTTCACAGCTCAGGTTCAGGTGGTAATCACAAATTTCCGTGTAGCTTTTATAGTTTCCCCAATGATTCAATTTAAAATTGGGATATTCGTAATTCGGTCAGCAATAGATTAGGAAATATTTCCGGCTTTTAACTTTAGACTTTTGAGGATTTAATTCGTATCAGATGACCACACTAAACATACAATGCACAGTAAACGGTAAAGCGGAATGACCGATGCTGATCGACATGAGTAAATCATTAATCCAAATGGGGGAATAGAACAACAGTATTTTGTATTTCTTTTGCTTGGAGTAGCTACCATTAGGCATTTGGTGCCAAATCTAATGAAATGAAATAAAAAGAACTCTCAATTAAAATGAGAATAAATGGATGAGGTTTTGCATTCATTACCGTATTCACGATATGGCACCATCATATTCATATAAAATAATTAAGACAATTATGATTGGGATTTGCCGGTTGTAGAACGTTTATATCGAAATGTTAAACGCCACTCGTAAAAATCTAAAGATTATGACAAATTTATTTTAGGAACTATATTACTTATTTATCTCGGACTTACATGTACCAAAGGTAATGGACTTTTGGTCTTTAAAGAAAATATAAGGTTTTTTTTTTTTTTTTTTTTGATTTTCCACAGCAATCAAATGAAAAAAAATTACTGAATATGACTGAATATTTCTTTACTACTGCAAACCTTTTCCAAAGTGCCTAGGTCGACAAAATGGCCGAGAAACATTTTTTTTACTTCCATCAAACCACCTAATAGCTGGCAAAAGCTCTAAATAGCAAAGGGAGAAATCAATAAAAGGGATAACAACCAAATAGCTGATAAATAGCCAAGTTAATCGAAAAAAATTAGCCAGAAGATGGCGCTGTAGAAATTTGTCAGACAACAAATCTCAACACAGATTTCTGTTTGATGGTTGCTCAAAAACAAACAAAAATACCTATAAATGAAATCTATTTCTGGCAAGCTCGTTATTACATCCCCCCCGCCAAAATCAGACTTCGGGAATGTCCGTTGCATAACCGAGGATGATACCGCTTGCCAAACTATAAGAACATTACACAACCAAAGTACCTCATTGCCGTATATCTTTAGCATGATAGATACCGACTAAGTTTCCTTGGAGATCCTCAAGTTCGTAGCACGAATTCCCAATATTTCTTCTTATGCGGGCTTTTACGAAAGTAGGGGCTAATTTGGCATTAAAGCCTTGCTCGAAATTGCTTGGTCTAAAATTGCGCCTATAAATCTCCTGGCCAACCCTATAGGCTACATCCCTAGATCGCAAATTGTACGACTTCTCGTTTCTGCTATACTGTTTGTCCATGAGCTGTGAGGCTCTTTTTGCCATAATATTCCTGGAGTCATCTCTATTGAATCGTACTTCACGATCTTCCAGCATCTCCAACTGCCTAAGAAGCGAATACGTTGCCCCGTTGGTTATCATATTTTGCCCGAAGGCCAAGTAGTAAGGGCTAGTACCAATGGCTGAATGAGATGAAGACCGTAGGGAACAACATATGCTACTTAGGAGCTCGTCCCAATTCTTTTGATCGGGCTTCACGTAAGATTTGATAGCGGCTAGTACCGATCTGTTTACACGCTCCGATGCGTTTGATTGGGGAGCGTGTACGGCAGTGTAAACATGCTGTATCCCATAACGCTTTAGCAATTGGTTAAAGGCATTTGATCGGAATTGCGAGCCGTTGTCGGAAACTATAGTTTCCGGGACTCCAAACGTATGGAAGATGTCGCATTCCATATAGTTAACCACTACATCAGCCGTAAATCGTTTCACCGGTTTTAGAAACGGGAACTTAGAAAAGTGATCTAAAATGATAAATATTCCTACATGGCCAGATCTTGATCTGGGATATGGTCCAAGAAAATCGACATAGAGTTTTTGGAAAAATCTATATGTTTCTGAAGTCCGGCCCATAGGTGGTCGGAGAACCGTATTCGGATGTTTTGTGGACTTGCATACATCGCACCCATTTATGTAATTTTTAACGTCGACTACTAAATTGGGCCAATAGAAAAACTTTCGAATTCTTGCCAGCGTTTTATTGATACCACCATGTGAAGATAGAGGGTGGTCATGGGCTTTCCTTAAAAGGTCAGGAACTAAATCGCGAGGTATCCACAACTTCCAAACCTGGTCGTCGTGAATCTGATCCCCGTTAGCGTGCTCAGTCCGTCGATATATGAATCCGTCCACTATTCTCAGATCGGGCATACTGTCAAGGTTCTTCTCAATTTTGGCCAATAAGTCAAGGTATTCAGTTGATTTAAAATGAACAGACTCTAAGTCTACGAAAAAGCCACAGTCATTCTCCACATCCGAGATGGAACAAAGAGCAGACAGATCATCGGTATTGGCCCTTGAAAGGGTATCAGGGACTATGTTCAGACTTCCACGCCTATGCTGAATGTTAAATTTGTACCCCTGCAGTTTTAATGCCCATCGAGCCAGCCTTGAACTCAGATCCGTCTGGGACATGAGCCACTTTAATGATGCATGGTCAGTAATTATTGTGAACTCATGTCCTTCGACGTAGGGTCTGAACTTTTTAACGCTTAGCATTGCTGCTAAGCATTCCTGTTCGGTAACTGAATAATTGCGTTGGGCTTTGTTGAGTTTCCTCGACATAAAGGCGATAGGAATCTCTTCACCCTCCGCATTCTTCTGAACCAATACGCTTCCTATTCCTGTCCTGCTAGCATCACAGTGTATATAAAACGGCTGTGAAAAGTTAGGGCTGTGCAGGACAGGGGCTGAGCTCAGATGTGACTTTAAAACCTCGAAAGCCTTTTGGGCTTCTTCGGTCCATACAAACTTTTTCTTTCCTTGTAACAAGTCAGTGATGGGTGTGGTAATCGTCGCATAGTCCCTAATAAACTTCCGGTACCATCCGGTCATTCCCAGAAATCTGCGGGCTTGTTTAACCGATCGGGGCGGAGGAAACTCGGTAATGGCCAATACCTTTTCCGGGTCAGTACGGATTACCCCGTTCCCCACAATATGGCCTAAGTATCGCACCTCCGGGACACAGAAATGGCTCTTCTCGACATTTATCGTAAGTCCAGATTGTCGAATTTTCTTAGCCACCCGCCTGAGAACTTCAAGATGCCTCTCGAAAGATCCCGAAATGACCAAAAGATCGTCAAGATAGACGAACACTTCCGTCCTGAGGTCCGCCGGTATCACTTTGTCCATCAGCCGGGACATGGTCTGAGGGGCATTGCATAGCCCGAATGGCATGACCTTGAAGTGATACAGGGGCCTCCCCGGGACTGTAAATGCCGTCTTCTCTCGAGACTTCTGGTCCAATGGGATCTGCCAAAAGGCATCTTTCAGATCCAGACTCGTGATAAATTCGGCCTTTGGAAGTCTACTAAGAATTCCATCGATTTGTGGGAGGGGGTACGCGTCGCCAACGGTAACAGAATTTAACTTCCTACTGTCTAAACATAGCCTGTTTTTGCCGGGCTTTCTGTGAAGTACGACGGGAGAAGACCAAGCACTGTTGGACTCTTCGATTACATCCAGTGCAATCATCCTGTCTACTTCTTCATAAATTAGCTTTTCAATAGCTGGTGACACCGGAAAATGACGCTGTTTGATTGGTCTGGCATCACCTGTGTCGATACTATGACAGAGGATGTCGGTTCTTCCAAGACCTTCCTTCGAAAACGAGGGAAACAAACTTATAATATGGTTTAACCGTTGTTTCTGGATTTCCGTTAAAGAAATTTGACTAGAAACTTCAGAAACTCTATGTGACGAAATAGAACTATTTCGTCGAAACTCGGCCGGCAGTAAATTAAATTTTTCCCAAAAATCAATACCTAGGTAAAGATCGCGGTCCAAACTAGGTATAATAAAGATGTCTATTGGCTGTTCACCCTCTTTAAAAGTAATACTCGTCTCCACAAAACCGACTACTTCTTGTCTTCTACCATCCGCGGTACGAACCGTGGATTGTAACCTTTTAAAGGGGAAGTTAGAAGAGAGGAATTTCTGGGCCGCACTAGCACCAATGCAACTAATCGACGCTCCCGTATCTAGGAGACCTAGCATTTTTCCCCCAAATAAGACCACTTCCGCATAAGGTCTGACATCGGAACGATCATCAAAAACGGAACATAAAAGCTTCCTTTTAAAATCCTTGACTTTATTCCAGAATGATTTCATTCGTATAGAAGATCGTGTTTTGTTGCTTTGCCTTTCGTTGAAGATCCTCTCCCTGGCTATTTTATACTCTCTCAATCGGATATGAAGTGGTTTAAAACGAGAATGTCCTTGTTGAATGTCCTTATTATGTGTTTCTAATTGAGCTTGTGAAAACTCAGTTGACAAAATTGGTGTTTTGGTTGGTTTGTTTTGGCCGGTTGCATAGGAGAAAGGATTCTTAAGGATTGTTACTCCGAATCCAATGTCCTGTGGGGAAGTATCGCGCTCCTTGGAGCGCCCCCCTTCAAGTTTTTTGACTTACACTTGTGGCAGTTGGGTTTATAGGTGTCAGGTGCACCGCAACCATAACAAAATATGGTTCGTTCAGAGAGGCATTCCTGATACCTGTGTCCATTTTTGTTACAGTTCCAGCACACCAAACTAATTGCTGATAATTCTTCAGGCAAAAAATTCTGATGGTCCCCAACATCTACTTCTTCCACATCCAATTCCGCAATTTTCCTGCCAGTGGACATTGGTTTGTAAACTGTAAAACCATGCCTACGTTTCATGTCCTCCATGAAAAACTCCCTACGTCTGCAGGTGTCCCTTAGGGATTGCAAGGACTTTATTTCGATGTTCAAAATTTCGTGTTGTATTTCTGGGAGAAGATTCCTCCTCAGAATCTCAACGAGAGTGCTATCCGGAAGCGGCGTATGAAGCCGATCAGTCAGTGCTACAATTGAGTCATAAAAAGAATCAAATGTTTCATTTGGCCTCTGTTTCCTTTCCCTAATTAATTCTCGGATATCTAAATCCGTTCTCGAATCCTGAAATTGCTCCCTTAGTGCTTTACAGAGCTCATTCCAACGAATGGTCGGTACAGAGCGATGGTATCGCCAAAACCAGTCGTTGGCTTTACCATCGAAAAGGGAGCTGGCGTTGCCACACAACAGGTCAATATTGCCCTGTAAAGTCTGCCCAGTCAACGCTTCCACTCTGTAAATAAAATTATCAACCGATAACCCGTTCAACCCACCATTAAATTTAAGCTTCCAATTAGACATAATTTGAAGCACTTTATCGGGCCGCGATGAGAGATCAGAGGAAGCATGGCTTGCAAATCCTGACATATTCAATCCCGAATTTACATTGTTCGACTGCCCCCTATTAACATTGTTAGATTCACTATGACGAGCAATTCCAAACAATTCTCTAAACGTCTGTTCCTCTACGGCCGGAAGTGTAGGCATATGCTGGGGGGGAGTTGTGAACTGTTGAGGGCGATTTGGCGGCGCAGTAGATAAACTAGCTGAAATACTTGTCTCCACCATTTGTGTCATCTGGGCTCTAAAGGATGACAACTCAGCAGTAACGATATTCGCCACCAGCTCTTTTATTATATCCGTGGACAAAACATCACTATTTTCTGCAGGCTTAAGTGCATTGGCGGGGACTTGAGAGGTAGTAGGCTTATCGGATAAGGTAGCAGTAGCTGCAGCTTTAATCTGCGACCTTGTCCTTGGCTGTAAGGCGGCTGGAGTCTGAGGCTCGGTAATAATTCTGGCATTACAGACAGGGCAGAAAGGCCTGGTTTTTATACTAATATCTAGACAAGTTTTATGAAAAATGTGGGAACAAGCTGTTCTCTGTAACGAGGAACTTATAGTGATAGGCTCATCGCACCCGTTGCAAATTGGATGCTGCTCACTCCCCGAAGTGAAAGGGATATCTTCACCACCTGTGGCCATCATGTAACAATGATCATATAGAGTTATCAACAATTAATTGGTATTCGCAAATGTCCAAAAATATAAATATATTGATTAAAGTTTCCTTCCGATAAATCACATAAGAATCAGGTTGATTCTCTTTATTGATATTCTTAATTTCAAAAACTTTTCCAAAATCACTCCTACACACAAGACATGAATCAGCAATGAGCTACCTTAACCCTGAAATTATGCTATTAGTCCTGTATATTTAGACTGATGGATGTAATAAGCAACGATAAGCAACGGCTGATAAACCAGGAATAGTTTTAGAAGTAATTCCAGAGAAAAATGTAATCTCCCCTAACACATGAATATGATACAAACCCCCATAAAGTGATGTATAAAAATCAAGAAAAAAATAACCCAGGAGAAATTTTCACAAAAAAAAAATGTTAGTATATTAAGAGTGCTATAATTCTTAATAAAGAACAACGATTGGAGAATGCGCAAAAACTTTGTATTAAAATTGTAATCCTTAAACAAAATATCTCACGACACGAAATTTTACTTCCAGGAAAAAATCAAATTTCTTGAAGATTATATTTTATGTGTATTTAAACAATATACATATGTTCTATGAGTCTGATTCCAAAGTATTCAGGCAAGGCAATTTACTTCGAAAAAATAAGTCATAACAGAAACATAGAAATACAGAAGAAATCAAGAAATAGGCACAAGTTGGAGTGGAATCAATTCCTGTTCCAATTTTCCAATCTCATGATGAAAGACATTAATAAATTTGTTCAAATCTGCGGTCAGAACCAGCTAAATTCGCCAGAAACTGCATTCCTACCAGACTAAAACCAAAATAATAACATCTCCGATAGATAATAAGGGAGGAATTCTCCAAAAATCGGTGTAAAAGAAATGATGTATAATCGATTCTTCAAATATCCATAATTTTGAAAAAATCCCACAGCAAAAGATATAGATTGTTTAAACAGGGAAATAGAAAAGGAAAGTGTCAATAAAATTTTATTAGGAGCCGAATCATAATATGCTATCAAACTCAAAGAGATTCGAGCATTTAAGATGTTGTTGTTGTTGGGTATGTTTATTATTCGGGCTCCACGTCTGGGCGCCAAAAATAATATATTATGTAGCATACAACTAATTTATAGGAAGGGGATGGAATTAAAAGCATTTTCAAGAAGCAGGAGCACGTTGGTTTCCGGCCTTATTACTCGTCGTAACGGGGTGGGTTTAGAGCTTCATGCCTCTCCTTCAGCTACACGATATTATTTTAAAGTATGTGCTCTTCATTTACCGATAGATTTAAAGAAAAGATTGATAGATTAAAAGAATATTTCCGCTATGACCAACCAGGACAACTAGATGGTACGTGTCCAATACGCCCTCCCAACCTAATCACAACCTGTCATATCCATTTAATAATAGGTTCTAGCTGTGATTCCCTACTCATAAATACCTCCCTTGCCCTACTACACTAAGGAACCAGACTCAGAAACTGTTTACATGCCGATAGACATCATAATTTTATTAAGTAACAATCCAAACTTATCCATAGAAACTAGGGTAAAATTACTGACTAAATTCATTTGACGTGATAGCAGTGTAAGCTAAACAGTAGCATTTGGAGCAACATAAGGCTCGCCAATGTAATAAATATTAATTCCGATAATTTCATTAGTGGCCTTGCAGTGCCAGATCGAAAAAATAATCCAATAATTAATTAAATGTTACTATGAGACAATATAACTTAAATATAAAATTCGAGACTCACATTAATGTATCTCAGGTATTCAGACTTAATATCTACGAAAACAAAACAAGATCAAATGTCTAATCTAGCATTGTTGACTGAGATCATAAATAAAGGAAAAAAAAAACAGGTTTCTTTCGTCTCAGATAAAACACATCAAGAGATTTTAATTTACTCACAGTTTTGTGTTGGTACCGTAGCTCCCTCGTCGAAAGGCCTTTCACTGAGAACAGCTGGTCGTTGTTTCTTTGCTTTTGTCGAAGAGTGATTCTCTCAGTTGTCAACAATGTTGCTAAACATTTCATATCCAGAAATTAGCAACACGCTTATCACTGCTAGCTAAGCTGTTACAACATTTAGCGTAGCACAGAACCCAGTATTTTTTATTACAAGTTAGAAATGCCATGTATGTATGTCATGACCTATGTAGGTAATGATAATTGTATATCTGGGTTGTGTGTTTATACGTTTGATGAAACCATAAGGCAGAAAGAAAAAATAAATGTGAACTTAATAAAGCCATACACTGTGTAATCAATTGTCAGCACCTGAACTTCAAATGACTTTGGAATAAAAACTCGTTGGCTAAGTCTTAGAATATGCAATTGTAACACGTTTAACTATTGATACCGTAATAATAACTTTCTCGATCTTTTTGAGCTGAAACTCACTTACGGACTTTAATCAGATATCACTTGAAGCACATTTGCTGATAACTATTCACACGATATACATATATATGATCCATTTTTTTTAGCTTAAAATTATACTTAATGATAATTATCCCGCTTTCACTAGTTTCAAGCCCCTCAGAGCGTAGTGTGTTGTTGCTCCCAATAGTTATTTAGTTCACAGCTCAGGTTCAGGTGGTAATCACAAATTTCCGTGTAGCTTTTATAGTTTCCCCAATGATTCAATTTAAAATTGGGATATTCGTAATTCGGTCAGCAATAGATTAGGAAATATTTCCGGCTTTTAACTTTAGACTTTTGAGGATTTAATTCGTATCAGATGACCACACTAAACATACAATGCACAGTAAACGGTAAAGCGGAATGACCGATGCTGATCGACATGAGTAAATCATTAATCCAAATGGGGGAATAGAACAACAGTATTTTGTATTTCTTTTGCTTGGAGTAGCTACCATTAGGCATTTGGTGCCAAATCTAATGAAATGAAATAAAAAGAACTCTCAATTAAAATGAGAATAAATGGATGAGGTTTTGCATTCATTACCGTATTCACGATATGGCACCATCATATTCATATAAAATAATTAAGACAATTATGATTGGGATTTGCCGGTTGTAGAACGTTTATATCGAAATGTTAAACGCCACTCGTAAAAATCTAAAGATTATGACAAATTTATTTTAGGAACTATATTACTTATTTATCTCGGACTTACATGTACCAAAGGTAATGGACTTTTGGTCTTTAAAGAAAATATAAGGTTTTTTTTTTTTTTTTTTGATTTTCCACAGCAATCAAATGAAAAAAAATTACTGAATATGACTGAATATTTCTTTACTACTGCAAACCTTTTCCAAAGTGCCTAGGTCGACAAAATGGCCGAGAAACATTTTTTTTACTTCCATCAAACCACCTAATAGCTGGCAAAAGCTCTAAATAGCAAAGGGAGAAATCAATAAAAGGGATAACAACCAAATAGCTGATAAATAGCCAAGTTAATCGAAAAAAATTAGCCAGAAGATGGCGCTGTAGAAATTTGTCAGACAACAAATCTCAACACAGATTTCTGTTTGATGGTTGCTCAAAAACAAACAAAAATACCTATAAATGAAATCTATTTCTGGCAAGCTCGTTATTACAACCATGTCCGTCTGTCTGTCTGTCCGTCCGTCTGTTGAAATCAAGATACAGCTCGCAATATTTAAGATAGAGCTTTGTAATTTGGTATAGGCGGTCAACGCTTTGATATTGCCACCACCGGATATCTGGCATTTTGAAGGTCTTAGCCTCAATAAAACACCGAAATGGCTGAAATTTGGTACTTAGTCTTCGTTGGGGGCATAAACTTTACCCCAGAAATTTATCGGTATAGGTCCACTCCTTCATAAGCCCTCATAGAACGGTACCTCCCGATTTTTGGTATTTTGAAGGTTGTGGCCACAGCAACCCACCGAAATGCCTGAAATTTGTTCTTTAGTCTTTGTTGGAGATAAAAGCTTTTCTGACTAAAATTCGTCGGTATAGCCCCCATTGAACGATACCTCCTGATTTTCGTAGTTCTGAAGGTTGTGACGTCAATATCCCAACGAAAAACTGGAATTTGTTATTTAGTCTTCCATGGGGTTATCAAATATTCCAGAAGAGATTATGAGTATAGGTGCTTCTATACCTATACTCATAATCTCTTCTGGATTTTCGGTATTTAGAAGGTTTCACGGAAATATCGGACATTTGGTATTTAGTTTTCTTTGAGTCTAAAAATGTCCCCCAGGCATTTTTAGTTATAAATCGACGTTTTGATATAGCCCCCATGGAACGGTACCTCCCGAATTTCGGTATTTTTTCGAACTTGCGGAAATTTGGTATTTAGTCTTCTTCATAAACGAAAGGAAACTAAATGTTGCATTTTACTTCAATACAACTCGTGGTGGAGGGTTCGGCCTGGCTGAACATAACACCGCTCTTACTTGTTTTTCAACTTCTACTGGCCACAGAATAACTAGTTATTCTAGTAGTCATAGAATAAATAGTAATTTAGTGCGACATGCCCTTCTTAAAATAATGGGTTAGTAAGGTGTTTTGTAAGTAGTTACGACTACCAAAAAGTACTATAATAACCCATTATTTAATAAGGATTTTTTTTTGCTGGGATATTGAGGCCATAACCTTCAAAATACCCAACATCTTTCCCCCTGACAAATTTCAGGTGAAATATTTTATACCCCCAAAGAAGACTAAATATCAATTTTCAGCCATTTTGGTGGGATATGGAAGCCACAACCTTAAAAATCCCGAAAATCGGGAGGAGCCGTTCTATGGAGGCCATATGAAAACGTGGACCGATATAGCCCAGTTTGCTATACCAAAAACAATAAGACTAATATAAATTTCTATGCCAAATTACAAAGCTCTATCTTCAAAAGTGATGGCTGTATCTTGATTTTAACAGACGGTCGGACGGCAGACGGACATGGTTATATCGACTTAAAATTTTATGCTGATCAAGAATATATGTATACTTTATGGGGTCTCAGACGAATATTTTGATGTGTAACAAATGGAATGACAAATTTAATTGAGGCGCTCAGCGGCTTAGCGCACATGTTCAAAAAAATCAAACTGAGTAGAAATATCTAACCATAACTTTTTGAAATAAATACTATCTAACTAGTGTTATACTATACAAGACTATATTGCCTGCTAAAACAATGCAATATGGAGTTTTTTAGTATTTATTTTAAAAGGTTCCGGTTATATCTTTTTAGTCAGTCTTTTTTTTTCATCCAGGTATAGTTCAGGTTCGAATGTGAACAATATCGGTCCAATCCTTCGGGTACCTCCCACAAAAAAAAATCGAAAAAAGTGAAAAAGTAATGACCTACAAGCTCCAAGAAACCCTGACGGTTCCAACTAAAATGGCAAATCGGTAAGATAACTTTCGCAGGGAGTTCCTAATTAGTCTAAACTTTGCGCATCGTATTATTTCATCCAGTCATGTACTAGGTTGGAATATGGACTATGTCGGTTAGAAGATTCGCCTCGCATCTATTTGATTTTTTTGCAGAAGATTGTGTTCAAGATCCCTATTACAAAGATAATTTTTTTTCGAGGTAAGTCAATACTTCCTAAAATAATGGTCAAAAAGCTCCAAACAAAACCTGCTGTCACATATTAAAATGGCTAGTGCGCAAAGTAACTCTCAAACTTTTTCAAAAATTTCTTCCAATCTTACTTTAAAGTAATTTAATATGTCCAGTCATCAATGAATCAGAAGTTTACTCATTAAAAAATTTTGGTATATGCCAATGATTTGGTATAGCCCCACATTACAGTACCTACAGATTCCCACGTATTTTGAAGCAAACTCATTACCCTAATGGCTGAGGGTATAAAGAGAAATCAAATTGATCACGTTATGATACATCGAAGATATTCATCGAGATAATCATACGATCGTTCCGAGGAGCAAACATCGACTCGGATTACCACTTCGTTGCAGCAAAGGTACCTAGCAAATAGAGTACTAACAAACATAAAACCGAACATCGGTAAGCTGCAATAACAAAAGGCAGTCACAACATATTCCACTCAACTGGAACAATTGCTTAATGAACACACTCTTCGTCACGATAACATATCAGCACAGAGGCAAAGTATTGCCCACTCCATGCAAATAGCCGCAAAATCCATACCTGAATACCAGAGATCTCCACCTAGGAACTCATTCTATAATCAGGAGTGCCGTGCTTCTACAGAAGAGCAAAATGCGGCATTTACGGCTATAAGCAAAGCGTTGTTCACAAGAGAGTTATCGGGAGAACAGGAGACGGCAGAAACGTATTTTCCCAGGAAAAACAGAGAAATGGAAACCAGAATAAAGTCTGAAAATTGTACCAAAGAGTGAAAAGTGGTTCAAGCAGATCCAATCCCTGGAGATGGTATTGAGTATATACCACCTGGCTAACATGAGGTAAAAATAACAATAAACCGGCTGAAGAAAAATAACTCAATAAAATTTATCTAAACTCGGATGCCAATATATATGGGAGCTATATCCAAATCTGGCAGTATATTGAGGTATTGTGTTATTGGGTAGTGGGCCGCAGTCTTGTTGTATATACTTATGTACGTGATCATTGTGTCACGTTGCATATGTTACATACAAATGCACAAAGATCTAATACCCCTTACCCCCCTTACATACATTTAGTCCATATCTACATTAGGCAATTTCCTTGCGGCAATTGTCAGTTCGGTGGAGAGAGAGAGATGAGGCATATGGTAACCCTTTGACTCTCAACACCCTCTCTAACCGACAAACTGACAATTGGCGCAAGAAAAATTGCCTAATGTAGATATGGACTTACAATGTCGTATACCTAGCAAAATATTTGGGTTTTTGGTAATTAAAGATGACAGTGCGAAAGAAAGCTAATGAAAATTAGCTATGATGGAAAATTTCTCTCTTTATTAGCATAGCACCAAGAAAGCATCAGTCAGTGGGCATTAGTAGTGGACATAGTATTCCCCTTCTAGTGTGGGGTCGTTCCTTCCTCAACTCTAGTGTTGTGCCAATTGAACTATATTGAACGACCTAGCTCACTATCTAATTCAATGGACACCGGTCATTTGTATGAACAAACTGCGTATACTTAATATCACACCTTACTCAACTCACAATCGAGAAACAATAACATGACTAGTATTTTCTACCATTTGAAAGGTCTTTCTGCATTTCTATAACAGGAAGATGTCAGTTAAAAACTTTGAATTTGAATTAGACGTGTCACAATATTTTAATTAATGGACGCCGTCGATGATTTCTATCAAATTTTTTGGCCCCCTTAGTTATAATAGGTTTACTATATAGTGAATATCCTTTTATATGTATTTTAAAAAAATCCAGAAGAAATTTCAGGTGCTTATTTATATATTTTTCAAATAATTTCCCACCATACCATTGCTATTGAAAACGATACCGTCTTCGAATATTTCTCGATAGTTTTGCGGATATTTTGTTCGAGAACGACACACGAGAATGAATTGAAAACGATTCACTCGTCGCTCAGTTTGTGGCAGGAAATCCTTCGATTTCGAATATCGCTAATAATATTATTCGCGAATGATTGGCGATAGTTTTTACGATAGTGGCGAAAAACATTTTTGGTGGAGTTTCTTTGATGTTTCTGTTATGTGCCCTTTTCGACTTTATTTCTTTGTTATGTTTGCGATTTGATGTGTAACTGTTGATAAACATTGTTGTCTTGTATTTGGCAACCTACCCATATGTTGTTTTATCAACACTTATTGTTTATATTATACGTAGAATTTATATCGAAATTATTTGAAAAAAAAAACAAATGGGAATTTTTTACAAACAACATAAAATTATTTTTTGAAACAAAAATATTTTCAAAGTGAAAAATGTTTCTCGAAACAATTTTTCTTGTGAAGAAAAAACATTCACCAAATGTTCGAAAATGATATCGTTTTGAACTTTTGACGAACAAAAGAACAACGTGCTTGTGTACACACGAAAAACATTTGCCAAACATTCGACAGTGATAGTCGTTTTCGAAAGTTTTGCCGAAGATTCTAATAATATCAGCAACTGGTATTGGGGGTTGCTTGCGATTCGATGTGTAACTGTTGATAAACATTGTTGTCTTGTATTGTGTTTATCAACACTTATTGTTCATATTATACGTAGAATTTATATCGAAATTATTTGAAAAAAGCAAATGTGAATTTTTTACAAACTACTGAAAATTATTTTTGAAAACAAAAAAATTCCAAAGTAAAAAATTTTTCTCGAAACAATTTTTCTTGTGAAGAATAAACATTTGCTAAATGTTCGAAAATGATATCGTTTTCGAACTTTTGGCGAACAAAAGAAAAACATTTGCCAAATGTTTGAAAATGATATCGTTTCCGAACATTTGTGGCGAACATTCAAATAATATCAGCAACTGGTATGGGGGGTTCTAATATTTTAGTTTTCCCAAAATTATCACCACATACATACATACATTTTAAATCTTTTCATACTTCGTAAATTTACATTGACTGAATAGAATGTGTCACCATAATATGTGAAAAATTAACACTTTTTCATTTCTTAAGGAAATTATCTTAAATTTCATGCATTGTTATCTTGAAAATGTCAAACTCTATACAATGTAATAAATTTTAAAGGATTAACAAAAAATCTAAATAATGTGTTGTAATTAATTGTCTATGAGTTTTTAAGATAAACTAATAATTACAGAAACACAAACGCACACACCCAATGATTTTTAAGGAATTTGTATAAATTTAATATAATAAATATTAAATAATGAGATAAAACGAATAATTTATAGTATAGTGACAGATATGTAAATGGTATTTATTGTTAAGCAATTTTATTACATTTTATACATATACATATGTATGTATATGGTAAAAACAAAAATTCCTTTGCAATTCCATTTGAAAAAATTTCAAAATTCTTTTTTGAGAGCACATCTACAGTTTTTGGAATAGAGGTTAAGGAAAAAAATCTGGTTTCAAATCTGTTCGCGTTCACAAAATTTTTAGAGTAGCTATGATATTTAGGTGGATTCTTTGTAATTATATAAATTGGCCTCAAAATTGGCTTCAATTGCAAAGCAAATAAATAAAATAAATAAAATTGGACGATGCGCGCAAAAGTTATAGCGGTTTTTATTCTCATATAAAGAAAAAAATATTTAAAAATATCTTATTTGATGTTATGAGAATAACGTTAACAGCATTCCATATCTATTCGTAGATGTTTAAATATTTATTATTATTTTCGCGGAAAATCAACAAATAATAAAAAAATTCTGAAGTAAATCCAAATTATCCTGTCCCAGAGTCCTTACAAACCTTCAAAAAATAAATTAAAACATATGTGCGGAATCTAGACAATGCGTATATATATATATATATATATATATATATATATATAAACATCCCAGACGGGACAGGGGAGACTTCTCTCATATCAATGAATGCATCCCCGATTCATATTAGCTCAATGATATGGGACCTACTGTTTATCGCCGAGTCCGAACGGCGTGTCTTACGACACCACTTTATAGAGAAGTTTTACATGGCTGACATACTCAGGAAATGTCGCCAACATTACTGAGGGGTATTTTGCCACTGTTGAAAATTTTGATGTTGCCTGGCCGGGGAATCGAACCCACAACCTTCTGCGTGCAAGGCGGGTATGCATACCATTGCCGTGGTGGCACCAAAAACAAACTTATTAAGTCTGTCTGGTTATTTTCCTAGCAAAAATTTTCCAGCAAGAACTTTCTCAGAGAGTAAGGGGTTTTTGTTCTCTTTTGCTAGAAAATTGTTAAAAGTAAACAGACACATTCCCAGCAAAAACCAGCAAGCAATCAGCTGGCTTGCCAAAACAGACAATTTGTCCGCCAATAAAGGAAGCAAACACGTTGTATTTTATGAAAAATAAAAAAGAAAATGAAACAAAGAAATTTTTTTTCCACTTTACAAATTAGTTTTCCATAAAACAATACAATTAGACTATGTTATTTCCACAATAAATTTCTGAAAAGCTAACTGATACTTTTTTATTTCTTTACTTTTTTAAGTTTCGCAAAAAATTACTTTTGGTGATAAATAGACACGGATTTTGACGATCTTTAACAAATTAAAAAAGGAAATCTTTTATTGGACCAAAATTTGACTCCTTAGAACACTGAAAATCGTGTGATCATGTTGTGTTTGCTTTCGGCAGGTACATATTTATATATGGTCTGTACATACAGTATCGGCCAAAACTAAAGCACCCCCTCAGTAAATTTTTTTGAAATGATAATTTTTTTATGAAATCTAAATTATAAATTTATTTTTTATTTTTCTTTTTATTTATTTATATCTTTATAATTGAAAAATACAAAAATAAGGAGATCAGAATTTAATGAACAAAAGTTAAAATTCAAAAAACATTTTAGGTCGCAAATATAAGCGGACAAAACTAAAGCACCCCCCCATTTGAGGTACAGCAAAAACTATTGAAATCAATATTTCGTTGCTTATCTTCTATTCTGGATGACACAATCACGTCTTTTAGGCATAAAGGATACTAAATTATTAATTACTGCAGGCGAAATAATTGATTTTCGGAAAATTTTGCTTAAATCTTCAAAATACTGAAAATCGGAAGGTACCGTTATATGGAGGCTATACCCAAACGTGGACCCAGGTCCACGATTTTTGGTGGATATGTTTTGTGACCACTAAGAACTCTAAGTACCAAATTACAGCTAATTTAGTAGGAAAATGTGGCTTAAATATCCGAAATACCGAAGATCGGGAGGTACCGCTATAAGGAGGCTATACCAAAACATTAGCCGATATTATTCATATTCATCCAAAAATGATGCTACAGCATTCTCTGGTCAAATTATTTCATTATTTGTTCTTCATAAATTGAGTTCCATAAATTTTAAAGAATGATAACAATACCCACTTCATTCCACATTACTTTGTTATGCAAATTTCTGCACTGCGTATACATAACGGTATTACGTTTCATAATATTTATACGCTCCCCCACTCCTTAACATAGCACCTAAATATAAATTAAAGAACTCATTGTGAAATCCTTTACATCAAACATCCTTTTATAACAAACTCTCATTATACACTTATCTGTCGAATCCAAATTTACTAACATTTACATAAATTTTGCAAATATGTTCTCTACTCACTGCAAGCATCTGTTAAGTACATTTTCCTTCCACTCCATAGAAACGATGCACCGAGGTATTTCGTATTGCTAATTCTTGGCATTAATTAACCGCGTTTCATGTTTGCATCGAGGTTAGGAAATTGTGCCGCCTATGAATTGCGACAGCGAGAGGGGAGAGATGATGTGGTTTACCCCAACATGGCAATAATTTGGCTTCTTCTTTTATCGTTTCTATTGTTCGCTTTCTTTACAGGTGAATTACCGGCAGCTGTGCAACACAATTCCGCAACAGCACTCTTTGCTCTATGCAAAACACAAAGCCTACCTACTCTCCTAGGACTAATGCATTTGAGTTGGCTGTTTCGATACTCTAGACGGTGGTGGTGGTGGTGTTCATGGCTGATACATTTTGTTGCTGTTGCTGCCACCACCAACGTCCTCTTCGGTGACTTCATCCTTGTGATGAACACCCAGTGAATTGAGTCGTTCATTGTCGCTGTCTACAGTTGAGTGAGTGAGTGGTGTTATTAAGTTAATTAAAGTTAATCAAAAGCAAGTGAAGGAAAGACCGGAGAACAGAAGAACAGCAACATCAAACAACTGCAACGACTATACCACTGCTACAACTGTGACTTGAACAAACAATAATTACAGGAACAACAAGGCCTGACGCTGCCACACAATAACGGTATGTACGTATTCTTAATTTATCCATTGTTTTAAACCCTTTTCTTCGAGCATAGTAAAAGTACACATACACGCACAAACACTATTCTTTATAGCAAATATTGTTAGTTGTATTTTCACAAAATACATGACAATGCAGCTGCTGATTCAATTCACAGAGCGTTTTTTGTGTTTTTTTGCCCGCCCCAAAAGAATGAAAATTGGCTCTGACGTTGAATTTAATGCAATTAACTGCTTAACTCTCTAAACAATTTGCAACAGTGTGTCATAAACTAATTGTTGTGTACATAAACGAGTTAGGTGTACCAATTATGGGAACATTATTGGCAGCCAGGGGTTCTATTTTTAATGAAGATAATTTTGGTATGGAACTGGGATTGTTCTAATCGACATACCTGTCCATATATTGCTGTACTCAAGGTTAAATGGGGGCTATATTTAATTTATTCCTGTTGTTGTTCTAACGGTATACGCTAAAGGTGGTTACGTATGTTTTGGCAGGCCGGTCTTTAGCTGCGATCGCACCCACTCGTTAATTGTTTATAGCATCTACGGCTGCATCTGTGTAAATGCTATACAAACCTGATTTATCGGCTTACTCCAGCGAATTAAAGAAGGTGATCGATCCAAAAGGCGTATTCAGGCCGTAGTCTTAATTTCCTGTCAACATTTTTTGCGCGAAATATCCACAAAACTAGAGTTGTGCCAAAGGAACTATATGGAACTATCTCGTTCACTTCGCAGTTCCAATGGCCCACATTTTTCCTTTGAACAAACTGCGTATACTTAATATCACTCGTTATATTTCATGATGTTACTCATACGTTTTGGAACTAGTACAAGGAACTAGGAACTACATAGATTGCCCAACTCTACACAAAACCTAGAAGAAAAGGATAAAATATTCTTCGCGAAGCTTATATAAAAATATTGTACTGTCTTATTGCGTTGCCTTACTGGAAAATCTTCGTCTCTTTATGCAGATGGTCCATTGATGACATGAGGAGGTACACTGTTGCAGTTCACCAAGTGGCGATAACACCCGAGCAAGTATACTGCATCCACGGTAACACCCGAGCAAGTATACTGCAACGAGGACATGACATTGTGGTGCCGTACTAAAAGAATCTTCGACTCCTAATGTAAAGGTCTACGTTCTGACCGGTTCGAATATTGTTCCAAAGCTTTACACTTCTATTCGCGGCCTTCACCGGCGCAGCATGGCTTAACACAGACCGACCTATCGCGTTATATGAAATCAAAAAAAGTTTCCTTGCCCAAGTGCATGCGGATAGGACCTTGTTGCTACACCTCACCTTTTCGAAGATAGCATATGCATATGCGAACGAAGTGAACATGCTGTCGACTGTTACCCCTAGAATCATGGGATAGTTAATGGATTCTGTTACCATCGACCAGGACATTCAACTCTTTGCTCATCTACGCAACACTTTCCTATCGCACAGCTTTTTCTGGTTGAGTCCTCGACTAAAATGTGTAGGGATGGCGTGCAGCGCTGTCGTATTGCTGTGCTGCTTACGGAACCCATGTTGATGATCGGCAACTGTATATCTACTTCTGATGCTGGGGATACGTTCAGCCTCATGAGTCTTTGATACGGGCGACAAAAGCGGAATCGGTCTGTATAATTCACCTTTGCTTGCATATGTTGCTTCAGTAGCGGGACCACTCTGCCCACTCTGTCGTGCACAATGTGGATGACTAGCGACAGGTTGAGAAGCTGTTTCAGCACTACCACGGAGATACCGCCATGGTCTAACGCGTTCATTGTAAATTGCGGTGGTTCTTGTTCGGCGGGAAGAGATGTAATGCTAGAATCCATCGACTTGTCACTCCCGTGGTGATTGTCAATTAAATTAACTTGCGCACTTTCCCGATCAGTCAATGTAACGTCGCCAAACGTGAGTGATATCCTATCTTCCTTCTTTCCTTTGCCCTCAATTTACTTAATCCGGCTCCAATTTTGCAACCCTTCAGATGATTTAGCCTCTTGTTCCGATCAACCTATTAACTTTCAGTATCAGCTTCTTAACTCTGGGATCACTAGGGCTGGATCGACGAAAGTCGTCGCGTTCATTTGCTACTCCCGCCGCCTCTGCTGGGAAATTTGGTCTCATACACCTTTTTCATCCTTAACACCCAGATACCGTTAGAACCTAACGCTTTCATCATCTACATCATAAACTGCAAATTGTATTGGTTGCTCTTCGGCGAAAAGAGATCTAACTCGACATTGTAATCTTTTCTTAGCCCTATCAGTCCGCGGTAGCTCGACATATTGTCGAATAAATAACTTGCGCACCTCTTCGGATCAGCCAGCGTAACGTCGACTGACTTCCTATCTAACTTCTTCCCATGGTTCGAGCTTGACTTTACCGTTGCCTACAATTCACTAATTCCGGTTCCAAATCCTCAGTTGATCTAGCTGTTTATTCCGTGTTTGCTCACCGACTAACCTGTTAATATCAGTCTCTGGAGTCACTGAGGTTGGCTCGACGAAGCTCATCATACTCATATGTTTGTCCCACCTCTGCTGTGAAATTTGGTCTCTCTTCGGATATTCGACCCGACGGTATATGGTGAGCGGATGCAGCTGTGAAGATGTTCCGGAAATCCTTTCTGCTACCCGAACATCAAAAGGGTTGGGCAGTTATCTCAAGCGGTAATTGGTGAACTCTGTAAAACATGGCCAATTAACTTTCCCGTGACAGATGAAAGAGTGGCGTTCAGAGTTCAGGTGGGCTGTTGCTGGAGACAATTAAAAGGAGATGGTCTGGCCCAAGAGCGGACCAACGGGTGTCAGTTGACGTCATTTATTAGACTAGGCTACAGGATGATTATGTGTGGCGAACTATCGCACTATCCGCTAACCATGTAAAACGTAGAGCTATAAATTTCCTCAGCCAAGGCTTTACCCCTCTGGTCTTTACCTGGAACCAGCTGACACAACTCATGATGAGCATTACAGTCTCCCAAGACCAGACGGTTATAACCTTCCAAAAGCGGGATAATGTCTATAGACTATATCCTGCAATACACCTATAACCAGTGGGATGTCTACATTAAGCAAACCTACGTCGGCAGTTCCTAATCTGACTGCTACACACAAACATTCCATATACGGGTAATTGGAGCCAGGTTCAAGCGAAATAGGTCTACATTGAACAGACTGATGAAAAAGGAAAGCTAGTCCCCCAGCTCCATTTTTGTTGCGATCTTTCCTCGTTAGGTGGTTACCATCTGATCTTTGAAAGCTGCAGTTTTTGCTGAGTTTGATTTCCTGTACAACCGCGGTAGTGATATTCTTCCGACTCATAAATTCCACTATTTCCTCGATCTTTCCTCTGAGTTTATTCCGGGGATTGGAACAGAAACGACTGTGTTTAAATGCTGCGGGTACGGCTGCTGTTGGGAGAAAATGGGGGAGTCTCGTATTCTAATGACGACGAATTACTGGCGACTGTGTTCACGCAGCATGCAGTAACATAGTCCCTGCCATAGTTCCTAACATGGACAAATCCAGAGCAACCCCTGAGATGCACCCACTTTTGGTATCTATTGCATCTTACCGGAGTAGCCACTCCGATATTCCAACACACAAAAACGATAGAAATACAAATATATCAAACTGAGGAGGCAGCCGCTGTCCGGAACATGGGTGTTCTGTGGTTCGAGGTCAACTCGCCACCGTGGGAATGGGCGTTCAGAGGGGAAGTAGTTCGGTGGTCTGCTGATGGAGACGAGTATAGGGAGATGGTCTGACCCAAGCGTCATTTGGCACACCGGGTGAACAATGGCACTCTCCGTTAATTCTGTTAGGGTCGTCGTGATTGACCGTGCAGTACGTATTACTATCAATCTGCTCAGTCAGCGCTATAACCAACTGGAGTACGGCTATTAATCGGTGGTGTATATACGTTAAGCAACTCAACCTCTACACAGCAACGACCGCTGTAAAATGCTCAGTGTGCGGTTGCTGTAGGGGCGACTGCCGAGAAGTCTTGTATTCTGTCGTAGCATGCAGCAACTTAGTCCCTGTCCCCAGTACCTCACATGGACGAGCCCAGAGCAACCCCTTAGATTCACTCCCGACAATCTATTGCATCTCTATGAAGGTTGACCACTGACCAAAAGAATCCGGAGCAGGTATTCCGCGATATGCTGCTCTCAGCGCATACACATAAAACAAGTAAGAACAGTGTTAAGTTCGGCCGGGCCGAACTTGTTATACCCTCCACCACGAGTTGTAATACAAAATTTCAGCAATTTCGGTAAAAACAATGTGAAGCACCCTTCTATCAGGGGTATTTCAAAACGTCGATCTATACCGACAAATATCTAAGGGAAAGTTTTTAGAGTCAAAGAAAATTCAATACCAAATTTCAGCCATTTTGCTGGAATATTGAAGCCACAATCTTCAAAATACCGAAAATCGGGAGGCACCTTTCCATGGGGGCTATATGAAGGCGTGGACCTATACGACAAATTTAAAGAGGAAAGTTTAAAACCCCCAAACGATGTCTAAATACCAAATTTCAGCCATTTCGGAGGAAAGTTGAGGCCACAACCCTCAAAATACCGAAAATTGGGAGGTACGGTTCTATGGGGGCTACATGAAGACGCGAACCTATACCGACAAATTTATAGGGGGAAGTTGTATACCCCCAACAAAGGCTATATACCAAACTTCAGCCATTGCGGTGGAATATTGAGGCCACCACGTTCAAAATACCGAAAATCGGGAGGTACCGTTCTATGGGGGCTATGTGAAGGCGTGAACCGATACCGACAAAATTCTGGAGGAAAGTTTTATACCCCAACTTAAACTAAGTACCAAATTTCAGAAATATCGGTGTGATAATGAAGCTAAACCCTTCAAAATACCGAAAATCGGGAGGTACCGTTCTATTGGGGCTATATGAAGGCGTAAACCGATACCGACAAAATTCTGGGGGAAAGTTTTATACCCTTAAAGAAGACTAAGTTCCAAATTTCAGCCATTTCGGTGTGATAATGAAACTAATACCTTCAAAATACCGAAAATCGGGTGGTACCGTTCTATGGCGGCTATATCAAAACGTGGACCGATATTGCCCATTTTCAATACCAACCATCCTGCAAGTAATAAAAACTTCTGTACCAAATATGTGCTCTCTATCTTTAAAATTGCGAGCTCTATCTTGATTTCAACAGACAGACAGACGGACGGAAAGACGGACTTGGTTAAATCGACATAGAATTTTATGCTGATCAATAATATATATACTTTATGGGGTCTCCGACGAATATTTCGATGGGTTACAAACGGAATGACAAATTTAATTATACCCTCCATATGGTGGAGGGTATAAAAATATGTGCACTGAGGTGGCAGCAGCTGCACAGAACTCTGATGTAGTGAGGTTCCGGGTCAAAACGGTATCGAATAACCCGCAGTAAATTTTTTTGGAGCATATTGGTTTCGTTGTCAGGAATCTTGGACTTGCCTATGAAATTACGCCGCATTTTGCGAAAAATTTTAAATTTTGTGTGGGAGGTATCCCAAACAGTGGACTGATACAGTTCATATTCGGACCTAATATAGATCACGATATTTATAATGCGTACCATTTTAACGAAAATTTTGAATATTTGTGGTGGAGAAACACGAAAAACACGAAACACTTTCGACGTGAACAATAAGGTGGCTACTTAGATGTCTTATAGATACAAATCGGATAAAGCAGAGTTCACTTGAAAGTACATAAGGTCCAAAGTATGTCCTGGACTTACTCATCTCTACATCAATATTTAACACAGAGGTTTGGCCTCATCCTCCTCCTCTATTGTTTTGCATTTTTATCACAAGCGCAAATTTAACAACCTGCTCCATGAATATTCGACCCCAACAATATTGTACAATAGTCAATATTTGAATTTGCAAGGCTTGCATGGCATTCCAATTCTATTTACACCACCACCATCAATGTTGCAATTATTTTCTCATATCGTTGCACACACAATTTACACATCAAGAAGTATTGTTGCTGCGGATTTTTGTGTATTCATGCGATACGGGTGTAGCTTTGTTAAGGCCTTGTTCTTAATTTCATAATTGTGTCGCTCAAAACAAAAGCAACAAACGCTGTTAAAGAATTTTTGCGAAATGTTGACATACAGATACAAAGTCACACATATACATAAATACATCCAAACCCAGCTTTGTGTTGTCACTTAATTCCCATGAAAATTTTGAGAGATAAGTATTTTGAGTATTATTTGGAACAAGGTAATGAATTTTCATTCACTTTGTCAGGGACCTTTCTGTGAATGTTGACAAATAAAAACTAAAAAAGTTTAAGCAAAAAATTAATGAACAAAATAAACTATTAAGGGGAAAAGCTAGAAAAGTAGAATGTATGCCAAAAGACACAGCAAATGCAATTACCACAATTCTGTGAAATGTTTTTTAGAAAACTATTTTTCTAAGAATTTTTGAACTCGAAACTTGCCACGAAACTTGTTGAACTAATCATCTTTCTCGGTTTAATAATAAAAGCGAAATTATGCGCGTTGAAAAAAGTTAAAGTGAAGAAACCTCAGAGGAACTGAAAACTAAGTAGCTTATGAGGGTGTTCATTAATGAACAAATTGTAAAACTTGGAAAGGAAAAACTAGTTAAACAAATTAACATGAATGCGAAAAGAAAACATTAAAACTCCCCTGTGTTTCTCAATTTGCTATTTGTATTGATGTCAACTTGAATTTAAACTTTTCATAAAAAATATTGCATTTTAATTTTGTATACTTTTGTCGGTAACCAAAATGGAGTCACAGAATTCCTTTACTGGTCTACAATTTGGAAGCAGAACTATCGAAATGGTACTAAAGCAAATGCTGTAGCTGTGAAAACCGTCTACAACATTTTATTTTGTCCCATTTCTATTAGACTTGTCGTTTCCAAGCAAAATCCTGAAAATCTAAAATAAACCTAAAAATGTGAACTTTGACCGCGATTTATTTAAAAATCCCTCCAACGATTTTTTCTTTTTTTTTTTTGAATTTTTCTTATCTATCAACACTGCTGTTTCAGAATCCGCAAAAAACTTTCCAGGTGTAAGCGGTTTTCACTTAAAGTTAGTTAAGGGCACCGTGCATGACATTGTTTTTTAAGGAGGCGATACAGCCAGTGCATTGTCCCAATTTGAACTTCTATTTCTCAAAAATGGTAAAACCTAGGAAAAAGTTGTAAAGGTCAATCTTCACAGCAACAACATTTGCTCCAATCCCATTTCGATAGGACTTACGTTTTCCAAGCAAAATCCTGAAAACCTAAAAATGTGAACTTTGACCGCGATATATTTAAAAATCCCTCCAACGATTTTTTCTTGTTTTTGAATTTTTCTTATCTATCAACACTGCTGTTTCAGAATCCGCAAAAAACTTTCCAGGTGTAAGCGGTTTTCATTAAAGTTAGTTAAGGGCACCGTGCATGACATTGTTTTATAAGGAGGCGATACAGCCAGTGCATTGTCCCAATTTGAACTTCTATTTCTCAAAAATGGTAAAACCTAGGAAAAAGTTGTAAAGGTCAATCTTCACAGCTACAACATTTGCTCCAATCCCATTTCGATAGGACTTACGGTTTCCAAGCAAAATCGCAAAAACCTAAAAAAACCCTGAAAATGTGAACTTTGACCGCGATTTTTTTTTTTTTTTTGTTTTTTGATTTTTCTCACGTATGAACATTGTAGTTTCAGAATCCGCAAAAACTTCCCAGGGTAAGCACCTTTCATTTAAAGTTAACATTTATGAATTGTAAAGCATTTGTGAATTTAAACTTTCATCTATGGACAATACAGCCCATTTTGGACGTATAAACTTGTCGACAAAAATATATTTGGATTGAAGCTCAAAAGTGTTGTGGAAGTGGTACTTAAAAGAATGGACCGACACAGTGCATTATGAAAGTGGATTTTATTTTTGGAGTCACGTCTTCTGATAGATATCACGCCCATTATTCATTTCAGTTGGTCACCATATAATTTAGAGCTTTTGGACCACTATGTCAGGAAACATGGACTTGCCCACCAAAACATAACGTCGCTGTAAACAGGGTCACAAGGAGTAGCATCGGAATAATTTTCCAAAGGACCTTTGGAAAAAATATTAAGAGATCTAAGGTTAGGTAAGGTTGATAAGAGGGGTGATCCTAGATCACCACATGCCCATGTGGACATACACTTAAGCCATAAGTAGGCCTGTTGTGCGCTCTAATTTTTGGGTTATGGAGGATTATCTTTTTTTTACTTAGTCTAGGATCTCTGTCCTATTTACATAGTCTCTGATCTTTTTGAACTCGATTGTCCTAATTTGGTCGAGTCCTGGCATAATGTCATTCCCTAGTAACTGGGTTCTCAGATTTGTGAAGGCTTGACAATGGCAGAGGTAATGTTCCAACGTTTCGTCGTCCTCTCCGCATGATTTGCATTCACTGTTTTCTGCACAACCTATTTTGTGCAGATGCGCTTTTAGACCTAGGTGACCTGTAAGGATTCCTGTCAGTCTACTAATATCTTTTTTACTTAGTAAAAGTAATTCTTTTGTTTTGTCCTCGTCTGGTTTTCCCCATAGGGTTTTTGTGTTTTTTCCCTTCTCTTCACTACTCCAGAGGGATACATGTGCATTTTTTGCCCATGTCTTTAGTTCTAGTCGCGTAGCTTTAAACGGCTTAGCGTTTTCTAGACTTACCGTGGGTTGCTCCTTGGCTTGTTTTGCCAAGGAGTTTGCTATTTCATTACCCCTAATCCCGGTATGCCATGGTACCCATATAATGTTTACCTTACCGTGTTGGGAGTAATTATTTATAGACTTAATACATTCCAAGACAGTTCTAGATTTCACTGTCTTGGTTGATATAGCTCTAATGGCTGCTTTGCTATCCGTAAGGATATTTACAGTGGTAGGCCTTGTGTGAGTATCAAACCAAAGCAGACACTCTGGATCGTGTTATGATCCGGCAGACGGAGGGAGATTTCCGTTTCCGGTTCCATTATATAAAGACCCAGTCCGGTTCTCCCCCCTAGCACAGCCCCATCCGTAAACCCACAGATTCCAGCGGGAATCTGTGCTAGAGCTCCCCCGATCCACATGTCTCTGTCAGGTATTGACACTTCACACAAGGCTACTTTACTAGTTTCAGGTATACGGTCCGATACTACCTGATTTATAGATTCACCCGTTGTGACCTTTAATATGTTTTGGTGGTATGTTTGGTGGCTTTTTTCGATCCACTCGCTCATCGACTTTAGCCTTACAGCCGCGATGGCTGCCTCATACCTTACCTGAATATCTATTGGGTGTACAAACAAAATTGTTTCTAGAGCCCTAGTCGGTGTGGTCCTCATTGCTCCGCTAATGCTTAGGCAGCATGTTCTTTGGACCTTTTGCAATATTTTCACATTGCATTTTTTGTCCATGGCTGTCGACAATACCACAGACGCGTACGTTAGAATTGGTCTAATTACGCTTATGTATAGCCAGTGTATCATCCTAGGATCGAACCCCCATTTTGAGCCTATCGCCCTTCTGCAGGTTGACCAACATATTTGGGCCTTGTTAGCCCTTTCTTGTATATGGTCTTTCCATTTAAGTTTCCTATCCAGAATTACTCCTAGATATTGAACTGTACAGGAGATATTTATTGTCTTATCTAGAAAAACTGGTTCCTCGTAGTGTCCCATTTTCGTTTTTCTAGTGAATAGACATAATTCTGTTTTTTCCGGGTCAAATCCTTCTTCTGTTAGGGTCCTCAAGAGACTGTTTATGGTGGTAACCCACAACAGAGGTGAAAGTATCCCTCCCTGTGGCGTTCCTTGTCCAACTTTGTCTCTTATTTTCACGTCGTATAGCCCGCAGCTTATCCATCTATTCCTTAGCATGTGGTTTATCCAGTTCCTTAAGGCCCTGTCTACCTGAAACTCGTCTAAGGAGTGGATAAGTGTCTCGGTGCTTACGTTATTGAAAGCGCCTTCGATGTCGATGCATACAGCAAGTGTGTACATTTTCATTTCGAAGGTTCTTTCTATGTGGTGTACTACCTCATGCAATGCGGTTTCCACTGATCTGCCTTTAACGTATGCATGTTGTTTGAATTTAAGCATATCGTTTATCATGGTATCGACTGTCCGTTCCATTGTTTTGAGTAAGAATGAAGTTAAAATTATCGGTCGATAAGATTTTGGTGGTAAGAGATCTAAAGTTTGGACAAAATTGGCTGGTCCGTTGTTGTTGTGGTAACAGTGTTTATACCCTACACCATTACGTGGGGAGGGTATTATAAGTTGGGTTTGCCCAAAAAGTTTGTAACACATCGATATAATGGTCGTAGACCCTTACTTATATACATACTAGCTGAACCCGGTGCGCTTCGTTACCCCGAATAAGGTAAAATATGTATATTTTGACACATTTATTTGTATGTCCATTTTCGTCACATATTCCAACTTTCATTAAAATCGGGTATAAATAGCGTGTTTGGTGCATCAAATACATGAAATCGGACGAAAATATATATGGGAACTACATTCAAATCTCAACCGATTTCAATATAACTTGGCAAATTTATTTCTAGACCAAATTCCTTCACACATTCAAAATTTGGTGACATTACCATTCCATAAATATTTGCATAAAAATCTAAATTTTTTGGAGATACATGCGCTTCTGATGCTATATCTCCGGATCAAGGGTCGGAATGGGCAAAAACTTATTTGGAAAAAAGTCAACATTTAATGGTCAAAAAACATATTTGGAGAAAAAAATCGACGTTTTATTCCAAAGCAAATACATCAGCGTGTATAAGGGTATACCAAAAGCAAAACCTGACAATGAAAGTAGAAAATATCACCTTTCTAACGATGTAAAGTAGGTTGTCGTAGGTGGTCAAACATCGAACATATCTCTATAGTCGCCAATGAAACCCAACTTTTCATTTTTGCGATTTTAATTATAATGACGAATATCACAGCCAATTTTTAATTACGCTACAGTCGCAATTTTGATGTGGATGAGGAAAATATCACCTTAATTATGATGCAAAATAGGTTGGCGCACATCCCACTTACCCATTTTTTATTTGAATTGTACTGACGAGTATCTCAGCTTTGATTGGCAGCATTTCAACATTGAAGATATTCTGAGCTTTAAAATGTCCCCAATTGCGTTACCAAAATTAGTGGAATTCGCCTTAAGTCATTTAGTATAAAAGCCGGTCAAATAAGAGTTCAGCCTTTCACAAATGACAACAGAGAAGGTACTTGACGCCAATATCGTACAATCATCCGCATAAGTTGCGATCTCAATGCCGTCTGGAGGGGGCGGAACACAGGAGAGGTGGAGGATAAAAAGTTCCAGAGATATAATCCCATCTTTTGGAACATCCTGTTTCAACGGTACGTTGGTGTCCACAAAAAGTTTGACACGTTGGCCGGAGGGTTGTCTGCTCGGTGCCCTCAAACAGCGTAGAGGGCGTAGAGGGACAGTATCCAAGGATTTTGATAAGTCAAGCGCCACCATCACTGTTCTATCACACGGCTTCCTCTGGTTGAGTCCTCGACTAATATGTGTGGAGATGAAGTGCAGCGCTGTTGTTGTGCTGTGCTGCTTACGGAATCCATGCTGAAGATCAGCAACTGGATAGCTATTTCTAACGCTGGGGAGGACTAAAGCCTCAAAGGTCTTTGCTAGGGACGACAAAAGCGAAATGGGTCCATACGATTCACCTTTGCTACCATCCTTCCCCGGTTTCAGTAGCGAGACCACCCTGCCCGTTTTCCAGACTTTGGGTACGATGTGGGTGCCTATAGACAGGTAGAGAACTTTAGTGATATACTTGACTGCGCGATATCCATCTGTTTCCATCAGGGCCCAACACTTTGGATGACTTGGCGTTCCTGACGACATTCGCAACATCATCCATTGTAAATTGTGGAGGTTCATCCTCGGCAGGAAGAGATTTAAGGCGACGTAATACTCTTGTCTTTGCCTTCCGGGGTGCTATACAAACTGTCGACTGAAATAACTTGCGCATCTCTTCGGATCAGTCAGCGTAACGCCGCCAAACGTGACTGAGGTCCTGTCTTCCTTCTTTCTAGGGTTCGAGAGTGACTTAATCGTTGTCCACAATTCACTTATTACGGCACCAATTTTGCAACTCTTTAGATAATTTAACCACTTGTTTCGCTTATGCTCGCCGACCAACCTGTTAACTTCCAGAGTCAGCTCCCTAACTCTGGGGTCACTGGGGTTGGCATGACGCTCATGGCTCATCTCGCTCATTTAGGTGAATTAGCTCTGCCGGGAAATTTGGTCTCACTTCGGGTATTCGACTAGCAGGTAATAGCGATCGGCTACACCGTTCAATAAATATAGCGCGTGCCATTTTAGTGACACTTTTAACTTTGGAGGGAGGTACCGGAATGCGTCCATCATTTGACTTAAACTAAGTTTGGACAAAATACACGAAGGCCAAATACAAATACATACAACTTTCGGCCCATTTTCTAAGTAAATATTGACTTACTCCAGAGAAAACTTATACCATCCTATTGGAGGCAGAGAAGGTACCCGAAGAAGTGGACCTTTATAGCCGATATTCGAACCCGATATATGTCTTGTAGAAATGTCCTCGAGAGTGATCGTGTTCTTCTAGTTAGCGAACAGTTTTGACTTTTGTAGGGAAGTTACCACTATTGAACTGTACCTCCGGTTTTCGGTATTTTGAAGGTTGTGTCCTTAATATCCCACCGAAATGGATGAAATTTGGTATTTGGTCTTCGTTGGGGTTATAAAACTTTCCATAGCCCCCATTGAACGGCACCTCCTAATTTTTAGGCCAACCGAAATGTCAACCATTTCATATTTAGTCTCATTATACGCTCAGCAATTATGCTAACAAAATAATGGTTTTAGACCCCAAGTATATTTGGACGAAATCCCTTTCAGACAATTTGTAGTCGATTTAGCAATGTCCGTCCGTCTGTCTGGCGGGCTGGCTGGTGCGCACGATAACTCTCAAACGGATGAATCGATTTGATCCAAAATTTGGCATTCGTAATATTTTGTCCAAACTTAGTTCAAGTTCAATATTCGTCCACTCCTTCATGTACCTACCCACAAAAGTCCGAAATTTTTCGGAAAATTTGTGGAAATCTTGAAGGTAATAACCGATTTGGTCCAAACTTTACACATCGCCAAATTTCTAAAAGACATAGATTAGGTTCCAATATGGACTCCATCGGTCCACCCTTCGTGTAGCTCCCACACAAAAGTTCGGAAAAGTTCAGTTTAGGACCTGTTCTCGAATCGCTTTGATTTGTTTGTAGCAACTGGTATTTGCTGCCCCCATTATGGTAGTACAAGTTTTATCAGTGGCAAGTCCATAGTAGCTGAGAAAATAGTCCGAAGTTAAAAAAAACCCCTATGGCATCAAGTGTAGTGGTTGGAGCGCACGATAACTCTCGAACGGATCTGCAGATTGGGTCCAAAATTTGGCCATCGTAATATGTTGTCCAAACTTAGTTTAAGTTCGAAGATGAGTCATATCGGTCCACTCCTTTAGGTACCTGCCCCAAGGGCAATCCCATACTTCCTGAGAAAATGGACCGAAAGCTGTAAAATGGTTGATATTCTTTTTTGTGACCAAGTCCATGCTTTCAGACCAACTGAAATGGCTTGTGCGCACAATGTCTATCAAAAGGAATCACTCCCAAAATAAGATCCACTTCCAAAATGAATTATGTCGGTCCATTCCTTCAAGTACATCCTCCGCAACACTTTTGAGCTTCAAACTAAATAAATTTTTTTCGGCAAATTCCAAAAAGGAATCCGTAGATTCGATATTGTCAATAGATAGAAGTTTCAATTCACACAGGCTGAGGGTATAACTCTGTCGGCAAAGCCGACTGATATTTTTACTTGCTTTCTTTCATTCCTGCAAAGAATTGTCGGTACTGGTGCACGTATTTATATAGCCCCCTTAGAACGCGAACTCCCGATTTTGAGAATTTTAAAGTTTCAGCCACATCATTCAACAGAAATTGCTGAAATCTGCTTTAAATTATTTTTATAGAGGAGGGTATAAAAAGTTTGGCCTGGCCAAGCTTAACGCCCTCTTTACTTGTTTTTAAATACAACCTAAATCCATCGTCAATATCAAACCCCCACACAATTCCCACATAGATTGTGAGGTTTTCATTTAAGGAAAAACTCAACGTTCCAGCAGTGGACCTTGTACAACAAACACAACAAGTTTTTACTTAACCTTCAATATCTACTGCAAACTATGTCTAGGTATTTAATAATTACCCTTACCAAAATCTAAAACTTTCTATACAGGGGTAAACTGACACCCTTCATTAATTGAGGCCGAAAAACTTTTTCTTTCACATAAAAAATCTTAATATTGTGTGAATAAGCAATTTTCCAAAGATAACCAAGCGTTAAATTGACCGAAAGGGTTACGCAAAGAGTTGACTTAACAAACTCCAAAAAACACACACTTTGTCTTGGATGAAGAACAAAAAGCATAATTAAATATCCTTTGTATTTATTTCATATAAATTTTATCTCGGTTAGCCAATACATTTTTTTTTCAAAAAAAACACACTCATGATGTCACATTCAGTCAGCAATCAGTGACAATACAATCTATTTACATATGTTACAACAAAAATCTTAAAATAACTTTTAAAACTTTTTTCTAAAAACTTTTTACCAAAAAAACAATGACACATAACAAGAAAACAAGGATATCCTCAATTGTTTTGGATTTATTGTTCAAATCTAACAGAAAAAAACTTAAATTTACAATGAATTGTATTCAATTCCATTGTTGTTTTTGTTTATACCCTCTGTCCATATGACAAGGACAGTATAAAATTTGAGTTGATTTTTTGTGTTCTAGAAAATAATATTATCTGAGAAAGCAGAAAATATGTCCTTTTTTAAGTCAAAGATGCTGTGTAAACTGAATACAAATAAGGCAAATAGCAAAGCGTAACACACATACACCCACACCCACACTCCCCTTAAAAATAGTCACATGGCGACATAGAGGAGAGATTGTGATATTTTTGTTTCTTGCTTTGCTTCTCTTTTTGCATTCTATGTGGCTTGGCCCTCCAGCTTCGCTTACAAAAATGAGCATGACGACTTTAGCTAATGCTGCAAATTACAGGGGGTATTCGAAACGACCATCTGATGATATTCAAAGCCACTTCGTTATGAAATATTAATAATGATGCGCATTTCAGCGGGGGGTGTTAACAAAATATGTTTTTCTAACGATGTGATGTGAATTTTAAGTTTTTACCACCACGACTGCCATGAAAGATTAAAATGTCAAACAACATAATTCGATGGTTTTTAGCATTTGCCTGTTCGCTTCGGGGTGGTCATGCTTTATTAAACGAAAATAAAAATTGGAGACTATGGCTTAAGGATAACACAATTCACTGTTAAAAAGATTAACAAGACACAAATGTGTACGGACAATGGCGAAAGAGAGGAGAAAAATAAACTGACCACGAAATTTAACACTACACAAGAATTTAATTTGCCGAAAATGCGGGGAAAATATGTAAGTACAGAGAAAACAGAAAAAATACTTCTTCGTGGTCTGTGTTTAGCATTGCAAGGGAACGTAAGGCGTATTTGCCAAACGTGAATAGCAATATGGTGATTATAGAAAGGAATATCAATTCATATATTCTGATTTCTCCGGTATTTGGCCTTCTGATGTGATCCTTTATGTATTTCAGTATCTTTAAATAATTCGTTTTACAATTAATCTGGTTTTTCGTTTGAATGGATTGAAAATGTGAGTTATTTTCAACATCGACTTCCTAATGTTATGCCCCATACCAGTACATCAATCGGTAAACAGGTTCTCAGAGAAGGTTTCTCTCTCCAGCTCTCTCTCTCTAGCTGCGATAGGTTAGGTACTCCAAGGACATCATTCACTTGATAATTGCCAATCCCAGAGCGGCGGGTTCTTTGATACCAATTGACCCGGAGCCACGCTACATCTGTATTCCGGCCAGCGACTGCCACCTCACTATGCACATGTTTGTATTTACATATTTTTTCTCTGTTGGGAGCAGCATATCCTACTCCTACGACACTACTGGTCATACCATGAATTCCGTGGTGGTCTTTGGTATCCATGTATGGATTTTGCTACAGTTTGCATGGAGTGGGCAATACTTTGCCATTGTGCTGATCGGGACGAGGAGTGTTTTGATTAAGCAATTGGGCCGTCAGTGAAATAAGCTGTGGCTATCTGTTGTCATTGCCGCTTACCGATGTGTAACTTTCGTGTTGTGTTCTTTACTTTATTTGCTACGGGTACATACCTTTCTGTTCTTACTTTATTTGCTACGTTTAATCCGGTATGAAAAAAACGTGGCGAAGGCGCTCTATGTTACCATATATACCGAATATACTGTAATACATTTTATGTAACTGCATTGATCACCATAAATTCGTAAAACGAATAAGCAAATAAAGAAGAAGAATCCGATATGTACCTTATCTGTAACAAGTCCGAGTCTATGTTTGCTCCTCGGAACGAACGTACATCTAATTCGCTCGATAAATATCTCCAATCTATCACAACGTGATCAATTTGATTTCTTGTTTTCTGATAGCCAGATGACCTTATAAATGTCGTGATGCTTAAATTTGGTACTGCTAACTACCATGTTTTTTGCCCCTGCAAAGTCTATTAGCCGTTCTTCTTTCCATGTTTGGCATTAATAATAATAATTTTAATGTCATGGGCAGGACAACGGTCGTAAGTTTCTTCTAAGCGCTCGTAAAATATATCTTTGGTCTGTTCGTCCTTGTTCTCAGTTGGATCATGAGCGCAGATAAAGCTAATGTTAGCTTTATCCGTATCGTAGCAAGTCTTTCATTCACTAGAGACCAGGTGTTTTAACTTCCGACCAACTACTAATCCGCAGACAAACTCATGCTTTGTGTCATGACAGCTATAATACAGTGCGTCACCTTTAGGTGTTGTTGTGACCTTGTACTTTTCGAGTATATCTGCCAATGCGTAAACTGCACCTTCTCTATAAAGAGTGCGAACATTCCAAGTGCAGATTCGCAGATCATGGTCCTTAAAACATTTTCGGGGATCGTCAACTTTAGAGGGGATTGTTTTTCGTTTCTTTTGTTTTTCATAGTAGGCTGTAGGGTTACTAACCCGACCCCCAAACTCAGGTTTTTAACATTCTAGTGGGCGAACGCGCGGCACATGTTAGCTCACAACTTTTAACGGGTAGGTCTGTGTCCACTTGAGATGAAAGAGGAACCAAGATAAACCCTGGGCGTTGGCATGGTAAAGCCAGTCAGGTCCGTTCCTTGGCATCTGTCATCTCCTAGGTCACCCATAAATAAATTATGTCTGTATAAAGTTGAACCTCTATGAAATCCAGTTTTTCACTAAATTTACCGTTATAAAAATAATTTGTGTATAATTTGTTTTCCTCTTCCATGGACTGCAACAAAACCGAATAAATACTCCAGAACCCCTGCAATTATTTAGCGTAGCATAAGGATTCGGGACACCAGTCCCGGTTCCGTTTGGGGACCAACTGGTAGTAGTATTATGGTTACGAGGTCGTACCACAGACTTAATTCTGGGACCACGGGTACCAGTTGCCCCAAGATATAATTGCCTAGTCTGGTAGTTGGTGTCGGCCACCTTGTGGGAGTATCGTATTGGTTGTGGTTGTACCCAAATCGCGGGTAGAGTCTAAAGCTTAAATGTGGAGTTGCATTAACAACTGGCTATCTGAGCCTTAGAAAGAGAGAAAATTTAGATGGGTTCCGTTCCAAACTAAAGTGGTGAACACGGCCAAACTCTTGAACACCCCTGGCACCTCACTACAGTGCAGGGGGCGTTGGTAGGTCGCTTGTAATCAACCCGGTGTTGAGACCACCACGTTAATCCAGCACCACCATTGTAGCATAGGGATACGTAATGCAAAGCAATAATCAATCTTTCGACTTTTCGATTATGGTCCAAAAATAAAAATGCGATTTTTCGGTCTGGTGATTATTTCCGTTGTCCTAAAACTCCACTTTCGACTATTTGGTAACCGCAAAAATCGATTATAATCGAATATTCGTCGATTTTCGAGTTTTCTTCTGAACCTTTGCGTGGCTATCAGTAGGGGAATTCTGTAACTCAGTTTTTTATGTTACTGACAAAAATCAGTTAAAACAGAAAATTATGAATGAAAAGTATAAAAAAAGTTGGCAAGACTCTTGCTATCAGTGGAACTTAGCGACAACTTACCGAAATTTTTCTTTAATTAACGAAATTAAAATCATTTTTAATTAATTCTCTTTCGAGTTGAGCTGTTAGGCCTTTAGAGATACATTGAAAAATTAGGAGTCTACCGAAGTCCCACGCATCCAACCATTACACTACGTTTCACGGGTGGTAAATCCGATCTTCAGGTGTATTAGGATGTTGTTTTTGTGGCAGACGAAGGCAAAGCTTGGTAACTGGTATATATATCGAACTTCATTAGATAAATGTATATGCGAAATTATGTCAGTTAATTGAAACTCCAAACTTTTCCTATAGTCCTGCTTTGGTAATCCCATTTTTCAATGTTCACAAATACTATGGTAAGTTTTATTCCTACATCATTAGTAATTGCTCTTCTATATCAGAAGATTTTTTATTTTTTGATCATCAATTATTGTCTACTAAAGTTTTGACAAGTTGATGGTGGCTTAGAACGCTAAGACGCCGGCAACCTTGACACTCAGTTGTCGGAGACCCAGGTTCGAATCCCAGCCTGGCTCATGCTGAAATTATTTTTTATTTTTGCCTTATTAAGGCGAAGGCCATTTATAGTGATATTTAATTAAGTCCCACGCATCCAACCATTACACTACGTTTCACGGGTGGTAAATCCGATCTTCAGGTGTATTAGGATGTTGTTTTTGTGGCAGACGAAGGCAAAGCTTGGTAACTGGTATATATATCGAACTTCATTAGATAAATGTATATGCGAAATTATGTCAGTTAATTGAAACAGCTCAACTCGAAAGAGAATTAATTAAATATCACTATAAATGGCCTTCGCCTTAATAAGGCAAAAATAAAAAATAAAATCATTTTTATTTTACCGATTTTTATCGTTAACTAAAAAAATGAGTTGCAAAATTCCACTGCAGATCACTGTAAAGCCACTAAAGTCAACTAAAATCTATGGGCAAAATCGATCACAAATTATACGATTTTTCCTCCAGTCAGAAGTCGACTACGAGTTTTAGACTTTTAACGAGTTTTAGACTTAGTGTGGCACAGTGTATTGGACAAATTTGAGGCCGCAGACCTAATTATTAAATACTGTCTCAAACATTTATTCAATATTAGAAATTCAGAAAGCAAAATAGTAACGACAATATTACCAATTTTAAATTAAATTTTAAGCTTTTACGTTTAAAATCATCTTTTGGTACAACTTTTGAAACTCCCTCAAATATAAATTTGTTATCGAATCGAACAATTTGCAATTGAGCGTAAATTCCGTGAAAATTGGTGATAATTGTTTGAAAAGGATACATTCATTCGCATTCGCCAGTTCGTTGGCATGCTTGTAAATTAATTTAATGTATGCAAACGATGTGTTGGTTAAGTTTAATTACGTTTTGCTACCAACAAGAACTACAGCAACACTAAAACTCACAAAGCAACAACAAAATTCAGTTCATTTCAATGGTTTATTTCTTCGTGGTAGGAATCCAAATCGGTGTGTGTGTGTTTGTGTGTTTGTGATTTTTCATTTGTAAATTAGTCTGTATTTAGTCCAAAACATGAATTGCAATATAATTGAACTTCCTTTTTGTTCACTAAGTTCGAATGTAAAAAATTAAGTTGCTTATATACATAAGCATCATCAACACCGTTGTCGTAATCATCAGGTATATATCTACATGTACGGGCATATTGTGTGTGGCTGAGTAATGATTGTGTAGTGTAATTGTTTATTTGTGTTTGTACATTTGTTTCAAATTCTCATCATCATCAACAGCATCAATTATATGGCTAAATGAACTAGAATATTGCAAAATTATCTGAATGTTTTGCTAATTGTTGAAAATAAGAGCAAAATACTAAAAATGTTGTGCAAAACACACACAAATATCTATACACACATACGAACATACATAGATATCTGTCTATACAAACGCTTCAACTTTTATAGAAAATTGGATACTAATTTGAAGCATTCAAATGAAAAACTGCAAATGATTTAGAAAATAACTGGAAATTAGTAAAAACAAAAATGTTGTTGTATTTGAAATTTTGATTTGTTGTCATTTACCTTGAGTTGGTGCATTTGAACACACACTAACACAGACCTTTTGTAATGATTTTAAATTTCCTATGAGAAGACAGCTTTAAAATTGAATATCTAAATGAAATATGTATCTTCAAATATGCCCATTAACTGCTGAATGTCTTATAAAATGGTAGTGGGATTCTACTGGAAACGGTGGAACTAATTTTCGTATTCAGTAAAAATAACTTAGAAATATAATTAAACGTTATATATAGGACGGGTCTGATTACACCCTGTGCATAAGCTTTTCACGGATCAACATTACTGTAAGAAAGGCACAAAAGTTATTCGTCACTCTGGTTTTTGATATTATATAAGTTAAGGCTAACAGAATCAAAATAATTGCAATCGCAATATCGAAATCAAGCTATTTTCATAAATGTACATGGATAACTTCAAGGCCATGTCCTATAGAATACTCGAGGACAACAAAATGGAACCAATATGAATTAAGGTGTCTGCATCGTCCGGATCTCACACAGTACCTTTGTACCGCCTGCGCAACTGCATAAGTATGAATGCAAGTTTCGTTGATCATTCAGATCTTTCCTTACATGCCTGAGTGGGAAAACCTGCCAACTATATCGTGACAGGAATGCTCACGTCGATACACTCAAGCAGGTAGTGCAGCGACAACATCTTGTGGTGTTGAAGAACCGATTTGCCACACTGGCGCCGCACAGTGAGAAAAAATACCGATCTAGCGTGCAGAAAATCAAAAAATGGACTTGAAGAAAACTATGAAACTCTAGTACTGTATTGAACTTAGAGTGTTGACTGTACTCACCGGCATATGTAATAATTAGAAATAGTTAGTCAGAACGGAATAACGGTACATTTAAAATTGATTTTTTTTACAATGTTAACGATGACCATTTTTAGGTGTAAAATTGCGATAGACGTGTGAATTCCGTGAATATATTATTGCGGAATCTTTTGTATATTTGATAATCTGGTATTTAAATAAATTAAATAGTTTTGTAACCCATAAGTTATTTTAATTTAGATGTTTCGAGATAAATAAATGTAAGGCCAATTTTGTCTAAATTCTTCAATTTAAATAGGGGTTTAGTACGGAAATGAGCCTAGATTAGCTTAATTTTTTTTTAATTTTTTATGTATCTTGTCTAGAACAATATCTTAAATTTTTACCTGTGACTTCCTGCGACTTTTGGTTTTATATACATTTTTAGGAAATATGCCAATTCGGGAACTAAGCTCTTTTTTAAGTGTGGTTCAAATAAAACTACGATTATGGGAAACATGTTGATAAATAAGATCAGATATCACTTGGAATTGATCACGGCATAGCAGAGAAGAAATTACAAAATGAAAAAGTCCGTCCTACGGTTCCAACGATCAATGAAAAAAGTTCATAATTCGAGGTACTATTACATTACTTTTTACCAAAGGTATCGCAAAAACCCCGTACATCATTGTAATTTGTAACAATCATATGAAATTTTTGTCTAATTTTCACACCGCTAAAAACTATCTGATCCTTATGTAAAATTGCTAGCTATTTTTCTGTCATAAGCTCACACCTTATTTAAAATTTCGCGCTGATCGGACTATGGTTGGGACCTACAGAACAGATACAAATTCGGATAAACATTTAGGTTTTGTTCCATTTCACCCCCTAAATATTTCACGATCATCACCAATAACAATAGCGGTCTATTCTGATGTGAAACTGACCTCCATACCAAATTTCGAAACGATCGGTCTGGAGTTTGATTACAATTTATAATGTACAGGCGGACAGACGGACAAACATCGCTATATCGCTTTATCTCGTCGATATATGATAAATGGTATATATAACATTGGTCTGCGACGAATATTTCGCGGTGTTACATGAATTTTTAGCAAAACAAACTTATAATACCCATACAATTCCATTTGAAAAAAAAAAAATATAAAAAAAAAAAATAAAAAAAATTTGAGAGCACATTACGATTTTTGGTATAGAGTTTAAGGAAAAAAATCTGGTTTCAAATCTAGTCGCGTTCACAAAATTCGCCGATGCGCGCAAAAGTTATAGCGGTTTTTATTCTCTTATAAAGAAAAATATTTTAAAATATCTTATTTGTTGTATTGATAAAATGTATGCATATATCATTAACAGCATTTGACATCCATCCATGGATGCACCATAATCTCAAAAAATTGTTTTTATTTTCGCGGAAAATCAAAAAAAAAATTAAACAAATGTGGGAGCAAGTCTCATTTAACCTTCCTCAGAATTCGTATAAACCTCTAAAAAATAAATTAAAAATACGTACAGAATCTAGACAACGCGTAAACAATTATGAAACCAAAATTATAAACATTGGTTTATAAATTGCAACAGCAAAAGCGAAAAAATATTATTCCAAATATACATATAGAAAAAAAATTAGAAAAAAAATATTTGGGAGTTCTCCAACTATTTCGCTAAAATCCCATACAATAATTCATGTATACTGCTAAAACTTCATCAAGAAATATGGTTTACCATCGCGAAAGCTTAACTGCCTACTGCGATAACTTATAAGGATAGGAAATTAAGAGTAATATTGAAATTACAATCATTAAAAAATATGGAAATTAAAAAGCCTGCTATTAGCGAATTAGTTAAAGTCGGTTGATGCGCATCCGATTTTGGATGCAGCGAATCAATCTTCTATATCTATGCATATTTCGATGTTTCACTCAGAAGCCATTGTGTGCCGCCAGTTGCATATCACAATGCCAAAAATCTTAAAGTGGGTAAAAGTCGGGCAATGTGCATACGATTTTGATTCGCATCCGGTTTCATTAGCGCTCATCAAAAATACGTTAATATACACCTATTTCAAATAGATTCTTTAAAAACCGCGGATGTGCCACCACGTTCTATTTTGCGAAAAAAAACCAATATTACTCGCAAATCTCTGTAATTTATGACACGCGTTTTCGCAAATATTTTTAATCGCGTATAAAGTATTCCATATATGTACAAATTTTCAAAGAAACTTTGTTCCATGCTGTTCCCTAAAAGTTTTAGTCTACTAATTTGGAATTTCACTAAAATTTAGTGCCTGAGGAAAAATAAAATAGCTCACTTCGTGTAAACGCTACGGTAATTTATTAAAACGACTCTTAAAGGCAACAATCCTACCTGCCTAACCAAAAAACAACGAACACAATATCTGTTAAAGTTTCTGAGAAATATCTGCTTCTTTCTCCAGAGATTTGCAAAAATTACATATTTTCCAAAATTGGGAAACATTTTTCGCCTTTAGGAGCACACCACGCCCACACCTTCCAATGTTTTGATCTAATTTTTGCTTTCCTTAATTTCAATATGTTCACTATCGAATCACATATAGAAATTAACAGTCGGTGACAACAAAAAATGGGGGTTTTGGCCAGGAAAATCGATTTCTGAACCACTGTGCGGCGGTATGTACACATTAAGCAACTCTTCCTCGGCAGCCCCAAAATTTTACTGATAGCCCCTTACATTCCATCAAGCTTAAGCAGACTGGAGTATTACGAAGGCAGGTCCTCCTCCACTTCTTATACGATCCATTCTCAAAACGTTGTAACCATTGCAACGTTGCAAGCTACAGGTGATGTTGAAATTTGTTCCCTTGATCGCGGCGACCATGATGGGATGGAATGGCGGCAAATATTACATCTCCGCTCTTTAACCAACTACGCCAACATACTTTGTAGCTTTTGAAGTGGAGATTTTCTGATGACAGGCTTTGCTTTTCGAACCCACAAAATAGAAAATATTAGCATAAAATTAAAACGTTTTCCTTCCGCTCAGAAGTTGTTTTGCCCACTCCAACTTCTGAATACTATCTCACCATCACCAAAATCAATCGATTTATTGTTCTCGGGGTAGCGTGATTACATAGTTTCGAGGATAGACAAGCAGTAGGCTGATGACTCTTTTACAACTTATTAATCCAGTATCACATTTAGATGAGTTCTTGTATATGATTTTACAAATTTGTATACCCCTCAGCCTTTGGTCTAAAAAGGGGTATATACACTATCATACGACCAATATGTGCCTCATCGAAATGATCGGAAATTTGGAGTCGATTTAGACATGTCTGTCCATCTGGCTGGTTGGAAGGCACGATTACTCTCGAACAGATCAGCCGATTTGGTCTAACCTTGGACAGTCGAGATATTTTGTCCAAACTTAAATAAGGTTCGAAGATGAACTATATCGGTCGACTTCCTCCGGTAAGTCCCCCACACAAGTTCAAAAATATTCTCTATAATGGTGCGCACGATGACTCTCGAATGGAGTAACCGAGTTGGTCCATACCTTGCACATCGTAATATTTCTACCAGACATAGATCAGGTAGACAAAATTTCGGAAAAGTGTGGTCTTAGAGCTCACCTCGAATAGTTTTGATTTTTTCTGCAACAGTGTGGCTGGTGCTTACAACAACTTCCGAATTGAATACTGCGTTTATTCCATCGAAATATTTCCGCAAATCTTTATAGATAAAAATCAACTGTAGTTCGTTGGTAATGGCATCAGTTGAGAACGGCTGGACCGATTTGGATAATTCTTTTTGTGAAATGTTCGCCATAACCCGAATTAGGCTTTTATGCAAAGAAAATTTGACCCACTTTTCGTCCACTTTTTTCAATTTTCAATTTTTGTCTTTTCTACAAAAGTACTGGACCGATTTTCCTGAAATTGTCAGGGAATGTACAAGGATGGCCCCGGTAAAATTTAGTTAGTAATTTAGTTGAATTTTATATACCCTATTTTTTTAAAAATTCTATATTTACAATAATTACGAATGTATCGGTTTGGAAATTAATTTGCGAGACAATTGTGAACCGCTGAACCGATTTTTTTCCTATGCGACATTTAAAAAACGCTATATTTGCAGAAATTACGAATATATCGGTATAAAAATTTACGAATTAATCTGCAGTGTAGGAACTTCTTAGGGGTGTTAAGACCCTACCATGCATGATTTTTTAACCGCCTGTTCATGTATGTCGCACGGAAACCTGTACGAAAGGAAAGCAGTCACTCACTTTGGTCTAAAAATGCGTTCATGTATTTCGCAAACTACTGTGCGACTTCCGTTACGTATCCTATGCGAAATACTACTAATTTGAATGTACATTTGTACAACTATGTTCCATAAATGAGAGCCAAATGTCATTTCTCATTTGGAGTTTATAAAGAAAAAGCAACAATTGCAATAGTATCAAAAGTTCCTAATATGCTCCGAAATGGCGCGATTTGAGAACAAATTGGTCCAGAACGCTTTGGTAATGATTTTAAATTAGATTACAAAAAATAAAAAATTTAATTAAAAGCAAATATGTTGTCATAACAGCTAAAATTAAAAAATGCATTGCTGAACTTCAATGCATTTGGTGCGGAAACTTTTTTCGCGATAGAGAAAAATTGACGCCGTATTTCATAATAGTTTTCCATGCTCTACACGGCTATGTGGTGGTATTTTTTTGGTTATAGCCCTAATGAACAGGCTATAAATATGTTATTTCTTCAATACTACTGAACCGATTGCCATGAAATTTGCAGAAAAAGCTCAAGGTTTGCCGTTGTTATGAGAATTTTATGAATTTCGAAAAAGGTGGGGTACCTTCCCCACGCTTTTCTTTTAAACGATATATGTATAAGCCGAACTTATGATTATATTAGCTTCAGCATAAATTTTGGGAGGCAATGGGGTTGTGTGTACCCTAGGTACATATGTATTTGGAGCCAAAATACCGGACCACTTTTTTAAATATGTTATATCTTGAAAACTGATGACCACTCTCACTCTTTTCAATACATTATTTTTTCCAAAACTACTGAACCTAATTTCATGCAATTTTCAAAAAATGTTCAGGAATGTCCCGTGTTTCAAAATGCTATATGTAGTCGAATTTCCGGGGCTTATTGTTTTATAATCGCTATATTTGCTAAAGTTATGAGTCCATCGGCTTGCAAATTAATTTACGAAACAACAGTGGTTGCGCCCCCGATCAAAAAAAAAACGATATATTTACAAATTTCCTCAAATGGTGAGGTTCAACGGTTCATCAGCCATGAAAAACTAAAACATATAAGTCGCAATAAGCGGGAGAATTAGACTTAAAATTTTTTAACATTTATAATTAGATCGCTTTAGTATAAAGACAGAGGACATGGACGATAATAAATCCTAAACAGCATCAATGGGCGAAAAAATCCGAAAAAGTCCGTAGGAGAAAAGAAAGGTTTCAGACAAAACCTGTTAATAAATTTAAAATCCTCCTCGGTTTGCCAATGGACCAAAGAAGTGTGGTAGAAAATACGTATTTTTGAATTGCCAAGCATAAAGTCCATAAAAACTTGTCAATAAAACTCATTACGATGGTGCAGCAACGCGGGCCGGGGTCTGCTAGTCTTAGATAAAGTTCGAAGATAGTGTTCAAGGATATTTTAGAAAATTGTCCTGATGGTACTCCTTGTGCTTCTGTTTAGAGCGATATTATGTTTTCGTGGGAAAATCCATTTTTTCTAATATAAGCTTAAATTATACGGGAACCAACAGAAATGACTGCTGGTGGACGCAATGTCTATCGAGAGGAATGACTCCCAAAAAACGGAGTGACTTCCAAAATAGACTTTGTTGTTCTTACCTTTCACTTACCTCCTCCATATCCATATTTTTGGCGGCAAGTTCATACGTCCAAAAGGACCCCAAAATTCTGGGGGAAATGATTTTGATTGTGTAACCAGTTCAATTCACACGGGCTGACGGCATATCTCTATCGGCAAAGCCGACTGATACTTTTTAACTTTACAAGTTATTGCAATTTATAAGCATAAACAAACATTTTATCGGACACACATACTCGTATCTCACTTGTTCAACAAAACCGTAGTAACCCAGCAAAAATACTCATTACAAATTGGCCTACTTTCTCATTATTTTAACACGGGCATGTCATAGTCATAGGGAGTAAGTACTTATTTTTTGGCCACTAGAAAGTAGATAAATAAGTAGGTACTCCCTGGTTACTTCAAGTCGTAATTACTTATTTAAGTACTTATTTATTTACTTTTAAGTGCCAAAAAATATGTACTTACTCCCTATGACATGCCCGTGTTAAAATAATGAGAAAGTAGGCCAATTTGTAATGAGTATCTTTGCTGGGAAGGGTAGCGATATAGGAAAATTCTATAAAAACACATACATACTACTTCTAAACATTCCAAAATATATAAATTCAGCACCCAAAATCCGAGTTAAATTTGTATATCCTCAGCATTTATGCTAACGAGGGTATATACACTTTCATACAGGTAAATGTGCCTCATCAAAATAATGTCGATTAGCAATGTCCATCCGTCCATCCGATAACTCTCGAACGGATCAACCGATTCGAACCAAATTTTGGGTATCGTGATATTTTGTCAAAACTTAGTTTAAGTTCGAAGATGGGTTATATCGGTCCACTACTTCGGGTACCTCCCCCACAAAAAATCGAAAATGTTCGGAAAATTTGGCCGAACGATAACTCTTGAACCTTGCACATCGTGAAATTTCTACCATACATAGATGAGGTTCCAATATGGAGTCAATCGGTCCACTCATTCGGGTACCTTCCACACAACATTTCGGAACAGTTCAGTTTAGGAGCAGCTCTCTTGTTGTAGCAACTTGTATTCACTGCCCCCTTTCGGACGGTACAAATCTCATCAGGGGCAATTCCATACTTCCTGAGAAAATAGCCTTACAGGTGCAAAAAACCCCTATGACACCGTGTGTAGTGGTTGGAGCGCAAGATAATTCTCGAACGGATCTGCCAATTCGCGCCAAAATTTGGCCTTCGTAATATTTTGTCCTAACTTAGTTTATGTTCGAAGAAAAGCCATATCGGTCCACTCCTTCAGGTACTTGCCCCACAAAAGTTTAAAAATGGTCCGAAAAATACGATAACTCTTGAAGGAATGACCGATTTGGGCCATACTTTGCACATCCTAATATATCTACCAGATATAGATCAGGACTATTTTTGTCCACTCCTTCGGGTACCTCCCACACAATATTTCGGATAAATTCACTATAAGACCTGCTCTCTAATCAATTTGATTTTTGTCCAAACAACTTGCATTCGCAGCCTCACTTACGACAGTAAAAGTTTTTTCATATGCAAGTCCATACTTCTTGAGAAAACAGCCCGAAACGTGTAAAAACCCCTATACCACCATATGTAGAGGCTGGAGAGCTCGAACCGAATTCTGCGTTCGTCCACACTTTGGATATCGTAATATTTCTTCGAATATTATATGAAATTCGAAGCTGGTGCTTATAGGTCCACTCCTTCCGGTACCTCTCCCACAAAAGTTCGAAAATATTCGCTTACATGGTACGCGCGATATCTAATAAACGCAGCAACCGACTTGGCCCAAACTTTGGATCTCTACATATTTTGTCCAAACCTAATTTATGTTCAAATGTGGGCCCTATCGGTCCAATCCTTGATGTACCACCCACACAAATGTTCAACATTTTTGTGTGGTTAAGGGTCTGTTCGAGGATCCTTTGGAAATTTGTACCCAAGGTTTTCCTAGTGGCCCTGTTTACAGCGATATCATGTTTTTCGTAGGCGAGTATGGTACAAAAGCCCTATTTATCGATATCCCCCGCAAAGTTTTGAGCTTTGTCGGTTCATACGCCCAAAATTTTGGAAAACCAAATGAATACATAAGATCTCGCCACAGATCTTCATCAGTTCCCTTATTTCTTGTTTTTAAACAAGAAACTTTTTATACCCAAGTGTCAATTGCTAGCTCAAATAGATACGTGCGCAAAGAAACACTCTGATCGAGAATTTCTTTGGCACTACCTAAACTCTAGCAACTTCACTTGCAAACAAAACCAAATTTTTCCACTGCTATGCTCTCGTCGATTCTCGACGAAAAAGCACATAACTAATTTGTTGGTATTGCATACTACAGCAATAAACAACATTTTGACGGTGCCCGGTCTCACAATTAGGAGGGTTGGCGTTTTTTTGTTTGGGATGACGACTTCTATTTTGTTTTTCAAAATAGCCAGGCTTAATCCCATAGTCGTTGTTTTAATATTTTATTAAAACAACTTTAATTTATTAGTGGAAAAAAAATAAAAAAAAAAATTGGCGATGTTTACCAAGGGGTAAGGCAGGGAATACTATAGTTTCAGATCTCGCCACAGATCTTCATCAGTTCCCTTATTTCTTGTTTTTCAACAAGAAACTTTTTATACCCAAGTGTCAATTGCTAGCTCAAATAGATACGTGCGCAAAGAAACACTCTGATCGAGAATTTCTTTGGCACTACCTAAACTCTAGCAACTTCACTTGCAAACAATACATAAATTTATTTTGGGATAAAGGTGTTTCACTCCACTCAGGCTGAGGGGATATCTCTTTCGGCAAAGCCGACTGATACTTTTTTACTTGTTGTTCATAACACATAACCCGAAACACAGATGGGTGCAAAGAGACCAAACAGTACTGAAATCTGCTGACCACTGACTTAATTTTTGTACTAATATCGATTTCAGCAGATACCTGGGAAGTAACAAAAACTTTAATCCATACATCTATATTAAATATTTTCATTTTAAAAAATTAAATATTTGAATTGTATATCAAACATTAGCTCAAACTAGTTTCTTTTCCTTAGCCCGCATTTTTTTACACTTTGACTTTTTCTCTTCCCCTTATAATTAATTAAAAACATGAATTTTTTTATTGTTACATATGTATGTATGTAGGTTTGCTTCACATTTGTAAACTTGTTTTTTTTTTCCTGAATAAAATATAAGTTAAAGCTGTTTAATATCTTCCGGGAAATTCTTTCAATTATGTTTTTTTTAGAAGCCAAATAAATCTAAGATTTATATTAAAACATTCCTTGAGGCAAAAATTTTTATTTATTGTTATTTTTAATTTAAAAAAAAATATTTCTATTTCTTTTGGAGTTGAAGAACATACCTACACACATCTTAATTCCATAACAATGGCATTTTATTATGGAAATGTGTTAATTTAATTGAATTTTGTTCAAGTTCAGAATTGCATATTAAATCCCATGTTGTCGTTTTTTTGTTCTAGATTTTTTTCTTATTTTTAAATTTTGGAATTTGTTAGAAAACATAAAGCAGATTGTGGTCATTTTGTGGTAAAGCCAATATTACCATAATGCCACTATTCACACAAACTAATTTGTGTGGTTCAAACATAAATCGAAAGAAAAACATTGTGTATAAATTGTATCTATTTGTTGATGTTATTTAATATTTTGTAATTTTTTTTTTGTTTTTTCTTATTCTCCCTATTTGTGAACATTCAGTTCGACCTTTAACCACACATACAATCACATTTATTATGTTCTCAATTTTGGGTTATTTTGTTTGTTTTTTTTTCGTTGTGGTTTCATATTAGAACAATTTGTGTATATCCTTGGATACGATTAGTTACATATGTGGCCATAATAAAAATAAACTATACTCTTTCATCATTAACTTTTATGTAAGTGTTTTGTAAAAACATTTTTGGTTATAAATATTTAAAGATATTGGAGATACTTTACCACACACTTTTTACAAGTCATTGTTTTGCGGGGATCATATAGACAAATTATAAAATGGGTTTTAATACTAATTGGAGAACAAATTCTAATTTAAGATTTTTTGAGTATTTTTGCTTAAATTCTTGACAAGAATATCATTGAAATAGCAACTATACAAAAATCGTTGTTTGTAACATTTCGAATATCTGATAACCATGCTGATATTGAAATATCGTTTTATTAAATAATATCAGTAATTTCGACAAGCACAAAGCACCTGCCAACCCATTTGATATGTTTACGTTTGATTATCCGTGGCCTTATGGCTACGAGGGAGAAAAAATATGCCTGATCCGTTTCAGACAATTTGAAGTGTTGGGTGTGATAATAAATACAGACTACAGCAACAGAGACTAGTGTCGTCGGCCAAAGCCTGATAGTGGATCGTTTCAGAAATTTGATTGCAATGGCATCGGGACAAAGTTAAGCGAAATTACTGAATTTCAATGAGTGAAACAAACACCTGGTAAGTGTCATACAAAAGACCTAAGTAACCAAGCCTTAGAGATGTGAGGTCTAAAAAGAAGTTCTAAAGAACCGTTTACTGACTGAGAAGATTAAAGACGCAATGTTTAATAAGTTTATGTGTGACTGGTGTAGTTCAAAGGGCAATTTTTATGAGTCAGAATAACAGAAAATCAGGTTACCCAACATCCAGTACTGGCGATGGCTTCAACATGCTTCGAAATGGTAGCACGTTGGTTGTGAAAATTGACGCCATTGAAATTTAACGCCGGCAAAGGATTAATCTGCTTTGTATGATCCCTTGTTGATCTAGGGATTCTCTCTTTTAACACTAGACCTCTCTTTCTAGATCACGAAGATCCATCATGGCATGTCTGGGTGCGAGGGTCCTATCCGCTAGTGATATTTGGGATGTCTTTCACGGTACCACCCGCGCAGTTACTGCAGCGCAAATACTGTCTCATCATGTTGATGGTCCACTGAGAAGGCACCCTGTTGTAGTTGTCGTAGGTCGGCGCTCTTACAGTTTTGAATATTTTTCTATCTCAATGCACTTTTATTCGCGGATCATACGGGCGCCACATAGCTTACCACAGACCGACCTATCGCGTTATATGTGTTCAACTAGGTTTCTTTATCTGCACCCCAAATTCTGCCTGCTATAAACTTGAGAACCTTGTTAATACATTTCAACTTGTCGCAAATAACTGTGGCATGCGCGGACGACATGAACATTCTGTCGAATTTGACCCCTAGAATTTTGGGGTTGTTTGTGTTCTGCTACCATCAACCACGATATTCAACCCTGCCGTCCTTGGGTGAACAGAGAAGATGTGGAAAAATGTGGCAAGATCTGTCAAATAGGAGTTCCGCCTTTCATAAATGACATCAGCGAAGGTAAGGTGACACCAAGATCATATATGTTACAATCACAATCCCATATAGACGGGGCGGAACACAAGAGAGGTAGAAGTTAACCAGTTGCGGAGATATCATCCCACCTTGGGGAATTCCCTGTTTCACTCTACGGGGTTTGACTTCTTGTTCCTGAATTCCTGGCCACATACAGTGCTGGACATATCAATGGAAACTTTTTTCAGAAAACTAAATATAATAATCTCTGACTAAGTAAACTTATTCCTTAGTCAAATATACCTGCATATTTAATTTTATGCAAACATATGCAGGTATATCTAGTTAAGGAATAAATTAATTTAGTCAAAAATTATTATATATAGTTTTCTGAAAAAAGTTTCCATTAATATGTCCAGCACTGTATGACTTCGTCCATACATATAATTGATAATCTAACGTTTCAAACTTGGTCAGAGGGTTGTCGGCTCGATATCCTCAAACAGCGTGGAGTGCCTGACAGTATCGAATGCTATTGATAAGTCAAAGGCTTGCTCTGGTTGAGTCCTCGACTAATATGTGTGGAGATGGTGTTAACTTCCAATGACAGCTCCCTGGCTCTGGGCTCACTGTCGAAGAGACCGGATTTACTCGCGAGTGAAAAGTAGGGGAGGCAGTAGGTTTTTTACGCAATTTTTTGGTGGGTGTGGGGCAAGTTTATTCGGGGTGGGGTAAGTTTTTGTTTGGCTGGGGGAGGGGCCAAAATGCTCCCTCAACTTTTTCGAATTCGAGAAGAGTTTCACTCGCGTGTGAAATTTGAGCGAGTATTCGGAGCTCTGCACTGGGGTTGGTACGACGAAGCTCATCACGCACATTTGCTAATCCTGTCGCCTCTACTGGGAAGTTTGGTATTTGACCAGCAGGTATATGCCGAGTTGCTACAGCAGTGATGGCGTCTCGGAACTTCCTTTATGCAAATCTCTGAAGCGGTAATTAGCGAACTCTCTGAAACTCGGCCAATTAGTTTTCCCATGATTGATGAAAGTGCGGTGTTCAAAGATGATGAAATCGGGCGATCTGCTGATGGAGACAATAAGTGGGAGATGATCTGACGTGTTGCTAGGCGAAGTCATTTGTCAGAACAGGTGACACGATGGTTATGTTGGGAGAACTGTGACACTCTCCGCTAATTCTGGTAGCGGCGTCCTCATTGACCGTGAAAAATGTAGAACTATTGATCTGATCAGCCAGCACGATTCCCCTCTGGTTGCCACAACTCTTGATGAGTAGACATCGGATTTTTGCATGTTTTTTATTTCTTATCCGATTGGACTCAAATTTTGGATCTAGGCGTTTTTAGGATCAATTTTTCGATATTTGGGTTCATATCAAAATATACAAAAAATATGCAAAATATATGCAGAAAATATGCAAAAAATATGACAAAAAATATGCAAAAAATAAGCAAAATATGCAAAATATGCGAACAGTTTTTGGGCGAAAATCGTCATAATAGTCGTACAATTTACAATTAAAGTTGGAAAAAATCATAAAAAAAAACTTTAAAGTATTTAAATTAAGACTGTTGGCCATTTAATGTCGATTGTTTAGCAGATTATTATGTTGTTGACACCCCTTACGACAGTGTGGTGTAGGGTATATGGTATTGTAATACTATTTTTAATTGTTAAACTATGCAAAAATATAAAATTTGATAAAATATCAATCATTTTATGTAAATTCAATATTTTCTTTGTCCCGATTAACGTGACAACGTACGCCTTAGGGCGAAAATGGAGCCTATTTGGGTACAGTCGACTACTTGGAGAACGCATTGTTTTAGTTGTTCGTCCTTCGTAATTAATTGGTTGTAATCTGTGGTGAGATCGACTCGGAGTTAATGTGACCTTTTTTAGGAATTTCGAACAGTTGTTCTTTTGTAAGTTTGGGTCGGACCTAGGCCTCATTGAAAATCTATTGAAATACGAAAACATAGACAAACAAGTATCAGAAAAAGGAAACAACAAAATGATAAATCATCTGTGGTATCTTTGACCTGAACTTTTTGGACTGGCATTGTTTGATCTGATAGTTCAAACCACCAAATGCGACAAAAATCTTAACAAAGCAAGCAGAAGAAGATGAAAGAAACCAAACTAACAAAAGAACAACTGCCGAAATTCCCAGAAAATGTCTACCAGCCGTAATTACAGGGGAAACTTACTTGTTGTTCAAGAGATTAAGCATTAACTCCGAATTTCTTGAAAAAGATACTGCAACTTGACCACAGAACATCAATTACCAGGAAGGGTAAAGGATGGTAAACACCTTGAAAGTTGTGAACGACATAGAAGAGCAAGGAGTCGAGTTCATCACCAAGTAGTCATCTTTACCCAGATGGCTCCAAAATCACATTATTTATGTCATTCCCTTAAATACATAAATTTAAATATGAACAAAATGTAAAAGACATTTGTTTTCATTCCCAAAAATGTATAATATGGGAAGAAATAAAAAATAATTAAAAAAATTAAGTTACAATGTTTTATTTATAAATGCACTTAAAACTAGAAAATAATTTTTAATGATGGATTCTCTTGCTTGCCGTTTAATATTGCCACAATTTTTAATTCAAATGCAAACGTTTTATTTGAGAGGTTTCACCATTGAAAATTATTTTCTAGTTTTAATTGCATTTATAAATAAAACATTGTAACTTAATTTTTTTTTAATTTCTTTTTTTCATTTTTTAACTTTTCAGCATTTAATTATTTTGACCACTGAGAACCTCATAACGAAATTATAGTCAATTTAGGTCGAAAATGTAGATAAAAACTTTAAAATACCTGAAATCGTGTTGTACCGTTATATAGGGGCTATACCAAAACCTTGAATTAAGACCAACATTATTGGCGAGGAAGTTTCTGTACCATTGGGAACCCCAAATGCCAAGTTATAGCCAATTCTGCCTAAAAATTAAAACAGAATCCTTAAAATACTTTAAATCGGGTGGTACCGCTATATGGGAGCTCTAGGAAAAAATGGACCCATATTGGTTTTGGTTTCATATTCATGTATTGTCATCCAAGTCTGAAAAGTGTGCAAAGTTTTAGTTCGATTGGTCAACTACAACTGTGTGGAAAATAAGTTACTAGATTTGAACAAAACAGACACCAAAACAAGTTAAATAAAACACTGTAAAAAGGGTTTTTTCACAATAGTCTCCATTTTCACCCTAAGGCGTTTTCGGGACATTGGCTTTATTATCTTAAATTCAGTACTACTTACGTATTTTGTTGTTCGGCAAGAAATATTAAGAATTATATGGCATTTACTTTAATGCATATAGCTTTAACCGTTTCATAGATATGGGTCGCTGAAGTTGTCAAACAGCCAAAAAATCGAGATTTTCATAATTACAAGGTCCCAGTGGCATGTGCTAACATATTTCAATTGTGCTCAAACAATCTTAAAATCTAACCAAACTTAACACTTTAGGGGAGTGCCGCATAAAAACATCCAACATCTATGTTTTCCCTTTGAGTTAAAACCAGACTAATGCAACAAATTAAGACAAATAAAATATTGAATTTTACATAAAATATTTGACAATTTAACAAATTTTATATTTTTTAATAGGTTAATAATAAAAAACTGTATTACAATATACATATGGTAATATTCAAAAATGTTTTACAATCGTTGAAGTTGAGGTTCACCATTTAATAAATCGCGAATTGTCAATATATTTTATATAATATGAATATATTTATATTAATTGAAGTGTTTTAGACGGGGTCTCATAATATAGACCATAATAAGTAAATTACGTGGAAGCTGTGTTGGTGGTAATATAAAAAAATGGGTAAAAATGTGTTGAAGTCAGCAAGTTTTTTTGTGTTTTTTCTTGATTTCTGGTCAAACCAGAGAAAATTCAGAGCTGAGCTCTAAGAATGAATTGAAGAATACCCCTTGGGCAACATGGTTCTAATGTATGACTTCTCGATATATACAGTGCATCCCCCTTAAATCGATGCTGACATTTTGAAGTTTTGAAATCGGGGTTTTTTGAATTTTCCTTATAATTGGAGGGCGCAACCAGATAATGACCTAAACTATTTATTGGATTGTAGAACTCGTGATTCCACGTCGTTTGATATATATCTCATGGGTGTGCTCCGTACAGCTCCCTAGTAATAGGTGTCCAAAGTCGAATTTTTGGTGAGTAAATTTTCTTTAAAAACCTATTTTTTGGCTTCAAAATTTACAACTGTGACACAGGTACCCTTGAACCCCACGTGAATTTAGTTTTTTCCGCGCCGGATTTAATGAGCCCTACCGCGATCGAATCCATCCACTAAAACCGCTGATATAGATACCCTGAAAATAGGAAAATAAGCAAAATTTTAAAAATTTTTAAAAATTAAAAATTTTTACATAAATGGAATCCTTTATAAGCGATTATAATATTTGTCAAAAAGGTGTGTCATAAATTACAGAGATTCGGGAGTAGTATTCGTATTTAACCAAAAATAGAATCAGGTAGCACATCCGCAGTTCTTGACGAATCTGTATAAAATTTGTCTTATTGACGTATTTTTAACAGGGGGTCACTGAAATCGGATGCGCCTTATAATCATATGACCATCGCGTTATTTTTACACACATGAAGCATTTTGGTGTAGTAAGATGCAACTGATGGCACACTTTGGTCGATGAATGAAACATGGAAAAATGCAAACATATTGACAGAGATGCACTCGCTCTATGCGAAAATCACATGCGCCTCAACACATTTTAACTATGTATTTCGCGCGTTATACGATTGTAATATCAATATCACTCTTTATTTCCTAATTCTATTGCTTATCACACTAAGCAAATATACTTTCACGATGATAAACTATTTTCCTTGAAGAGGTTTTTGCAAAATAATTCAGGTTTTGTTCGTAAATTTAGCGAAATAGTAGAATAACTCCCAAAAAATGTTTTCAAATTTTTCGTATTAAACCAAAAAATATATTCTTGAAATAATGTTCCAACAATAAACTTTTGTCTTTTGTTGTAGCTGCAATATGCAATTTAAAATCCTAATCACATTTTTCTGGACATTGTCTAGATTCTGTACGTATTTTTAATTTTTTTAGAGACTTTTATGGACTCTGAGTTAGAATAAATAAAATTTTCTCCAAGATTCCTTCATTATTTTTTGATTTTCCGCGAAAATGAAAATAAATTTAGCAAATATTTAGGCGTCTACGGATAGATATTAAATGTTGTTACCGATTTATACATACATTTTGGTATTACAACACAAAGGGAAATTTTAAATATTTTGGGCGCAGCATCCAATTTTGTGAACGCGAACAGATTTGAAACCACGATTTTTTTCTTAACCCATGTACCAAAAATCGTGAATGTGCTTGTAAAAAATTTTTTTAAATTTTTTTCGATGGAATTGTAAAGGAAATTTGAAATTTACCATATAACCATATTTTTATATCCACACTGTCGTAAGGTGTCTCAATAGCATAATAATCTGCTAAAAAATCGACGTTAAATGGCCAACAGCCTTAATTTAGGACACTTTGAAGTTTTTTTTGCATATTTTGCATATTTTTGCATATTTTGCATATTTTTTGGATATTTTGCATATTTTGTTCATATGCAAAATATGCAAAAAAATACAAAATATGGCCCTGTCATTGAATTTAGATTTCTTTGAAACGAATTTTGTTCCAATCAGAATCTTCGTATCTTTATTATTAAAAAATATGCAAATATGCAAAATCCGATGTCTGTTGATGAGCATTAAAGTCGCCCAAGACCAGACGGTTATGACCTTTCAAAAGCGGGCTAATGTAGGGCCTATAACCTGGATTACAGATAGTTATGGGCGGGATGCTTGATAGCACTATGCAACGTTTAATATGCATTTTCTGAAAGTACATATTGAGAGAACAAACCCCCTTTTTTGGGTTTTGTCCTGTCAGATCCAGTTTTTTATTTTATGACCTCATCTAAACCGGACTAAAACTCCATTTTTTGCATTTATCGGCCTTTATCTGAGAAACGAATAGGAATTTGGACTTGCCGTCTTTAGAAATATTGTTGCCCCAGACTAGTATAAATTCTCTATTGAACAGACAACATAAGAAAAACTAAATCTAGGGCACCAATATCGATAAAATATAGAAAATTTTACGTTATTTCTAGAATTCTGGTCGGTATCAGCTAAAATATTGGGAGTTGAACCAAGTAACCTTTTACAAAAATGTTCCAACAAAATTTTAATTAATTTCACGTTGGAAATCGAGCTTAATGATCAATAAGGCATCTGAAAAAGAAAAGCCGACGACTCGAACCCACATACCCACCACTATGTGATATGACATGTTTCGCCTTTGGTAATGAAGGCTCTTCAGACATATCGGATGTGGGACGGCTTCGCTAGCATCTAACTTTTACTCTTTCAAATGCAATTTGTTTTTTACAATGCTGAATGTTTTTTTTTTCAGTCATTGTATGGCTTTCATAACAAACGCTTAGCGTAGTCTTTGAAAGTTATAAGTTTGGCTCTGAACACTAAGACGCCGTGACAACACTTTTTTTCTTGTGTTTTCCAGCCTGGCTCAGCTGATTTTTATTTTTTTTTTGAAAATTTTGCTTTTTTGGCGAAGATCATTTTTGGTATTAATTTTTAATTAATTTCTCGTTGGAAATCGAGCTTAATGATCAATACTGCATCTCAGAAATTTTCCAGAACATTCTGAAACTCTAAAATGCTTATTTCATATTGTTTCAGCGGTATTTTGTATCATATAATCTACAACACGTATTTCAAACACTGTTCACACGAACAGTTTATTTTCGCATTTTGGATTTCACCACAATATTGACTTGAATTAAATTGTCGTTGAAAAATACATTAAAAACAACGTTGTAGAGACTTTTTACAACAATGGCATGGTCTGAGGAGTTGTGTATTACATTCCAGAGAATATTTTTCCATAAGAAAATATTAAGAATCATTCAACTGTTTTGGAGATATGGTGCAAGATGTATACAAATTATGGAGTTTTTAGATATATTTTAAAATTTGAGTTCATTATTTCTCCAAATATTTTATTCTTGTTCTTATCTACAAATTTTCTGCAGAGGTCAAAAGAAGATTCGCATTGGTTTCAGAGATATAGCCCCGAATTGCTTTAAAAAATCATTATTTAACCATGTTGAGATGGGCCATAAAATCTATACTGGATCTGACCCAACTATGGTTTTTGTCGTTTGGGTCTGTACCTTCAAAAAAATCCTCAGTTCAAATTGTTTGCACAAGATTACTTTAAAACGTTGCACAGTGTAGTTTTGTATTAAAAAGACTGGCGCAATAGGAAAGCTACCTCCAAACTAATCCCCACCTAGGTAGTTCCCCGAAGCGATTTAATAACGCTTTAAGTTTGTCATTTGCCATCTGAATTATTTACAAAGCTTAAAAAATTGGCAAGGTGATCCCTTTACTGACCAGCAAACAGGTATCAGTCGGAACGTTATCATATGTGAAATGTCTATTGAAATCCCGGAAGATGATATTTTGGATTTCTTATGATTCGAGTATTCTCTAACAATTTATAGTTTTATACAAAATTGAGAGTTCCTCCACAAGTCATAATTTGTACTCATACCTTCCTTACCTTATTCAAATTATTCTACCATTTATTTTTAAGCACTTGCTAAATTCCGAATTATAAATATTTTCTCGAAAAAGCCTTTGTAATTTATATTTATATTTAATTTATATATTTGTAAGAGCTTTTCAATATATTAAATTTTAGCAATATATTGCTTAAAGCTATTGTCAACTTCCTTTTTATTACAAATTGTCGTTGTATAAAAACATATCATCATTTCTGATTATATTCTTTTAAACCCCTATATAACCTTGTTCGTGATTTAATTGAATTCCTTCTCAACACAGTAATCATTATTTTGCCTTTCATCTTTAAGTTCATGCGGAAACAATGGACAATTGCCAGCATCAATCTACGACAACAACAACAGCAACAACATTACACCGGTCAGCTAGGTAATCAATCCGTATTTTTTTAAATTGAAAAGTCTTAATTCGTATTAAAGGGGGATTCTCTTTTGATGATAAATGACCTGAAAGTTCGCCCTAGACACCAGGCTCCAATGGCATCGCATTGATTGAATGTTACGCATTGGACAGACAATGTTTACGAGGACAACGACGCGAGGCGATGATGATGATGGTGATGAGGAGCTCGTATTATTTTTGCTACTACTTCAGCCGTTGTCCCTTACTGATGCTGATACTGTTGCTGCTGCTACTGCCATAGTTTACATTGATACAATTTAAGAGCATTGCAGTGATATAAGAAGCATTACAGTAAGGGTATGGCTTAAGTTGTATACAGCCACTTGACTATGTTTGTGTGTAACTATGTATATAAGCTTGTGCGTATATTTGTGGTAATTCAATATCAAAATATCGAAAAATGTATGACCAAAGCCAGACACAGACAGGCGACTGTCAGGCAGTTTGAATGTATGGGTTAGTAGAAGGAATCGCAATTTATGACTGTCTATTGGCATGCCATGTGAGTTGCCGTTTTTCGATTTATGTTATTCAAAGCACAAAATGGTCTTTATGATGACAATGTTCGAAATTTGTCTTCATTTTTTCTTTCACATCTAGTGGACACTGACCTCCCCGTGGTGTCCTTGAATATTACCTTCGACACACATTAATAAGTAATGTAATTTAATGTGGCCCAAAACACTTACAAGAGCCATAAGTATGTATGTAGAATTGGACATTCCGATTTATAACAAGTTTTTTAAGGTCATGTTTAAATATGTATGATGATAATCAAGCTAAAAAGGCATACAAAAACGACCCCGATGATTGTTCGCATAGTAAAGGAAGGTAAAAATTCCGACAGAAAAATCAACTGAAGGAGATATCTCTCAGGAAAATAAAATTAAACTAATTCAGGATGAAGAAGTATTTCCACTAATTCTTTTTGAAGGAGTCCACAGAGAGTCAGAACAGATACATTCTGTTCTTCAACTTTGATCAACATTAAAGACACTCTGTAATCGCTCGAACCTTCGCCTAAACGATCGTGTTAGAGTCGGTAGAGATTTTTGTTATCGGTTCTTCAGCACAAAGTTCCAGCCCCGTTCTCCCCCTAGCGTCGACCTATCCGTATAACAGCAGGCATTTGTGCTAGGTACTCGTCGATCCACATGTCTCTATCCCGTATTAATGTTTCAAGAATACAATACTTTGTTAAGGTATTCGGTCCGATATAATAAGATCTATTAAATCTTCCTTTGTGTTCCGTGGTCTCTTTCCATCCACTCACGCGTCTCCTTGATCATTAAAGTACAAACTTCACTTCATACATTACCCGAATTTCTATAGCTTGTACATACAAAAATGCTTCCCAAAAAAAGTCCCTGGAATTGCGCTTGACAGTTCTAGTTAATCTTAAGCACTAGGACCTCTTTCCCTTATTACAAATTTCCTCTGTCATTCAAGGTTTTTCGTAGCCAGATTTCCCCCCCCCCCTCTTAGGGGACAACTCTCTTCGAATGACTTTAATAGTGCCTCCGTTAGTTGATTGACATTTCTATCTACATATGTATGTCTTCCGTAAGTAGGCAATCTACGTTCCCTTGCCCTAATCTGAGTATATGTGTGTACACATGTTTGTACTTGTGTCGTTTTTCTGTGTTAACAGCAGCATATTCCGGAATGTCTGCTCCTGAGGAAAACCCAGGACCAAATCCAAGCTTCGGCGAGATGCAATAGATGTTGAGAGTGGGTGCATCTATGTTGTTATTCTGGACATTCTCATGTGAGGGACTACGGCAGGGACTATGTTGCTGCCTGCTGCGTGAACACAGGCCCCAGTGAGTCGTCGGATTATGCGATTACCCCGCAGTTCCAACAGCAGCCGGACATACAGCACTTAACACCCGCCATGGGTGTTCCAATCCCTGGAAATGCATCTGTTTTGATATTTAATTACAATGGACTCCGAGGTAAGATCGAGGAAATAGTGGATTTCATGAGTCCGAAGAATATCATGGTCGCGGCGGTGCAGGAATCCAAGCTCAACAACAACTGCAGCTTACAGCGTTATGATAGTTTCAACGTACTGAGAAAGGATCGCACCAGAAGTGGAGGTAGAGTATTAGCTTTCCTATTGCACCAGTCTCGCTTTAGCCTGGCTCTAATGATCCGTCCATGGAATGTATGGGGGTAGCAGTCAGGTGTGGAACTGCGGAGGTAAAGTTGCTGAACGTAAACATCCCGCCGTTAAAAAAATCTGTTCTCTAGTTTAATGGCCCAACATTAACCCGCTTTTGGAAGGTCCTAACCTTCTGGTTTTGGGGTACTTTAATGTTCATTATAAGTGGTGACATTCGGTTCTCGAAAACGACCAGAGGGGTATAGTCCCGGTTAAGCAGATTCATAGCTCTACGTTGAACTCCCCTATTAGAGTTAGCGGAGAGTTTCACAGTTCGCCAGTTCTAACACTCGTTTCTCCTGGTCTGACAAATGACGTCACCTGGAAACACGTAGTTTCTCTTGGATTAGACCATCTGCCCATAATTGTCTCCATCAGCAGACCTCCCGACTTCATCACTTTCAATCATGGGAAAGTTAATTGGCCTAGTTTTAGAGAGCTTTCTACCCTAAATACATTCCATCTATCCGTAGATGAAAGTTTCAATTCACATAGGCAGAAGGTATATCTCTGGTACTTTTTCACTTGTTAGTTGGGATTTGTGTGACTATTGATATCAGATTCGGAGTCTGACTCGCTGCCCAGTAAACCAAATGTCTGCTCAAAGTCGGAAGTTTTTTTGTCGTGTCAGACCGACTTCGCTTCCTTCACCTAATGAAGGAAATTTTGTCTATTTTCTCTTTGTCTACTGTGCAATAGTGATTGTAAACAAGCAAAAACGGAAATAAAAGCGCACACATCTGTGGGAGAGATTTTCTCACGATCACTGGATGAAGACGAGTTGGGGCTCGCAAGCAGATCACTTATCTGCGCAGGTAATGGTCATTCTTCTAAAGTTGCTTTTTTTTTGTTTTGGATCGCTCCCATAGTCATATAGTCTGCAGGAATCTACAAGGTTTTCATATGCAGGTGATCCTACTATTTTGTCCCTCAGCAGCCACTGAACCGATTTCGATGGAATTTAATTTCACGAAAAAAATAATTTGAAAATCTCTGTCCGTCAAGAAATGATTCTGAATCAGTGCGCGACGTAACATGTGATCCAATCGCCCCTTCTTCCTTCCATGAAGTTTATATGACCGGAATATGCTTAAGTATCTACAGCAGATGTATTCAGCACAGTCTATATCACCTCATGCTTGGTTAACGGACTTGAATGATTATTGGCACTACATTCTTATGATCGTCGCAAGAACAAGTCTGATCCTTTGAAGTAGAAAAAAGTAGAAAATTAATTATTAATTTACTGTTGATATCCGGACAAAACATATGTAGATCTTCCTGAATTTTGGCGTACTGCACTGCTATGATAATTTCAAAGATATTTTAAATATCAGTGTGCATCTATCCTGGAGGTTTTTGGTCGGTGACGACCAAAATGGCAATGTTCCTTAAAAACGAATCATATTTTGTATGCAATGAATTCGTTGGGCTTCTGAATATTCATATTCCCCTTCTTGTACACTCTGTTTGTTTGCCTTTCTATCAGTTTATATTATTACGTTAGCATGTGTACGTACATACACAAGTATGTATGTTCATTCCCATATAAATCGGTTTGAGTTAAGTTGTTTGTGTTCCATTGAGAGGTTGTATTGTGCAAGCTTGGTTGTTTGAATAGTCGCTCTCACTCTCTGTCTCTTCCTCAGCCCCTTCTGTTTGAGTTTATGTTTGTAAACATAAATTTGTAATTTGTAATTTGTCAAATGATTAGATTTATTTTTCGTGTTTCCTTTAGATCTTATCCTGCTGTTGTTGCCCTTATGGTTGTTATTATTGTCATTATTATTATTGCGATGATGGTCATAACGTCTATTAGAATTTTACGTTTATAACCAACACTTGTGCAAGCTGTGTCCACCAAGTGTTGGTTGGTATTCTCTATTTCATAAGGACCCAAAATCTTGTTATCCTTGTGTACTTGTGTAAATACATAAGAGGGTGAATACACCTGTCCAGGTATTTTTAGTTCTATTTTGTAGGGTAAATTGCCAAGGATTAAATTTATTGACAGGAAGTTAGATAAATTTTTGTTTTGAACAATATATAAACAGGATAACGCCTTTTTTTGTTTTGGGAAGTGGTTATTAAATGTGGGAAAGATTTAATGGAATTTTTTCTAGAAAATAAGCGGAATATGGCGAGAATTTTCAACAAATTCATTTAATAACAGTGTGGGAGATGGCTTAGATGTACCTTTAATAATAGGTATATTTGTTTTGATTGTTTGAAAATCTAAATCAAATATGGAGAAGACATTATCCTAATAGAATTTTGGCGTGTGGGTCTAACTTTTTTATAGTGAATTTACAAACATTCATATGTTCCCACAACATACCCGAAAGGACAAGGGAAATAAATAAATGCGCCCCGATTCATATTAGCTCAATGGTATGGGACCTACCGAATCCGAACAACGTGTCTGACGACACCACTTGTACACTGTGAGGATTTGTCACCGCCTAATACCTTCATGTTCTGGTCCGAGATTGAACCGCAGACCTTCTAAGTGCAACTCGGACGTACTTACCACTACATCACGGTGGTCCTCCGTATAGTGAATTTGCCATCTCAATACTTCGTAGGATCTTATCACTTCTGTGTGAACTATCCAAATCTACTGCATTAGGGGTTTTCTCTTAAATCGCTGGACCTCTCTTTAGATCTTGAAGATCGCTCCTGACATGCCTGTTTGGGATGACTCGCACGGTAACACACGATCAGGCACTGCAAAGAGATCATCTTTGACTCTTCATGCAGTTGGTCCACTGCTGACGTGAGAGGCACCCTGTTGCAGTTTTCAAAGCGGCGTTCTGACATGTTTGCGGACCACACTGGCGCAAAATAACTTACCACATATCGACCTATCGCGTTATAGGTATGTGGTCAACAAAGTTTTCTTGTCTGCACCGCAAGTGCTGTCGCCTAAGGACTTTACTTCTATTTTAACCCGTCGGAGGTAGCTGTGGCTTGACGTGTAAAAAGTTACCTCAAGAATGTTTTTAGTAGGTGGTCGGAATTCTACTATCATCGACTAGGACACTTAACTCTGTGTTCATCTACACAGTCCATGTGGTACACTTAGTACTTTCATATTCCTCGCGTGCTAAAGGTGGTAAGGGCGATCAAATAGGATTTTAGTCTTTCACAAATAACTTTGCGAAGGTACCTGACGCAAAGATTTTGCAATCATTAACATACGTTACGATCTAAATCTCTTCTGAAGGGTGTGGAATTCAGGATAGGTAGATGTTAAACAGTACTGGGGATATCACAGCACCTTGGAGAACTCCCTGTTACACACTTCCAGGCTTCGACTTCTTATTCCTGAATTTTACGTACGACTAGAGTTCATACATTTAATTGAGTATCCAACGTTTCAATCTTGGTCGGAGTGTAGTTTGCTCAATGTCCTCAAACAGAGCGGAGTGCTTGACAGTATCAAAGGAATGAGTCCTCTACATATATATGTAGAAATAGTGTACATCGGTTGTTGTGCTGTGTTGCTCAAGCAGATTCTCTTTCGACATACTTCAAGGTATCAGTTACTTCATTTACTGATTTACAAGCATGTGGCTATTGGTGTATATTGTGTCATTTCTTTTGACATTTTCTGCTCGTACAACCTTTCCAGCAGGATGTTGAAGAGGTCACACGAAAGGCAGTCTCATTGTCTGAAACCTCTTTTGGTACTAAACTATTCGAAGAGGTTCTTTCCTATTTTAACTGAGGACCAGATATTAGTTAGTTGGAACACCTTTGAACGTAGGGGGATGTCGAAGGCAAAATGGTGGTAGGTGTCGATCTGCATATCTTGGGTCTTATCCGGTCAATGTTGGATTTGCAAGATCTAACGCCGCAATTACTTCGGCTTTATTCGTTCGCACAATATCTCTGACACTATATTGTAACCAATAGGGCGAAGACTTTGCCCCTATAGTTAGAGCATACAGTCTTCGCCTCCCGTTTTAAACAGTTGAGCGGGTAAGCCATCGGCCCCTATTGCCCTATTTTCCTTCAGCCAGTTTATTGCTGTCTTTACCTCATTTTGGCCGGGTTATATGAATTCAACACCATCTTCTGTGATGTGATATGTGGTATTATCGTAGTATTGGTTACCAACTGTTTAGAAATATGCTCTTTCCATATTCTAAGCACTTTTATCTTTATCAGTTATCAAATTACTTTGCTGGTCTCTACAGGAGGATGTGCCCGTACCAAAGCCATCAGTTCAATGTTTCACTCTTTGGTAGAATTTTCGAAATTTTCATTCTCACTTTTTTCCGGGGAAAAGGCGTTTCTCCTCTCTCTCTCCTTTTCTGCCGATACCTCTCTCGTGTGCTACGCGTTGCTACTGATGGCAGGAGCATGACACTCCTGGTTATACCATGGTTTCCTTGATGAAGATCCCTGTTATCCATGTATAGATTTTGAGACTATGTGCTTGAAGTGGACAATATTTTGCCGGGGAGTGCTTTCATGAAGCAATTGGGTCAGTTGAGTTGAATATGCTGTGGCCAACTGTCTGTGTCCGTGTATGTTCGTTCTTCGTACATTCAACCCGCTCTTCCATCTATCAGGACGTGATCAGTTTGATTTCTTATTTTTTGGCCTAGATACAGCCAGGTGCCCTTATGCGTGTCGAGATTTATTGCCGCTGCGAAGTATATCAGCCTCATTCCATTGTCAGATATCTCACTGTGGAGTTCTCCTTTCCGATTTTGACATTATAATCGCCATGGATATTTATACCCTCAAAAAAACTATAACTGAATTTCTCACAATTTTCAAAAATATAATGTTTTTTTTTATTTTGTTCAATAATTATTTTCAAAATTATGAGAAATTCAGTTATAGTTTTTTTTAAGGGGTTTTCAGACTTAAACCCCTATAACTTAGCAATTTGTTAACCGATTTAAACAAATAATAACTTGTTCTAAAGATATTATTCACCCCTTTAAAAGGAAGAAGGATCCCTAGAAATCTGTTGTGAAAAAAGAAGTCCGTTTACATTTGAAAATGTAAGAAACCCAGATTTTCACTACTTTTAGTGTTATAAAAAATAAAACGGAGTTACCCAATCGAAATAAAGGCATTTTCGTTGTCCATGGATCCCAACACGATAGAATTTTGCATCAGAACGCTTGAATAATTTTGTACCACAATGCCATTTATCGACATTTTCCGAAAAGTTTGCACATTCTTAAGGCCAAAACTGCCTAAAGGAGCGTTCCAATGCTTTTGCCATGTATTAGAGAGTTTTCAATTACTGTCTTGGCTACAATTTTTGTCTTTGTTTTGAATCGAAAATCTCAATGGTTTGGCTGTTATATGCCAAAATATCCAAAAAACGTCAATAAAAAACTTAAAGTCAAAATCGGGAGGCTCGATTTTCATGGTCCAGTGGACTTTTTTGCTCAGTTCAATCCCAGGAATCAGAAACGCGAAGGGCTCATTAAGGTTTTTTTCCTTCCACACAAATCGCCCCACCCTAGTATATACACATTCATACGGGCAAACTGTGCCTTATCGAAATAAGGCTGGCTGGTGCACACGATAACTCTCGAGCGGATGAACCGATTTGCTCCAAAATTTGGCCTTCGATATATTTTGTCCATACTTAGTTTAAGTTCGAAGATGGGCCATACCGACCCACTCCTTCAGGTACCTCCACCACAAAAGTTCTAAACTTGTTCGGAAAAATTTTGCGAACGATAACTCTTAAAGGTAGTAACCGATTTGGTCCATACTTTACACATCGTGAAATTTGTACCAGACATAGATGAGGTTCCAGTATTTCGGAAAAGTTCAGTTCTCGAATAGCTTTGATTTTTGTTGTAACAACTTGTATTTGCTGCCCCCATTAGGGCAGTACAAGTTTTATCAGGGGCAAGTCCATACTTCCAGAGAAAATAGCCCGAAAGCTGTAAAACGCTCGATATTATATTTTTCGTGGGCAAGTCCATGCTTTTAGACCAACTGAAATGAGTGGTGGGTACAATATCTATCAAACTGAATGACTCCCAAAATAAGATCCTCTTCCAAAATGGACTATGCCGGCCCAATCCTTCAAGCACATCCTCCGCAACACTTTTGAGCTTCAAACTCAATATTCAAAAAATTGCCGCAAAATCCGTAATCCTTAGATTCGATATTGTCAATAGATGGACGTTTCAATTCACTCAGTCTGAGGGTATATCTCTGTCTGGAAAGCCGACTGATACTTTTTTATATGTTTTAATGTCATTCTGTTTCAATAGGCAAGCGTCGTAAGTTTCTTTAAGCATTCATAAAATTTATTCTTGGTCTGTTCGTTCTTGTCTTCAGTGGGAGCATCAACGCAAATAAAGCTTATATTGAAAAATTTAGCTTTTATCCGTATTGTAGCTAGTCTTTCATTCGCTGAAGCAACTACAAATCGGCAACCAAACTCATGCTTTATGTCATGGTAGCTATTTAGGTGTTGATGTGGCGACTTTCTCAGTCCATCGTATTTCCTGTGTAGAATTTTTACCTTGTAGACTCGGTAATCCTGACATCTCATATTTTTCGTACATCGATAATTCGGACATAAAAATGTTTATCCTATCTCGAACACTAGATTTTTATTTATATCATTGATGTTTTCGTTCGTAGCAATAGCAATTGGTGTATTAAAAAGAAAAATTATGTTTTTCAAAGTTTTCGGTCCACATCTCGTCATTCTAGGTAGTCACTGTTGACTCAGATATATAGTCAATATAGAATTAACTATCTGAATCGGTCGAATGATTTTGTACCCTTCAAACATTGATGGCTGACTATGATAAGCAACAGTATTGTAAGCCTAGTGTTGGGTAGCCTAGCTCCCTTAAAATCGATGTTGGGTGTTCCTTTCCTCGAAAGGAATTAGTTCATTAGACTTCTGATTAGTGAGAAAGTCCCTTGGAAGCGTGTAATGTATTCCAAGGATATTTTACATAGAAATGTTTGAAACATTCAAAACGTTGTGATTTATAGCTTAGTTTTTAGATTCTCTAACTCATTTTTTGAGTTACCGACAAAAATCGATAGATTTTCATTGTTCCATTCCATTGTTTATATAAAACCATGCCTTTTTTAGTTTCGCCGACAAGATAAAGTCACTTGCTGATGTTAATAGAAATGGCTAAAATATAATGACCATAATAAGATAAGTGCTTTTGAACTCTCATAACCCATGGACACTGAATATCAATATGTGTGCATGGGCTACGAACTTTATATCCTTGAAAATAAATCTATGAAAAGTATACACCAATTATAGAGGAGTTCTAGACTACAAAAAATACACAGGAAATGTCACCTAAATTACGCTGGAGGAGAAAAATTAAGAAGTAAATTTGGTAGCCGGAAAGCTGCTCCCATTTTTAAAATGGTCGCAACCCGTGATATTTGCTTAATATGAATTCGTTTACCTTAGATGTCAGGTTATTATCTAGTAAGCTAGTAAACTTCTGTTATTAATGATTTTAACTTATAAAATTATATGTTTTTTTAACTACTCAGTAATTCGGACGATTCGATAATCCGGACATCGCCGAAACATGTGGTGTCCGGAGTATCGAGACTATACTGTATTTATAAAAAAATTCTCCAAAAATTCATATTAAAATAGAAAAATCCACTTTATTTTAAATGTGGCAAATTTGAGAAAGATTTGACTTCTGAATTTATTAGTACAGACCCTATACTTGTTCCCAATTTCGATTTGGAGGTGGACATATATGGACCTTTTTTTTAAAGTTTAAATATATTTAAAAAATATTTGTAAAAAAATCAATATGTATACAAACATATAATAAATCTCACTTGCAACGACACAACACAACAAAAAGTATATATTTTACAGCACAAAGTCTGTTTTACTAACGGTATTTACAAGAACTAACTATTTTCGATAGATTTGAAGTGTTTTTTATTATTCTGCGCAAACACAATTTAAAATTTTGCAACCTCAAAATAATTGTATAGGCCAACAAATTTCTGATTCAAACCATAGTGCGACGGTACAATATTTTTCGGGGGCAAGTCCATACTTCCTGAGATAATGGCCTAAAGCTCCAAGAAACCCTGACGGCACCAACTAAAATGGGAAAAGCGCAAGATAAATCTAGCAGGGAGTTTCTGATTGGTCCAAACTTTGTACTTAAATAGCCAGTGTGCAAGATAACCCTCAAACTTTTTCAAATTTTTTTTCCAAACTTAGTTTAACGTAATTTAATGTTTTGAGTTTTCTATAAATCAGAATGTTTCTATAAAAATATTTGGTATATACATATATAGTCCCACATTACGGTATATATGGATTGTACAGATTAGTTTGAAGCAAGCCCCTGATACAATATCAATATATTTTATATACGGCATAATTACTGTTATTGCTTTTTTTGGTCAGTGGATGAAGGTATGTCCCCGTTAGAACAACTGACTGATACTTTTTTAATTGTTTTTATTTTTAAACTGTTTTTTCGCAATCTTACCTCAGACAAGTATAACCTAAATAGTCCTTCTCAATTCATTAAATAAATAAATTTTTATAAAAAAATAAAAGTTCAAAGTTTCTTTGACATTAAGAAGGGCAAATCAAATTAAAAAAAAAAAACTTTACTAAATTTCTGACGGTCTCAAGTGTTTGTTATTTATTTACTTATGACAAACTTCGTACGAACATGATGATATAGACGTTTACATTAGAAGAAAAACTTTCTAATTGCATCAAATCAAATTTGGATAGTTTCACAACAACAGTGCACTATAGGTAATTTGGCCTGTTTTTGAGGCAAAAATTAATAGCGGTGGATATGTGGGCTTTTTATACATTTTTATTGCTTTATATGCAAAAGTAAGATAAAACAAAGAATTACAACGTAAAATTCGGATATAGCGAACATCGGTTATAAGAAACTGCGTTTATAGCGAACAAAGTTTTATGTTTCCAAAGAATTTTTCTTAATATTTGTACACACATTCAACTTCTTAAAACGACCACGATTATAGCAAACAAAAATTGTTAACACGCGAGTAAAACTTTTACAATTTGTTAGGATTTTCATGCCGGCTTTAAAGCACAAGCGGATAGCGACGAATTTAAGCACTGTATCAAATATTTTAACACATGATATTTAAAAGTAGGCTTTAATAAGAATTTTACAGACGAACACGTTTATAACGAACGCCGGATATAACGAACTACTTTTCTTTTTCCTACCACCTATTCTCATTTTACCTATTTTATTCGTTCCAACCCAATGAACGCGGTTAAAACAAAAGAAAAACGGTTACAATGAACTAAAATACTTATCCGCCAAAAGATTTTTATAAACATTGATATGTTTAAAATATTGATTCACGAAAAGATCTGTATAAATATAATATTTTTAAAGGACTAAAATAAATCACGCAATCATGACCCCTAGTTAGAACTTATTACAGCTATAATTAACAAAAATGTTGACCACAACACGTATGATCATTTTTAGAACACATGGTGAATATTACTTTAAAGAAAATGTCTTTTTAGGTCAAATCGGATGCTTTTTCGTATTTAATATTTCCTTCACCAAACAAAAAAATATATATATTTCTGCAAGGAGGGCACCTTCAAAATAGTGATATAACTCAAAAAACGCAAAAAATCGCACCTTGGTAATTATGTAGTTGATTCAGAACCCTTTGCTGAAGATATTCGCAATAGCAGAATCACGGCCAAACACGGCCAATTTAGTATAAGTCTATATGAAGTGAGTTTAAGAAAAATAAAATATTTATTTTTGACTTTTTGTGTTTTTTGGTCGCTACCCATAATGTTTGAGCTATATTATATATTAAATAAATTCCTCTCGCAATTACCAATCTATTCCATTTTACATATATTTACATTTGGTTTATTTTTCCGCGGTTTTAAATACATTGAAATATGTCTTACAATATATATATTTTTTAGTTCTTCTTCGAAATGTTCACTTTGACTGCAATTTAAACCGCGATAATGACGCTATTTTGAAATATATCATTCATATTAATAATTTTTGACATGTTCTTTTTTTAATGCCAACTAAAAAAGTATTATTATTAAAAGTTGCAAAATCGACTTTTTGCCTCAAAAACTGGGCAAATTACCTATAGTGCAGTGACATGTTTCAAAGTCTTGCCAAAAAAATCTTATTTTTCTTTGAAAATTTCCGTATTTTTATTTTCCCTTTAATTTGTCTGTGTGTGGGTGCATTAAAAAGAAAACTTTTAAACAAGTTCTTAGTTTAATACATTTTAGTTAGTGTACTCACGCACAAATAATAAAACATATAACTTGTATAACTTTTTGAGTTTCACTTTTATTTTGTTGTTGTTGTTAGTTTTTGGCAAGTTCATTGTGTAAAACCTATTCAAATGTTTATTCATTCAATGATGAAACCATTTTAGATTTTATGCATAGCATACAAAAACAAAAAAATGCATACATACTCGTACCAATATCCTCCACCCTCATCCTGTGCATACCCGAGACACATTCATATGTATGTGATTTGGTAAAATACATTTATGGTGAATGTTGATGATAATAAATGTATGTATGTATCTTTGTTTATTCATATAAAACAAACTACATCCGTTCCGTTCATTTCTCTTTTTTTCGGTGAAAAAACTTTTGTTGTTTATGTATTCGAAAACTCGCTCTCTCTCTCGTTGGATTTTACATTTGAAATTGGTTTTATTCTCGGTTGAGAGGTTCAATTGCCACTTGGTGTTAGAAAGTTTGTGCCGTACCCACTGTCATTGCCGCTACTGTTGCCGCTAAAAGTTTAGCTGCTGCTGCTGTTTTTGCCGCTGTTGTTATTGCAACTTCGTTCCAAAAATGAATAAAATCCAAAAAAAAACTTTGTAAACAATTGCTGTGAATGCATTACACTACGCTACAAAATAGTTGAAATCAAAAATATGTTACATATGAAAGTGACAACAAAAGTCGTTTGGCTTTGGGAATGTGATATAATAGTCAGATTCCAACCATGGGTTATGCATGGGATTCCTTGTCAGATTATGCTAGTTACTATCATAAAAGGCTCGGATGGTAAGCCGCGACTCCTGCATCCTCATCATTCTTCAGTCTACTTATGGCAATCTTCACCTCATTCTACACCCTGAGAAGTGAGCAAACATGTTCTATGAGCAAAATAGGACATTGTAAATATTCAAACTATGTATTGTTAGAGCAACCATAAATTTTGTGCCGTAATGGTGTTTGACACAAAATATATGGTTGATACAGCAATATATATTTTTACATATTTACAAATATGTTTGTTCCAACAATAGTACTTCTTCCAACAGTACTACTTCTTCTACGTGTAGCTATGTGTAGTAAATTAAATATCATTTTCGACAAATTGTTTTGTTTTATATTGCTTAATCATTGCAAGGTCAGGATACCAAACATTGGGAAAAGTGTTATTTTCATTGCCCTCGCACTCCAACCGTTGATGTTTCACTCTTTGTTAAAGTGTTTGGACTTCATTCTGTCTCCTTAGGAAAAGAATGTTTTTCACCCTCCTTTCGCTACTAAGTCAGTCTGTCCGCCTGTTTTAATTACTCTAGCGCCCACAATAATTGAGCTAGAATGCTATATTTTTGCATCAACGGGAATTTTTCCCTAGGCAGATCAGGTTCGAATATGGGCTAGATCGGTCTACGTTTTAGTATAGCCCCTATATCAAGTATATTGAAGTTATTAGCTACATTTTTGGCCGAGCTTCCTGTAATTTGACATTTGAGGTTCCCATTTCTGATGTCAATCCCACGACGGACAGCGGCAGCCACTTCCCCGGAAAACCTGTTCCGGATTCTTTTGGTCCGGACCGGGACGGAGGAAAACTCAGGAGCAATTTATATGTGCTCAGTTTGTTACAACAACAACTGCAGCTTACTGGAATGTGATGTTTACAACGCACTGAGGAAGGATCGCACCAGAAGTGGAGCTTTTCAATCCTATTGTAGGCCCAGTATCAACCCGCTTTTTGAAGGTCATAACCTTTGAAGGTCAGAGATCTGCCCAACCCTTCTAATGTTCGGGTAGCAGAGAGGACGTTCATCACTGCTGCAGCCGAATACTCGAAGTGAGACCAAACTTTCCAACACAGGCGACGGTATTAGAAAATGAGAGTTTTGAGCTTCGTCGCATTACCCCTGTGACCCCAGAGTGGGGGAACCAGTGATAGCTCCCAAGTCAACGGGTTGCTCGGTGAGCATAAACGGAGCATGTGGTTGAATCAACTGAATAGTTACAACGTTGAAGTCGAAATAAGTGAATTGTGGACAATGGCTAAGTCACCCTCGAACCCGGGGAGAAAGGAAGATAGGCGACGGTATGACGATTGATCCGAAAAGATGTGCAGGTTATCTTAATCGATAATTTGTCAAACACCGCGGGAGTGACAGGATGAAAAGAAAAATACTAGGTAACATAAAATCTCTTCATGCTAAGGAACCACCAACATTTACAATGGATGATGTATCAACGGCCATTAGGAACGTAAAAACATCCAAAGCGTTGGAGCCTAATGGAATCTCCATTGTAATGCTGAAACACCTGTACGAGCCAAGAGTAAGTTTCTCACCAAAGTTCTCAACCATCGCTAGCCACCCACATCGTTTCCGAAGTCTGGAAAATGGGCAAGTGATGCCGCTACTGAAGCCAGGCAAGAATGCCAGCAAAGGTGAATAGTACTGACCGACTTCACTTTTGTATCCAGTAGCAAAGACTTTTGCAACGCTATGGAAAAATATTCAAACCTGTCATGCTTTCACTAGACCATCAACATGAGGAGACAACACAATGGCATGCTTTGGTTACAGTATTTGGTGGTTAGGACTTCCCCACACAGGGGGATCTATAAAGAGTGGTCCGACATTACAAGAGAGTTTAAATAAATAGGATACACAAGGTTTAAATGCGGTCCTCGGAGAACATCCCCCATCTATCGCCGCTGAGGAGTGTCAGCTGCCACGACAAGCTAGGGTAGTTTTGATTTAACTACGCTCGGGATGGTGCAGCCGTCTGAATTCCTATAGGGAGGGCAAGCATCGATGACACCCTGCCAAACACCTGCCCAGCATGCGACACAGGTCCGCATGGCACACTGCACCTTTTCAATTGCCCTCCCAAACCTACTTATCTAACTCCAGTAGATCTGTGGTTCCCAATCAAAGCAGCCACATTCCTAGAACTGGAGATAGACCCAGAGGCAGATTAAAAGCGAACATACATAAATAACAAATAACGTTACAACAACATTTCTGGTATCGTCCCATTAAACGCTACCACCGATTTCAGGTTTCTTTAGTTTTGTCTACACTATCGGGCAAGATGGGATGTCCTTTTGTATTTACTGTTCCGAGGGGTTAAACACTTCTCCATTAACAATAGTATTTTTAAGTTTTAAACTGTCCTAATTAGCTAAAATTAGGTATTTGGTGTTCCCCAGTGGTAAAAACATACTTCTCCACCTAAAACTGTGGGCATTTGTAACAAAAAGAATATTAATTATTTTATATAAGTTCAGAATATTGCATGGGGAAGGGTATAAAAATGTGGACCTGGCCTAACTTTTCATAGAAAGATGCTTTTAAAGGGGTTGGTGACTTACTCAAAACGCCCAACCGACAATTTTTATCATGCTAATGGATGAACGCACGGCAAATGTTAGTTCACTACCATTAACGGGTGTTTAAAGAAGTTCCACAAGTGACAACACGGGGACGTCAGTGTCCACTTGTGTGGAACCAAGACAAGTCCTGCACTTTGCAATGTTAAAACCGATCAGAACCATTTTTTGGTATTTTACATTCTCTATGTAATCCCTGCCTGTGTTTGTGATAATTGTTACACAAACACCCTAGAAGTTAAAGTCCAAAAAATACTCGTGTTTCCTAGTTTGGCCCAAATCCATGCACCTTAATGGGTCCCTAAGAATTGGGGAACCGGTATCAATTTGGAAACAATTTTTTCAGGCTGATATATTATAAATCTTTAAAACCTGCTATCTGGTGCTTCTAAAATATTTTAAATTGTGTAAAAGAGTGTAATTTTTTGGTTTGGCAATTTGTTTCAATGTTTATTCTCAGCTCAGTTTGAGTGCGACTACTTTCCCCAAAACGCAACAAACTACAAAAATAAAATTTTTCATACTTGTTTTTCTTTCTTTTTTTGTTGTTATATTTTCTCATAATAAAAATGGAAAATTTATTCTCGAGTTTAGTTTTAGTTGCTGTCGTCGATGCCATTGTTATCCGGCCATTCCTCCTCATTTACAAACACTCGTAGCTAATGTTGTCGCTGTTGTTGTTGTTAGCACGACAATGACCGCATTCAGTGTACCACAAGAACATCAGGTGCAAATGTTATTCCGCTGGTGGTTCCACTAAAACTAAATACAAAACGTGTTCAAGTGGAGATTAACAACAAAAACAGCAGCAACAACAACAACTACAATTGTCTGTTTCTGTTTGTATTGCAATTGGATTTAATGTTGTCGCCACATTGCCACAGCTCACCGACTGCAATTTAACATTAAACTGTGCAACAGCAGCATTTCCCTCACTCACCTTTCCCCACTCCCCCTATCCAACCCATGATGGTAGCTACTAGTTTATAAGCAATATGCAGCGACTAGTAGTGTTTATAGTTAACTTTGCCGCCAGAGAACATTCAACACTCGAAAATGTCTTTCTGCTTATTGTAGTGGAACAAATGTATTTTAGTGTCCTTGTTGTTATTGTTGTTACTGTAATCGCATTTGGGAGTAACCGCAGTGCTTACTTTTCGGCGCTTTGCCATAGCGTAACTTGTAATAAATTTAAATGTGTACATAAATATATGTATTTGCAGTTGTATTTGTTTTTTGCTCGTTACATTCTAGTGTAACCTCATTCATGCTACTCCCCTCGATTTCTGTTTTTCACCTGAACTCTACCTCCGAACACACGTACACACAGTAAATTGAGATGATATCCAATGAGTAATGAACTAACTGGTCGAACGTATGTACGTGTGTGTGTCTCAGTGGCGCTGACATTGCCATTTAATAGCCCAACACTAATGAGATATGGGATGCATTGATGGGATTTATCCTGATTACTGGGTGTGTGGCAAATGTAATTGGAGTTTCGAAAATGTGGTATAATAAATTCAATGGTTTGGGCAGAGGGGAATATATAATCTTTAATTTAAAATCTATTTCAAATATGTTTTATTATTTGTAAATTAATTATAGGAAAATTTAAATTCCAAAACGAATAATACAGCAAATAATAGATAAAGTCAGATTATAGTAGAATGCAATATAGTGCAGTCAAAATAAGGGGAAAATAGCAAAAATTCCCGCAAAGCTGAATTTTGGTGGAAAGCTAGGGTTTGTCATTAGAAGTGTCGCTCTAAAAGTCCCCATCGATCCCATGGGTGCAAACGAAGTTATTCAGGGTCAAAGGTCATTTTTGGAGGCCTCATTCAGTTTTTTTAATTATATTTATGAATTTTCAATAGTAGTCACCATCCTTGAGATATCGTGATATAAGTGTCAAATTACACATGTGAAGAAGTATGCCACGTAAGAACATCATGGGGTGTACCGGTTAAAATAACGCTATGTGCTAGGTATTTCCCTAAGCTTTCAAACGAAAACCACTTTGCAGTAATCGGTTCAGTAGAACACGGTCTAATGCGGTTTTAAATCAGGCCTTTCGGGTCAAATAACCGGCAAACAGGATCCCTCGCCCATGAAAATTATACTTTTCTGTAATAAGCGCAACAAACTCTACCTTTTGACAAAAATTCAGAAAAATCTGGGATTTTTTTAAAGATAGGTATAATTTCGCTCTTCAAGGAAACATATATCTTTTGGGGGACAGACCCGGTTACTTCGGTTATTTTAGCCGTTTCACCTGAATATGTGCGTATTTTCCTTATAAGTGCATATAAATGATGTATTTTTAGAACCACAATAATGGTTCCTTCTAGGAAAAAAATATAAAGACCAAACTTGTATTTGCCCAAACCTAAAAAGTCCCTAAATTTTGACCTTTCACCCCGAATAACTGTTTTTGCACATATGGGATTCAGGGAGAAAACTCGGAAGAATCGTTATGTTATGTTTTCTGCTTAATCTGGCTCTGGGTGTATCTCCAGTTCTATGAATGTGGCTGCTTCGATGGGATGTAACCCCAAATCCACTGGAGTTAGCTGAGTAGGTTTGGCAGGGCAGGCATGTGCCGCATGCAGGGCAGATGTTTTGCACGGAGTCATCGATCCTTGCCCTATAGGAATTCAGGGTGCTGGACCATACCGAGCGTAGTTGAGCCGAAAATACTCTGGTTTGCCGTGGAAGCTGACGATCCTCAGCTGCTATAAAGGGGGAAGGGGGCGCCTTGTTTTCCGAGGACCGCATTCACATGATAATTGTTATCTGCGACTGTATCCGTGTGAATTCCTTGATAGGTCTGTTGATCTATGTGTTCTCCCTTGTGACGCTAGACCTCTCTTTCTATATCATTAAGATCCCTCTTGGCATCCCTCCTGATGGGGGATCCTATCCACCATATGGGGATTCTAATAACCTTTAAATCGGCATGTGCATGGTAATTAGGATGGCTCTCATGGTAAGAACCGAGCAAATTCTGCAACGAAAGTATGCCATTGTGTTACTGTCTCCTCATGTAGATGGCCCACTGAAGACATGAGGGGGCATCTTCAGGGCGGCATTCTAACAGGTTTGAAAATTTTTATTCTATTCGCAGACCATACTGGCGCCAGATAGCTTACCACAGATCAACCTATTGCGCCAACAAGATTTTTTATCCGCATCTCAGCTCGTGGAATGCGCGGACGACATGAACATGCTGGCGAACGTGACCCCCAGAATTTTGGGGTAGTTTGTGGTCGGAACTCTGCTACCACCAACCACGACATTCAACTCAATGCTCATCCCTGCAGTCCATGTGGTGAATAAGTGGCCGTAGATTTTGTGGCGGATATTTGCAAATTCCTCGGAGTTCAGCCTTTCACAAATGACATTGGGGAAGATACCCGACGCCAAGATCGTACCATCACCCGCATACGTTACGACCTTAATGCCGTCTGGAGGGGACGGAATACAAGAAATGTAGAGGTTATACAGCTTTGAAGATATCAGCCAACTTGAGAAACTACCTGTTTCACTCTACGGGACTTGAACTTTTTGTTTCTGAATTCCACGTACGAGTGACACCCACACATTTAATTGATTATCCAACGTTTCAAACTTGGCCGGAGGGTTGTATGCACGATATTCTCAAACAGATGGAGTGATTGACAGTAGCTAAGTCTTTTGACAAGTCAAGCTCCACCATCACTGTTCTATCACACGGCTTATTCTGGTTGGGTACTCGACTAATAAGTTTGAAGATGGTATTCAGCGCTTTTATCATGCTACTTACGGAACTCATGCTGATTATCGGCAACTAGATAGCTATTTCTGACGCTGGGGAATACTAGTGCCTCAAGGGTCTTTACTACGGGCGACAAAAGCGAAATCGGTCTGTACGATTCACCTTTACTGGCATACTTGCTCGCTTCAATAGCGGGAACACCCTGCCCATTTTCCAGACTTCGGGAACGATGTGGATGACTAGCGACAGGTTGAGAATTTAGTAATATTCAGCTGTTTCAGCATTACCATGGAGATTCAATCAGGGCCCAACGCTTTGTATGATTTAGCGTTCCAACATCCATAGTAAACTGTGGTGGTTCATCTTCGGCAGGAAGATATTTTATGCGACGTATTACTATTTTTCTTACTCCCGGGTTCATCACGTTCATTTGCTAATCCCGTCGTCTTTGCTTGGAAGTTTGGTCACACTTTGGATTATCGATCAGCAGGTATATGGCGAGCGGCTGACACGGAACGTCCTTTCTGCTACCCGAACATCGGAAGGGTTGGACAGATCTCTTAAGCGTTGGTACCCACAGTATCAACTCTGGAGAAAAAGGAAAGCATACATTTTTGTGGAATATGATACAGATACTCGATCCAGTGCTAGCTTAAAAAAGGTTGGTACTTTATATCGTTCAGTCCGGAGACTTTGTTGTTTACGGGGTAAGGTTTTTGGATTAAAGCAATAGGTACATATATTATCTTTGTTTATATTCTCCATCAGGGCTTGAGTTGCCGTTTCACTCCAATGAAGGTTTATCTGGATGACCTCAATTATAGGTTTTCCAAAAAGCGAACTTATTGGGAGTACCTGATGGTTTCGACTGCCTCTTGGGTGTTGCTCGTTTTTTAACCGCCTGGCTGATTTGAAATTTTAAGGTGGCTGTATTATAGATTGCATGCATTATACGCCTTGCTCCTTGTTTTTGATAGACTGACTACTGAGATGTCGTCAAGTCCCACCACAAGGACAGTGCCATTCTCTTTCTCCAACCTGTGGAAGACTTTCCATCTCTTCACTTTCAAAGTTTCGTTTTGTTACTCAGAGGCCTTGTGCATGCGCTTCGCCTCGAATATGCAGCCATAACCCTTGACATATACCGTCGCTTTGGTCAGGTGAGGTATTTCAGCCTTCCTCACCAGCTTCCATTTGCGACCAACCCACTGCTGACTACCACCCCGAGAGTGGCCGGGTTCGCATTCGGGCCCAAGTGGTACAATGAGTCCCTTTTTAGTTCACTGCTGTCTGTTTTTATTGGTCCACATCTTAGTATGTGTTCCAATATTTTGTCGCAGGCCATTTTTTAGATGGCCTCTTAAAGTCCTTCGGGTAGTCTGCCTCTACTGGTGTCGATCACCACATAGCACCACTCGTCCCTGTAGCTTTTTCTGGCTACCTTGGTGTTGATGGCGGTTCCGCTCCGGTCTACGCGATCATCTTCATCGTCTGGAAGGTCCTGAGTTTCTTTTCTGAGTCCCCGGTCATTCCAGAAGATTCGGCGGTTGCGCTCACCCTCGTCATGTCCAAGATCACCTTGTCGCCCTCTATCAAAGGATACTTTGGAGTCTCCTCCGCGTGGGTTTGACTAGGTTTGTTTGGGACGGGAAGTTCTTTTTTCAAATTTGGTTTAGCGGTGTTTTGTTCCCCAGGAGATTTTATCCTCTTCGAAGCTTCCGAGGAAGTGGAAGCAGTGTTATTGATCTCTTTTCGAGCATTTCACCGTACTCTGTTCAGTCGCCCCTGGTTCTTCTTAAACTGGATCACGGGTCTATCCGATGATCCCTAGAAAAATGTAGCTTATTAGCGATACCGAAGCCCTTTGATATGTCATCCCAATCAGAGGTCGAAATGCGTTGCAACTGCTCATTATACCCGCCACCTTAAGAGGGATGGTAGTTAACTTTGTCATTTGGTATGTAATACAAGAAATATTCGTCGGACACCATGTCCATCCGTCCGTCCATCTGTCTATTCTATTACTGCTAGGATATTTGATATTGAAAATGGACTATATCGGTTCAAGTTTTGATATAGCCCCTACCTAAAATATGTCTGTCTATTCTATTACTGCTAGGATATTTGATATTGAAAATGGACTACAAATATCGGTTCAAGTTTTGATATAGCCCCCGTACCTAAAATAGGTATATAGGTAAAATGTTACTTTAGGTATTTTGAAGTTTTTTTTTCACATTTTCTGCCTGAATTTTCTGTATTTGGCAATTAGGTCAGAAAACATCCCCACCACAAATTGCGAACATTGAAAACTATTTCATTTAAGTTTAGACTATTTCATGGTGGGTAAATAAAGTTCGGCCCGACTGAACTTTATTACTTCTCTTTTCTCTGCTGGGAGATAATATGTGATTGATTACAGAGAAACGTCATTGTCTCAGCATTATGAATCCCGCGAGATGTGCAATATACTCCCATAACAAAATAAAAATCAGAAATTATAATTATTGTTCTCAGTGATTAAAAATAGTTTTAATTAATCAAAACAAAATAAATACCCCTCCACAAAAAACATAAATATTTACTTCCTATGAAAGCGTTTGATAGCTTATCACCTTTGTTTTATTGCGGTTTTAAAGAAATGCAAATAAAGTCGAACAAAAACTAAAAGTGTAAAGTAAGCGTAAATTCGCTGTGGCAAACCGATGATATGGCAAAAGATAAATACTGTTTTTTGCAATTTAATGTCAATGAAGAAAATTATGTAAATTAGTTCATTCAATTGAAACTTTTTTCATTTATATTTCAAATGTAGTTCTATTAAAAAAAAAAACAATTTGCAATAACGATTTTTTGTAACATAAAGCCTAAGAAAAAGGAGATTAAATTTCAAGCGAAATGCAATCAATAAAATGGTCAAATAAAAAACCAAATATGTATATTTGTATGTACGTCTGTTTAATGTAAGGGTTGATATCAATAATTGGGTCAATTCGTTGGAAAGTAGGTAATTAACGTTTTGATCAAATGCAAGTTATATTTAGATTACTTAAGTAAATTCGGAGAACTCTAAAGTGAAAGTAGCACGCAAAGAAAACGTAACAATAATAAAATTAGGTTGCTCGTTGATTTTACCTTTAACGGCGTGGTTCGATTTTGGATATACCCAGATAATGATCAGAGTCCCACCTTGACCAAAAATTATGAAAGTTAAAAATGTTGTGTAGCGTTACGTAAAGCTAGTTTAAAGTTTTTTTTCTTGATTTTATATGCAGTATTGACACAAAGTATATAAATTCAATAGAGGGAGTTCACAATATTTTAGATACAAGTTTGGAATTTTGAACAAAGTATTATATACAGGCATGTCACAGAAACGAATTCCGATCGAAGGTGGAATTAATTCCGTATTTAGCTCTTTCAGAACACGAAAAACGAAAAAAATGTTTCGGAATGAAACCACTTTTGGTTTCGCAAGTGGAATCGTGTTTTTTGGAAACTTGTCACTTTAAAACATTCCAAAAGCACTTAAAAATAACAGTAATATTGTTTTATTGACAACATCACATTTAATTTCATATTGTTTACCATTTTATTTAAAAATTTCTCAAATTTCCAAAAACTAAACAATATGGCATTACGAATGATAAATTAAAGCAAAGATAAAAAACAAAAGAAAAAAGAACTCAAACAAGGAATTTTTCAATGATATGTTGATTGCTTTGCGCCTCGATTAAAGAAACAATAGAAAAATTTAAATTTTAATAAAAATTAACTTTTTTCGCACAAACAAACTTTCATTAAACATAATATTTTCACAATTCCCACTTCTACACTGTTTACTAATCATATGTTTTTGTTTTGTTTCTTTTAATTCCACTAATATTGCCATATTTATACTAAAAAATAAGAGATTTGCTCCAGAACTAAAAAGTTTTTACAATTTTTACCGCTTTTACGCATTTTACCCGAAAAAGCGTTCCCGTACACAAAAAAGTTGTAAAATGTTCACTCTTTAAACAAACATTGCGCTGAATGACGCTCTCTTTAAAAACTTTTTACTCGAAGAATTTGAGCGTGTAAAAAATAGTAAAGTGGTTGCCGGCGTCTGATTGGCTTACAGTTTTTTACGTATTTTCCATTTTTCCGTTCCCGAACTATTTCAAAAAACTTTTATGTGAGAATATTTTTTTACAGTTCTCTCTTTTACGAGTTTCACTATTAAAAAGTACGGAAACGAAGCTAAATTTTTTTTTAAAATATTATTTTATGTCATAAAAACACCAAAAATTTATTATTTGACCAGAAATGGGAGAGTCGGTGCAAGCCAATTAAAAATTCAGAAAATCACATTAAAAAAAAAAAAAAAAACATTTGAATCCATATGTATTATTCCTTCGAGATATAGATCTTGTTCAAATATGGACTATTACGGACCACTCCTTCGGATACCTCCCATACAAAATTCGGGTAAAGTGACGTTTAAGAGCTCCTCTCGGATAATTTTGAAATTTTTTCAGCAGGTTGTCTTTGCGGCTTCCTTTGCTGCGGTACAATTTCTTTTGGGCGCAATTCCATACTTCCTTAGATAATGGCCTAACAGCTCCAAGAAACCTTGACGCCACCAATTAAAATGGCAAATCCGCAATATTACTCTCGCAGGGAGATTCTGATTGGTCCAAACTTTGCACATCGTATTATTTCATCTAGTCATGTAACATGTCGGAATATGGACTATATTGGTCCCGTCCTTCGGTTAACTCCCACACAAAATTTGGGAAAATTGTACTTTACCTCGTCTCTGATCGTTTTGATTTTTTTTGTTTGCAAAACGTGGTAGTACGTAAGATAACCCTCGAAGGGAGAAACCGATATTGTCCAAACGTTTAACATCGTATTATTTGCTACAGCCTCGAATTATGTCCGACTATTGATTACATGGACCACTTTTTCGGGTACGTCCCAAATAAAGTTTGGAAAGAGTGCAGCTTAAGGTCTCGTGTGGTCGTTTTTAAATTTTGATAACATGTTCTGTATGCTATTGAATCTTTTCTTTAGGTCTGAGGCTGAGGGTATATCTCTGTCGGCCAAGCCGACTGATACTTTTTTACTTGTTTAATATTGAATTACAGTAAAAGTTATTTTAGTCATTAATAGGCAAAAGTTCATTCATTCCCGCTACAGGAAATCATTTTGAGAATAAAGATCAAAAAGTCATTACCCTTATATACACTTTGATACGATAAAAATGGGCCTCATCAAAATACTTATAACTTGACTTTGGCTCAAAAGTTTGTAACACATCGAAATAATGATCGTATACCTAAATGTATAAAAAAATGAATATCTCGACGAGACGGCTATGTTTCCCGTCCATCTGTCCATCTAAATCTGGCGTGACAGGTCGTTATTTTGATAGGATCGTTACGAATTCGGTATAGATGAAGATCCCAGGGAGGAAGATGACTATTTTGGTATGGTCTGATAACATTGAGAGGGTATTCAGGGTCAGAATGGCCAAAAATGCTCCTTAAGGAAGTCGTCAAAGTTTTATTCCTATGCGAATATCTCTGCTTCTATTATGGGTTTTCCAAAAGAAGAGTCTGACCTTGAATGTCCTGCAATTTTACACGGTTCAGTCATAGATTTCAGTCCGGCTGGAAATATTCTGACCTAAAATATAATATTACGTTTTGTTTCTGTTACGTATGTTCATAATTTGTGGTGGGGAATCCCAAAATCAAGCCAATTGAGAATGAAAATATAGACAAAAACGTTAAAATACCTGAAATAGGGAAAAGTTTTTCAACCACTTCGCACGCTTAATGTCAATTAAATTTGTGCCGAAAAACAAGTTTTTGCGGATTCTGAAACAGCAATGTTCATAGATGAGAAAAATCCAAAAACAAAAAAATCGCTCGAGGGATTTTTTAATAAATCGCGGTCAAAGTTCACATTTTTAGGTTTATTTTAGGTTTTCGCGATTTTGCTTGGAAACCGCAAGTCCTATCGAAATGCGGCCAAAGAAAATGTTGTAGCTGTGAAAATTAATCGTTATGATTTGTTCATAGGTTTTACCATTTTTGAGATATAGAATTTCAGGTCTCATTTTTAGGTTTTTTGTTATGTTTTCACGATGTGCTTGAAAACGGTAACTTTTGTCGAAATGGGACTAGAGAAAATCGTATAGCTGTGAAAATTCTCTCTAGGTTGTACCATTTTGAGACATATAAGTTAAAGTTGAAAAATTGCAGTCATGACATTGTTTTATAAGGAGACGATACAGTCAATGAATTGTCAAAATTTGAACTTCTATATCTCAAAAATGGTAAAACCTACGAAAATATCATAGAGGAAAATCTTGTAGAGAATTTTTCAGATACAATATTTTTTTCTAATTCCTTAAAAAGCGCTCCGGATATTTTTTTGATTTTTCTCATCTATGAACATTGTAGTTTCAGAATCCGCAGAAACTTCCCAGGTGTAAGCACCTTCCATTTAAAGTTGGTTCAAGAGCACCGTGTAGACCATTTTCAATACCAAATATTCTACGGTCCTACAGAACATTTAAACAAAATTCTCAGACGGATTGACATGGCTATAACGATTTAGAATTTCACGCTGATAAGGAATATATATGCTTTGTGGGATCTGATATGATGCTAAACTTAATATACCCTTCATTATATGTAGAGGATGCATTTTAGTGGGAGGTTGTCTTTGTAGCAGCAGGAGTCGTATAAGTTTTACATAACTATTATCGCACGCTCACGGCACTGGCTGCTTTGGGCAATGTTGTTTGTAGACTCATATTTTCCAGTGGATATTCAAGAGTGAAAGCGTCTGGGTAGTCATCCAACAAATAGTTCTTAAAAATCTTCAACCCTGAACAATTGACTACTGAACCAAAGAGTATATATACCCCTGTGCATAAGCTTTTGACTGGTAAAATTCAAAATATTAAAATTGGGATAGCTTAGCGCCTTTGCTCTGAATGTCTTCATTGATACAGGTCAATTTTGTTGAAACGCATTTGAGTGCATCGTCAGTACAACACAAATAAAACAAGTGAGCAAAGGCTATAGTCAGGACGGGGCCGACCATGTGATACCCTACACCACTACCCCTGTGCATAAGCTTTTCACTAGTTAACATTTCTTTTAGGCAATATAATCCGACTACCACCAAACATACTATGCCTCTTTCTCTCTGGGACCCCCACAAGCAACCAAAATTTCGTGACCATTCGATCTAAATTGCGACCTGTAGCGTGATTGCAAAAAATGGAAGAATTGGATGCATTACCGACTATTGTGGTATCTCCCTTGTTTGACCACCTTCGCCAACCTACTTTACACCAATGCAACGGTAATATTTTCTTCTTCCATTGACAGACCGTTGGAATACCCCTACTAGAAGCCGATATATTCACAAAAAAATAAAACTTTGAATTTGTCTCCACAAGAGTTTTTCCCCATTCCGACCCCTAAATATGCCGTAGGAATACCCCTACTAGAAGCCGATATATTCACAAAAAAATAAAACTTTGAATTTGTCTCCACATGAGTTTTTCCCCATTCCGACCCCTAAATATTATCCGACTATCACCAAAATCAATAGGCTTCTTTCTCTGTGGGGCCCCCATCAACCCCCCAAAGTTTCGTGACTATCCGATCAAAATTCCAACCTTAGCGTCATTGCAAAAAATGTAAAAATTGGATATATTACTGACTTTGAGATATCTCGGTTGTTTGCCCACTTACGCCAACATCAACATATCTCCTTTTCTTCTTCCATTAACGGACTTTCCTCTTGGAATACTCCTACCAGAAGCGGGATATTCGCATAAGAAAAAAACGTTGACTTTTCTCAACATAAGCTTTTTGTTTTTTTCCGACTCCTGAATATTTTTGTATAGGCTATTTCCTCCGAGGGACCCACATCCACTCTCAAAAAATTCGTGACGATCCGATACAAATTGCGACCTGTAGGGTGATTACAAAAAAATCGGGAAATGGGATGCATTACCGACTATTGCGATATCTCTGTTGTTTGACCACCTACGACAACCTAATTTACATCGTTGTAAAGGCGATATTTTCTACTTTCCTTGACAGGTTTTGCTTTTGATTCACCTCTTAAAGAAACAGATATATTGGCTTTGAAATAAAACGTTGACCTTTTCACCAAATAAGTTTTTGCTCATTCCGACCCCTGAATATTATCCGACCATCATCAAAATCAATAGGCTTCTTCCTCTGTGGGACCACCATTAACCCTAAAAATTTCGTGACGATCCGATCAAAACAGCGACCTGAAGCGCGAAAAAAAAAATAAAAAATTGGATGTATTACCGACTACTGCTGTATCTCCGTTATTTGGCCACCTACGCCAACCTACTTTACATCATTGTAAAGGTGGGATATTCTACTTTCATAGAAGCTGTGATATTCGTCATTATAATTAAAACGGCAAAAATGAACAGATGGGTTGTATTAGCGACTATTGCGATATCTTCGTTTTTTGATCACCTACGACAACTACTACTATACATCGTTGTAAAGGTGATATTTTCTACCTTCATTAGCAGGAGTTACTTTTGATATACCCCTTAAGCTGAAAACACATACAACGTTTTGGTAAAGTTTTGTGTCGTTTTGGCCGTTTTTACACTGTTGGGCATGATGACGAAAAATTCAAATTCATTTGAAATATATGCCGACAAACAGATAGACGCTGGACTTTGGTATCGGCGTCGCCCTGTTGTTGTTGTTTTTTTCTCGACGCCCAACACAAAACTTTACTCAAACTTTGTTTTTTGCTTTACAGATGCGGAGATATTCGCTTTGAAATAAAATGTTGACTTTTTCTCCAGATAAGTTTGTTTCCCATTCCGACCCCTGAATATTATCCGACCATCACCAAAATCAATAGGATTCTTCCCCTCCGGGACCTTCATCAACACCCATTAAAATTGCTACCTTCATTTTGGTATATATGTATATGTATGGGTCTACGACCATTATTTCGATGCGTTACAAACTTTTAGCCCTGCAAAAAGCTATAATATAAACATGGCCTAAAAGCTATAAGACTTCAAACTTTTTTCTGTTTTGGATTTATTTAATTTAAAATAAATTGCGTGAAGTTAAACGGAATAAACGTTATTTAAGTCATAATAAGCAAAAGTTCGTTCAATCCTTCTGCAGGAAAAATTTTTTGTAAAAGAAAGTCGAAGAGTCACAACCCTAATGCTAATTGATAAAATGATGCAATGTTTAATATCACTGAATTTTCGATGTTTTCAGTCCAGTAACACTTAATAAAAGTAATTTCAAAGTGAAACCATCAAAATACGTTAAATCGGGAGGTCATATACCCCATGGCAGAAAATGGGTCTATATTGATAGTTTTCTGCATGGAAGTTTTCTATACATTGAAAATTCGAAATACAAAGTTCAAAATAATTCAGTAGGTAAATATAGCAAAAACTTTCAAAATAACCAACACCGAATTAAATTTACATTTACAATCACCTGAGAGATATATGTATGTATGTAAATGTCTTTCTAGTATACACTTTATACATATAGCCTTTTGTTATTTAAATTAAAAACGTTTTAATATTAACAAAATTTTGAAGAGGGTCAGCTTCCAACTGTTCACTCATTTACATTCTTAATAAAATATTTAGAAAAAAATTAGTTCAGCTCCCTAATGAACAGTAAGCAGTGTCTTGTGGTTTATTGCAAAACTTTCCTCACTCAACCATGTGAAAACAATTTTGCTTGTCCCGATTAAAAGTAAGACCATTCTTCTTTATCAACTTGCAGGGGTTATTTTTCCTTGTGTTTTACTTTCACTTTTTTCTTGTTGTTTGCTGTCATCTTAGTATTTTGTTGCTAGAAAACAACAAACTTTCATTATGTAAATTGAAATTGATCAAACTTGAACAGTTTATACATTATATTATATGTAGGATAAAAATTTAAACTTTTCGTAAGTCCAACACCATTTCATTGGCTAACTTACATGTTCTATGGTCTCAAAAGAGAAAGAAAACAACATAATCCTTTAAACTAGTTCTGCAGGATAAGTATAATTGAAATTTATTCAGTCTTTAGATTCCATTGTATTTGTTTCTTCTTCTTTATACCGAAATGGACCAAAGCATTAGATTTAAAGTATTTTATGAGAAAATTCTTAGTATGTTGTGTCAGTGTAGTGGTGGGTTTCTAGGCCGTAACACAAATCCGTTTTAAGATTTTTTTCTTTGCAAACCACACATGGATTTTATTTTAAGAATCCCCTCATTTTTATTTAAGTTATGTGCCACAAAGAAGTATGTCACAACAAAGGTATTCAACTTTTGTGTCTGCAGAAATTTTTGTTGTTGTTTTAAAGCATGCATAAATGCTTGGAAGTGAAATGAAACTTAATGAAAAAACTACAAATATAAAAGCATCAGTCAGCTTTGCCGACAGGAATATAGCCTCAGCCTGTAAATGTACAAAAAAGCACAATAACAGGATCGGTGAATCGAACTGTGATAACAACAGGGATCTGCTGGGGTTTTGAAATAAATAGCATTTTAGTATGTGAAAAAAGAAGTTTTGGAAATTTCAGCGTATATTTCCAGGAATACTTAAATATGTTCCCACAACATCACCGAAGATTCAAGAGGTATTTCTCTCATATTAATGAGTGCACGCAGATTCACACTGGCTGAATAATATGGGACCTACTTTTTATCGCCGATTCCGAACGACTTGTCTTACGACACCATTGGTAGATATGTAAGCCAACATTACAATAACGGGATTTGCATTTGCCAATTTTGTTGTTCTGGCCGTGCATTGAACCGCAGACCTTCTGAGTGCAAGCCGGACATGCTTACCTCGGGGGCTCCGAGTTATCATAAACAGTGGGCCTAATTTTCTCGCTGACAGACCTAATCAACAAAATCTACACAGAATAAAAGAATAGCTGATGTATGAAGAAGTAGCTCTACATTTCGGGGCCCATATGTCAGGGAATATTGTCTTCCCCTATTCCCTAATCGTGACTACATCATATTCAGAATTTCCACACGCCATAGTTCATCTTGGAATTGGGACTCATTCCTTACGATTGTTATCATGTCAAACAAAAATGTAAGTGGGTCGCCAAAGGATTAGTTTTTAACTTTCGGAGTGTTTAATGTGAGCACTAGAGGGGGGCGCGTGTCGTGCCGTGAGTAGTGCGTGTTCGTGCCTTCTCTAAAATCGCCGTGTTTGTGCGTGTCGTGCCGGAATAATTTTTTGCCCGTGCGTGATCGTGCTTTTTTCCAAGGCATGATCTTGCACGACACGCCCAAACACGATTTGCACTATGTGGCACGATCGTGCTAAATTTTTGGCCTCCCTTTAGAAGTCGTGCAAAAATCGAGCAAGAATATAAAACCGACCAAAAAATTCACCAACTGTAGTTTTCCTAAAATTATTTACTTCGTTTTTGTAGTCTGGTACTTTTTGCCGTTTTGTTATGGAGAGGCCAGAACAAAAAGATGATGTTTATTTGCCATTTGTTTTGTTTATGAGAGAAGCAAATACAAAACAACTCAGCGGGTTAACGTAATATACTGTCTTTGAAACTCAGTAGTTTATCTTGCTAAATTTTGATATTGAAGACAACTTGGGAAATTCTGTATTTGTAACCGACAATGGTTCCAACGTTGTTTCAGATTTTCAAAGATTTAAAATTTTACCTTGCGCTGGCCACAATTTGAACTTAGTTATGGGTGATGTTGTTGAAAAACATCCTCTTCCCGAATTGGGAAAACTGATTGACTGCCCAAAACAGTTTGTAAGATATTTTAAACACTCGGAGCTAAACAACAAATTATCGAAAACGTTAAAACAAGATATAAGAACACGTTGGAATTCAACATATATTATGCTTGAGAGCATACCAAGTCCAGAATGAGATTAATAGTATTTTGCTAGAAAAGAATGAGTTGGATCGTATATCTGACTTAAAGCTAGAACCTCTATTCGGTTTTCTCAAAATATGCAAAGAGTGTTCCGAAAAATTAAGCTCGGAAAAATACCCTACTATGCCCATTTTTGCCGTTTGGTCTGAAAAACTTTTGAAAGTTTGCTCAATTGATACCATTGGCTCCCAATTTATGAACGATTTGAAAGCTAAAATGAATAATTTGAAAGCAATGATTGTTTACATTGCTTAAACGTTTTGTACCAGCAATGGCACATCTTATACGGTTGTTTTTATTTCCGCCATTTAAGGAGATGATTTATTTTATTAGAATAAAAAAGAAATGGTGTAATAGCTAAAGTAAAAGCAATGTTACTTGATATACAAAGTGAGAACATAGAGTGTTCTAAGTATGAGCAGGAAATTATAATACCACATTTACACGAATTTTCAGAGTTTTTGGATCCAAATTTGGCAAAAAGACGAAAAATGGACAAGTCTCTAATTGGTAAAGAAAGTGCACACCTGCCTTTCTTTGGGTCAGGCACCCGTCAACCTTCGAGCCAAAGCTCTAACCGCGATTTGGAACCAAACCACAGCCACAGCGATGCTCCCTCAAGGGGGACTAGATCCAAAGATCTCCGGGCACGAGTTAATCGCAGTACCAGAATATGCCCTTCGTTCAGGGATCATAGCCAAAGTCTACTAACAGTTGGACTCCAACCATGCCGAAACTGGTGATCCACTAACAATTTATTAGCGGAAAAACACACAACACAGAACCGCCAACGATGAACAATCCCATGAATTGATCGTGCTTGATTGATCTGGAACCAAAAGTATTTCGGCCAGCGGCTGTCAACACAGCATCATATTCTGCTACAACAACAACAAACAACAATCCTCACAGACAGGACTAAACGTTGACAAGAACACAAACACATAATTGTTGAGGTGACGACCCTGGTCTAAGATTTCTCCTAATCAATACGGTGCATAGAACCGGCCGCAGTGGGATTGTTGTCGTAAGCCGCTCATATGGTACCAGAAGCATGGAAAGTTTGTAGGGTGGTCCTGCCACTGAAACCTGTATAGGATGCCAGTAGAGGTGAATCGTACAGGCCGATTTCACTCCTGTCGACAGTAGTAAAGATCCTAGAGGCCCTGCTCCTCCCCACTATGTGAAGTTATTGTTCAGTTGCCCAACATTAACATAGGTTTTGGAAAATGCATAGTAATACAACAGCATTAGAAGCCATATCCACAGATATCAGTAGAGGACTAAACTAGAAAGGGCCGTGCGATCAAAAAATTATGGTGGCTCATGACCTATGGAAGGCCTTCGATACCGTCAACCATGCCAAACTGATCGAGGATATAGAGAAGACTTCTCTCTAGCCGTGTTTGAAACGTTGGGCAATCGACCATATGTGCGGATACCAGTCGTGTGTGGAATTCAGAACCAAGAAGTCAAAAACGTGTAGGGTGAAACAGGGAGTTCACTAAGGAGGGGAAATATCTCTGATTAACATCTACCTTTCTGAAATTCCACCCCTCCAGACGGCATAGACATCGCAAAGTATATGCATGATTGTATGATCTTGGCGTCGTGTTCTATCGTCGATGATAGGTTAAATGTCTATATAGTTAAATTAGTACTATCCTTCCATCTGAGGAATATGCTAAATCCACTGTCACACTGTTCACCCCTTGGACGGCTGAAATGAGGCTCCTACAGAACATACAGGTCGATGGATTACGGAGTCGGACCACTAACTACCCTAAAATATTGGGTGTAACATTCGATACCATGTTCACACGACAAGCTGCCCAGCTAACCGCCCTCACCTGTCTCCTGATTCTTTATGGACGCAACATGTCCATGCTTTGTGAGTGGTCAACAAGGTTTCTTTGTCAGCAACCCAAGTGCTGCTGGCCTGCGACTTGAGCTGTGGCTTGCGGGTACGACTTATACATGCTATCGAACGTTACACCCAACATTTTGAGGTAGTTAGTGGTCGGAATCAGTGCACCATCGACCAATATGTTCAGTGGGAGCCCCATTTCATCTGTTCAAGTGGTGAACAGTGTGGCAGTGGATTTAGCGGAGGATATTTTTTTATTCCTCAGATAGAAGAACTGCACTAAATAAGCTATGTAGACTTTTAACCTATCACATATGTCATCAACGATAGAACCCGACGCCTAGATCGTACAATCATCCGCATACATTACAATCTCTATGCCGTCGGGAGGAAGTGGCATTTCAGAAAGGTAGAGGTTAAATAGTTCCGGAGATATCACCCGCCTTGAAGAACTCCCTGTTTCACTCTACGGGTTTTGGACTTCCTGTTTCTACCAACGTTCTGTCCCAGTTTCAAGAAAGATTTAACAGTTGTCCACAATTTACTTAATCCTGTATAAATTTGTATTGCTTTTGGTGTCACTTTTTCCTCTTATGTTCGCCTACTAGCCTGTTGACTTCAATAGTAAGTTCTCCAACTCTTGGTCCTTCAGAGTTCGTACGTCGAAGTTCATCACGCCCATTTGTTAGTTCCGTCGCTTCTGTTGGAAAATTTGGTCTGATGTCGAGTATTCGACCAGACGGTATGTAGCGAGCGACTGCTGCAGTGATGATGTCCCGGAAAGTTCTCTAAGCTACCCAAGGATCTAAGGGAGTGGGCAGCTCTCTGAAGCGGTGATTAGTAAATTCTCTGATCCCTTGCCAATCCCATGGTTCCGAAAAGTACGGCGTTCAAAGATTATGAAGTTTGGTGGTCTATTTACGGAGACGATGATAGGTAGGGGTCATTTATTAGACCTGGTGCCATAATGGTGATATCTGGCGAGCTGTGGAGAGGAGACTCTTATCCTCGTAGGAGCGTCTTCATTCACTATACAAAACGTGGAGCTATCAATTTGCTCGGCCGGAACGGTACCCCTCGGGTCATTACTTGGGACGGAATGCCAAAGCTCATGATGGGCATTGAAGTCCCCTAGCACCAGACGGTTATTGCCTTCGAAACGCGAACTAATATCGGACATATAACGCAGGGCACAGCTATTCATTGCCGATATGTACACATAAAGGAGCTCTACCTCGACAGTACCAGAACGTTGTAACCATCGCAGCGTTGCAAGCTACAGATTGCAGTGAGCTTTGTTGCCTGGATCGCGACTGCCATGGTGTTTTCGGGCTCATAAAGTCCACAAGTTCACTGAACTTATTGCGGAGACCGTTGCAATTGAATTGCAGGAATAATGCATTTCCGGGCCGCTGAACAACAACTTGTGGTGTTAGATACGACGAAGAAGAGTCGGACAACGATAGATATCGCAGTAATCCTGGGTGGGACTAAGGCCAGGGCACCCTCGGAACTGCACCCATTCCCCAAATCCATTACATCTCACAATTGTTGACATGTGGTGGATGTGGATCTGGCAAACGGTACCGATCCATACTGCCAAGGCGTTCATTTCTATCCCGGCGCGGACCAAAAGAGCTCGGGGCAGGTATTCCGGGATAAATTGCCACTACCATGTTAAAAAAAATGCACGAATACAAACACGTAATTGTTGAGGTGACATGGGCCGTCGAAGATTTTTCCGAGTCAATCCGGTCAGTCATTTTAGTTGGTGCCGGCAGAGGGTTTTCAGAGTTTTTCGGCCATTACCCCGGGAAGTATAGACTTGCTCTAGAAAAAACCGACTATATGATACCGTACAAAACTGTGAATATGTAAAATATAGGAGATATATATCAATTTGAACTGATTTCTATATAATATGGAATTCAGTCACATATTCCAAATTTCATCAAAATCGAACGTATGTAGCGTGTTTGGTGCAGCAAATACGTCAAATCGGCCGAAAATATATATGGGAGCTATATCCAAATCTGAACCGATTTTCACCAAAAGCAATAGCGTTCTTCCTATGGCTAAAAAAAATTATATTACCTAATTTTCAGGTGAATCGGACAAAAAAATGCGACCTGTACGTTGCGAACAAAAATACATAGACAGAAAGTTATTATATGTATTATATGTATATCCCCAAAAGGAACTATGGGTCTATTTCGTTTCCTTTTGTATGTTACACACAAGTGCACAAAGACATAATACCCCTTACCACAGTGTGGTGTAGGGTATAAAAAATGTACCATTTTAATAGGGACCAGGAAGTCAACCTGATGCAAAAAAAAAATCAAAACTATCCCAAACGTTCGGGAGTTACGGTGCACTGTAGGCAGACAAACAGAAGGACGGGCAGGGCTAAATCGACACCAAATGTTCAGAAACGGATTTCGTCCAAACATGTGTTAGGTCTAAAACCATTATTTCGATGAGGCACAATCTTTACCGCATAAAAGTGTAACTAACCTCGTTAGCCGAAAGGCTGAAGATATAAAAATGCGAGCCTCGGTCAGGCATACTATATGATACCCTACACTAGTGCCCCTAACAGTCTTTTGTAATGTCAAAACCAAAGGGCCTAGTCCCAACGCCGACATCAGCCTTCACAAAAGGCAACGGTGCCAATATATTAGATAAGGTCGAGAAGAGGGACGACAAAAAATTGGCGACTCCCAAAACTTTATGGGGGCAGGGTAGATCATTTTATTAATTTAAGTTGTGGTACGTGTTTATATTCGTTTGCCTCGATTGAATTATGTTCTCAAATTGTGTTGTTTTCCAGGAGCTGGAATCTGAGGTTTGGACAATGACAAAGAAACTGTTCTACCTTACTTAGAAGTAGGTTCTTTGGGTTTCCACATTAGGGTTTTGGTGTTTATCCAAATCTCCTTATTATTCCAAAGGGATATGTGCGAATTTTTGGCCGCATGCTTTTAACTGTAGACTCGGCACAGTTAGGGGCTTGGTAAGGGCATGCCTAGACAATAGGGTGGGGCGATTTGTGTGGAAGGAAAAAACCTTAATGAGCCCTTCGCGTTTCTGGTTCCTGGGATTGAACTGTCCTCTGGACCATATATCTACCGTGAAAATCGAGCCTCCCGATTTTAACTTTAAGTTTTTTATTGACGTTTTTTGGATATTTTGGCATATAACAGCCAAACCATTGAGATTTTCGATCCAACACAAAGACAAAAATTGTAGCCAAGACAGGCAGTTTTGGCCTTAAGAATGTGCAAACTTTTCGGAAAATGTCGATAAATGACATTGTGCTACAAAATTTGACCAGAAAATTATTCAAGCCTTCTGATGCAAAATTCCATCGTGTTGGGATCCATGGAGAACGAAAATGCCTTTACTTCGTTTGGGTCACTTCGTTTAATTTTTTTATAACAGTAAAAGTAGTGAAAATCTGAGTTTCTTATATTTTCAAATTTAAATGGGCATATCTTATTTTTTCCACAACGGATTTCTTTTGATCCTTCTTCCTTTTAAAGGGGTGAATAATATCTTTTGAATAAGCTATTATTGTTTTAAATCATTTAAAATGGCTAAGTTATAGTGGTTTAAGTCTGAAAACCACCACAAAAAAACCTATAACTGAATTTCTCATAATTTTCAAAAATATAATGTTTTTTTGTTTTGTTCAGTATTTATTTTGAAAATTGTGAGAAATTCAGTTATAGTTTTTTTGTGGGGGTTTTCAGACATAAACCACTATAACTTAGCCATTTGTTAACCTATTTAAAACAATAATAGCTTGTTTACGTCCACCAGGACTAGTTCTTAGGTACCTTACCCTGTACGGCACCCTCCTTGCTAACCTCTACAGATTGCACACGTCCAGCGGCAGGGACCCGGGTTCACAACAGCAAGCTCACAAACCAATGCGCAGCAACGTCTTGCCTCAAAGCCAATGTACATTAACGACAGCCAACGACGACTCCAACAGCTCAAGTTTGGGCCGACTAAGCAACAGCTGCCGGTTCACACACAATTCGCAGCAAATACTTGCGTTAACTCTGCTGTGTATCGAGGAACCGATTCCAAAGCTTACGGTTTGCTCGGCAAAAAAGCGCTGTCCACTCGGGAGCAGCCAAACACAGGAAAACCGCCACAAATGATACTGCCACACAGCAACGTTCTCTGCTCAAAAAGACACTGGCAACCAGCAGGCACTGTTTACTAAAATTCCACGGTCAACAGTGAAGTCGATCTTTGTAAGGAACACAGCACCAAAACCTTTTTGTTTCACAATAAAACGACGTGTTTCCTTTTCAATGTTCTGTAGTGCGATTCTGTAACTCCTTAACGACAGAATTAACGACGAATGTCGGTAGTTAACGATAATTTTCGGTAAGTGCTATTCTGTATACCAATTTTAACAATTTTTGTCGGTAAATTTTGTCGTTAATTACCGAAAGTTATTGTTAAGTTAACAACCAAAAAAAAGTTGTTGTTAAGTCTTAACGACAGTACATTATTGCAATATTTTGCTGATTTCTTTTAAAAACGGCGTTTTTATATGAGCATATGTTATGTTAATGAGGAGTGTACACAAGGTAAATTCTGCCTTATTGAGAAAAATCTTCTTAAAGCGTTTACATAAGGGTTAACTATGTATGATAACATGGGTCAGCTTCGCCACTATTGTGCTTTCGCCAGCACAGATTTTATTGAAGCTGCATAAAGACCACCAAAGAGAATGTTGTAGAACTTCGATTAACTCATAACTTTCCCTTGGAGGCTGCGCTGACCTTTGTCTTACTTATTAAACAGGAAAATTGTAAGCTATCGCTTCAAAAGAACTCAAGTGTGGTACTGTTATGTAAGGCTTATACCAATTCCCTTAACACTATCTTTCTAAGAGGCGTTCGTTGGCTTTTATGCCGTATTGAAGCCAAAATGCTATAAGTTCGGATTTCCGAACTATAGGTCATGAGAAATTCCATTCAATATGGGCGTGAAATGAATAAATGACTCAAATGGCGAACGTCACCGAATGGCGAAACTTCAAAGTTGAATTTTTACATAGCTCTTCTTTTTATTGCGCTGTCCAAAATTTTCGCACAAAGCGCCACAACCCAAAACATGACAGCGCTTCACATACAAATAGGAAGGATTTTACCAAATTTATAATTTTTAAATCATGCATTTATAAAATACAATTCACTACAAAAGGAAGTGACCTTTTGAGCAATGATCCTTACATACATACATCTATTAAATATTTTATGCCAGTAATACGTTAAAAATATGAATCTGTTGTAAACATAAATAATGCAGCTTCTGTTGATTCACCTAAGACGGTGTAGATGCACACATGCATATTTATTTGTCTAAAAGACAGGTTCTTGTCCACTTCAAAACCATAAATTGATAAATTGGGGATATTCTATATTTTGTTTCGCCGAGCTATTACGGTGGGGGCTAATGATATATTTCTTCATATCCTGGAATAAAACCACCAAAATATATGAAAATCGTGTATTGTTCCTTTACATCCTAGAAGTATTCACATACACACTTGACGTTTTTGAAGTTGAGTAACTCCTGGGTTTCGCATTGCAAGTATCCTAACTTGCAGACACTAATTGTAGGCACCTTCCTTCCAAGAGAAGATATTTTTACTCCTTTGCGCGTTTTATGTTCGTAATTGCGAAGAAATAATATTCTTAGCTTAAAATACATTAATAAATACCAAAATATATTATTTGACAATTTGTCTTCCCATCGATATTCGTCGGTATGTGCTAACGATTTCTACAATCGGTAACATAAAGTTACAGAATAGCACATTCGTTAACTCAACCGAATATTTTCGTTAACTACCGATGTCGGTTCGTTATTAAAAAAAGTTACAGAATCGCACTACTGGACTTCTTTTTTATTTTGTGTTGACAAATTGCTTTTAGTAGTTTACAGTTTGAGAATCCAAATTATAATGAACGAGTTCAAAGACAAAGAGAGAGAACGAAGTTGGTTGGTGCTGGCATGGTATGTTCTGAGAGAGGGAATGTTTTTCTGATCACTTCCTTCATGTTATTTTAAAGTGGCCGGGCCACTACAGGCACATCATACTACGTTCACACTACCTTTTACTCTATCACAACACGCTAGACACAAATACGTGTTGTTATATGAATTAAATTTAAACATAGGTTCACATCTTATGAGGGGTTACAAACCAAAATTAAAAAAGGAGTGTTGCAATGCAAACATAGCTTATTCAAAAGATATTATTCACCCCTTTAAAAGGAAGAAGAATCAAAAGAAATCCATTGTGGAAAAAATAAGATATTCCCATTTAAATTTGAAAATATAAGAAACTCAGATTTTCACTACTTTTACTGTTATAAAAAAATAAAACGAAGTGACCCAAACGAAGTAAAGGCGTTTTCGTTCTCCATGGATCCCAACACGATGGAATTTTGCATCAGAAGGCTTGAATAATTTTCTGGTCAAATTTTGTAGCACAATGTCATTTATCGACATTTTCCTAAAAGTTTGCACATTCTTAAGGCCAAAACTGCCTGAAGGAGCGTTCCAATGCTTTTGCGATGTATTAGAGAGTTTTCAACTACTGTCTTGGCTACAATTTTTGTCTTTGTGTTGGATCGAAAATCTCAATGGTTTGGCTGTTATATGCCAAAATATCCAAAAAACGTCAATAAAAAACTTAAAGTTAAAATCGGGAGGCTCGATTTTCACGGTAGATATATGGTCCAGAGGACTTTTTTGCTCAGTTCAATCCCTGGAATCAGAAACGCGAAGGGCTCATTAAGGTTTTCAAATCGCCCCGGCCTACTAGACAAGTTTACAATAGTTTGTTCTCTAGTATACATATTTTGCCTGCTACCAATATAATGTATACCAAATCGTGCTGCGAGTAGTTGTTAATCGCATTTATGCAGATCAAAAAACATTTCGATTTGACTGTCTTGTCTCTTATAGTTTTCATTGCCATTTTACTGTCCGTAAAGGCAATTCTGGTACTCTGTAATCGCTCGAACTTCCGCTTGAAGGATCGTGTTATGATTTGGGATTCGGTGAGAGATTCTTGTTGCCAATTCCTCAATAAAAATTCCACTCCCGTTTCGTATTATCGTAGTAATAATTTTGCTGTATTTTGATTCTAATCTGCTTACCCTTTGTCAATCAATTCAAAACTATGAACAATATCTTGAAAATACCAAAACATGTTATCTCGTCATTCCATCGCCAACGCATAAAACGGCAACATCTGGTCGTTGATTATCCCCAATAATTGTCTAAAGTTTCATTTAATTATCAATTTCGTTCTTCCGGTTCCCATTTCATTTGTAATTTACGCAGCAAAATTTACAACGGCATTCATTAAAGGATTTTCACAAAATTGTTGAGTATTAAATGTTTTCCAACAACAGCATCTGAGGCAGACATTGCGGAACGGACATCGCCATCACGAACCAGTATCGCGCACAAGCAGTATTAAATTAAAATTATCCAAGACGACAGCTGAAAAGTTTTTGGGATGTTTTTCTTAATTAAACAAAACAAAATACAAACGTTCGTAAATTCTTTTTGTGTGACGTTGAATTGACCAAACGAACATCAGGCAGGCAGGCATAGCCACCGACTGACCGACCGACCTTCTGCTAGACTTTTCCACTTTCCACCACAGAATGGTCCGGAACGAAATGCAATGGCAAATGTCAACAATGGAGCAAAAGTCAAATGTTAACACCATCTTATTTGTTTTACCCTTCTCTTTGACTTGTGCGCCTTTTCACTTCCTCTTCTGTTGTTATGGTTTCTTTTTGTTTTGCTCTCTGTTGCTATTTTGCGCAATATTTTTTTTCGAATTCGAACACGGCAATTACTTTGAGTTGAAATTCATTAAAGACGTGGCCAATTATGCACTTCATTTTGCCTTTTTTTGGAAATAATTGCTGAATGTATCCGGAATGAATGAATGTCCGCTCTGAACATAGAAAGGACAATGTCAGCAAAAGCCAAACAAATGTATATGCAAATGCACAGGAAAGGAATCAAGGACCAAATTAAATTTCACACAACTACACCAACATAAGTATTAGTGTGATGTACTACTTACAACATCAAGTGGTCAACTGTTATTAAAAATTTCCTTGCGACCTTCTGGACATTTCATAACTTAGCTATCGTCTAGTTTCTTTATGACTAACCAATATTTAAAAGAAGAATTGAAAATAGGTCATTTTGCGTTTTCAAATTGAAATATGCAAATTATGTATATTTTGCACAGATTTATGTATATTCAGTTCATGACAAATAACATGTCTTCCGAATAGTAAGACTTCCTTCCGACTTAGTTGCCAAAAAGTTGTAAAATTTAAAGTAGAAGCAAAAATAGAAGAAAACAAGTAAGCAAAGGCTATAGTCGGACGGGGCCGACCATTTGATACCCTACACCACAACCTCTAGGAATTAGCTATGTGCAACCGCATTGCCTGCTGAATGTCCGGTTTCGATTCCCAGGCCTGGTCACATCAAATTTTAAAATTCCCAGGCCAGGACTGGGAATCGAAACAGGACATTCAGCATGCAATGCGGTTGCACATAGCTAATTAGTAATGTTGGCGATATTACCAGTGGCAACTTAAGACACACCTCTCGGATTCGGCGATAAAAACTAGGTCACATATCAATGACCTAATATGAATCCATTGATATAAGAGAAACCTCCCTTGTCCCTTCTGGGATGTTTGTGGAACAATTATATAAATTATACATTTCTAAAACATATGGCAAAATTGGAAAATGCACATTGATAAGCATCTCCTGCTTCATCTTTAAATATCAGGTTCCTTTTTGGAATACACCTAATATAAATATATATACAATGGAATTTGTCATATCTCTGATATTTGGAAGATTTTTGAGTTTGTTGAAGGTCTATCGTCCAAAAATTGTGCACTTGTACCTCACATATGCTTGATAATGCACGCAGTTTTGTGATTTTCAGCGCATATTCGATTACACACCAAGGAAGATAGTATAAGTCAACTGCGCTAACGGTGATATACCCTCAGCATCTGACCAAAAAAAGAAACAAACAAAAAAATTATGCCGTATAAAAAATATATTGATTTTGTATCACGAGTTTGCTTCAAAATACGTGGAATCTGTAGATATTGTAATATAAGGCTATACCAAATTAATTTTAGTAAGCTAACTTCTGATTTTTGAAAAAGTTTAAGAATTATTTTTTAGACATTTTGGACCATTATCTCTGGAAGTAGGGATTTACTCTGGAAAATTTGTACCGTTGCAATAGGGACCGTGAAAAGAACCTTCTTCAAAAAAATTCAAATAGATCCGAGACGGGTCCTCACACTGCACTTTTCCCAAATTTTGTGTGGAAGGTACTTAAGAACCTGATACATAACTTGATGAAATAATAAAACGTGCAAAGTTTGGACCAATCAGAAAATTCCCTTGAGAGTTATGTTGCGTTTTTGTCATTTTAGTTAGTTTTCTTGTTTGTTTTTTAGAGTCTTTTGGAGCTTTTCGGCCATAATATCAGGACGGATGGTCTTGCCATTGCAATTGTACCATTGTAAAGGGGACCGCAAGGACAATCTGCTGAAAAAATTCAACACGATTCGAGAGGACTCTTAAATTCCACATTTCTGAATTTTGTGTGGGAGGTACTCGAAGGTGTGGACCGATATAGTCATACCCGATCTGTATCTAGAAGGAATAATAATATATGGATAGTTTGGACCACTTCGACAGTTATCGTTCTCACACTTTTTTAGACAAATTTTGAACTTTTTTCGGGGATGTGCCCGAAATTAAACTAAGTTTGGGCAAAATAATACGAAGTGTAAAATTTGGTTCGAATCGCTAGATCCGTTCGGGAGTTATCGTTCGTACCAGCCAGCTAGACAGTAAGAGAGACAGATGAATGGACAGGGCTAAATCGACTCCAAATTGTCTGAAACGAACTTCGTCCAAACATAAATAGTTTGCGAAGTGACCCCATGCTGCGATCTTTGTATAAAAAATCCAATTGGACAACTGAACTGAAAAATTCTCTGTCATGATAGAGACAATTTGTAGTATGTACATTCTTGCAATTTGAATCATGGGAAATGCCATTAGTTATTTTTCCATATGTAATCTCCTTTGCCGGTATATGCCCTCCAGAAATTAAAATATGCACCAAAAATAATATTTGTATATTTTCATACAAAAGTAATGGTTTATGTCACCCGCTAAATAATATCAGATCATCATGCAAAATTATAGGCAGTTTCTTCAACCTGAACTCTTACTTCGTGCAAAATTTCGTGAGTATTGAGCTATAATTGCGACCTCTAGCGTGGTTATGATAACACTACAAACATAAAACTGGATATATTAGGCTGTAACTCTGTTATCTGATCAGTGATCACGTACATCAACATAATTGACATCAATGGAAAGGTCAAAAGATTGTCTTCCAAGTATAACTTACTTGCCCGGAATGTATCTTCCAGGAATAAAGATATAAGCTGTATATTAAAATTTTTCACAACTTTCACACAAAAGTTGTGGCCCATTTAACCCTCTAAATATTATCTGATCGCCATCTCAAATTGCAAGCTTCTTCTCTGTCATATACTCTTACCTTATATAAAATTTCCCGTTGATCGGACTATTATTGCAACCTACAGAGCCGCTAGACAATTGAATAAATATTATGTTTTTGGTACATTTCACCCGCTAAATATTTCTCGATCATCACCAACAAGAATAGGGATCTATTCTGGCCTGAACCCGACCTCCATACAAAATTTCGTGACGATCGGTCCATAATTGCGGCCTGGAGCGTGTTTACAATTTATAATGGACAGACGGACGGACGGACGGACACACATCTCAAAATCGCTTTATTTCGTCGAGATATGAAGATTGGTATACCACATTGGGGGTCTCCGACGAATATTTCGCGGTGTTACATTAATTTTTAACAAAACAAACTTATAATACCCTTTCCAGATTGTGGTGTAGGGTATAAAAATTCTCAGACCACAGGTCTGACTTTTTTCTACAGAAAAAATCACAGACCAAATTTCTGACTTTTTTTCTATAGAAAAAATTCTTAAACCAAAGGTCTGACTTTTTTCTATAGAAAAAAATTCTCAGACCAAAGGTCTGACGTTTTTCTATGGAAAAAGTTCTCAGACCAAATTTCTGACTTTTTTTCTACAGAAAAAATTCTTAGACCACAGGACTGACATTTTTTCTATAGAAGAAAATTCTCAGACCATAGGTCTAACTTTGTTTCTATAGAAAAAAATTCTCAGACCACAGGTCTGATTTTGATTTTCCGATTTTCTCAGATCACAGGTCTGACTTTTTTCTATAGACAAAAATCTCAGACCTAGGTCTGACATTTTTCTATAGAAAAAAATTCTCAGACCACAGGTCTGATTTTTTTTTTTATAGAAAACAATTCTCAGAACACAGGTCTGATTTTTTTCTCAGACCACATTTTTTTCTTTAGAAAAAAATTCCCAGACCACAGGTCTGATTTTCTCAGACCACTGGTCTGATTTTTTCTATAGAAACAAATTCTCAGACCACTGGTCTGATTTTTTCTATAGAAACAAATTCTCAGACCACTGGTCTGATTTTTATCTGTAGGAAAAAATTCTCAGAGCACTCTATAGAAAAAAATTCTCAGGCCACAGGTCTGACTTTTTTTCTCATATATTGTTAATAAAAAAAAATATTCGTTCTTGGCTATATTTATAAATATGAGCAATAAAATGAGCCGAACTTAACACTTAATTGTGTATAGTATCTTAGAGATATTTTGGTAAATAATTTAGTTTTTTAGTTTGTTTTGGTTTAAAAGTACAATATTTTCCTTTAAGACTGCAGCAGTCTCTTCAAATCAAACATCAGTGGAATGGGAATCTTACTTAAATATACTTATATACATATATTGAAAACATTTCAGCACACGATTGGAGGGGGTTAATCCAACTATCAAAACCTTTATTTACAAAGAAAAGAAACAAAAATATGTTATTATTAAATTCTTGCTTTTCATATTTATGTCTTTGCAGAAATTTCAAAGAAAGAAATAAAAATACATTGAAGACTCAGACAAGCAGCACAAATCCATCAAACAGTCTGGAGACTATGAAAGTGGAATTAATTACTAAATACCAGCATGGGGCGCTGAAGTGCTGAGTATTGTCTCGACCTTAAATAGCACAGACAACACAAAAATGTGAGGAATTTTACAGAAACAACAACAACATAAACAAACAAAACAAACAAAAGGATACAAATTGTACATTAAATGTAGTCTTAGTTAAAATTTAAAAGGAAAATCAGAATTAAATTTTTAAATTTTTAGTGAAATTGTGGATAATTTCACAATTTCATTAGGCCAAAATGAAATGGAAAATGAAAACAAATTAAAAATCAAATAGTTATGAATTTAAAATAATTACAATTAATTAATTAAGTCTCACATAAACACACACCCATACATGTGCAAACATATAATTCTATGTTTTTATTCTCACACAAAAACACTTTCTCTTTAAATTTTAGAATAAGTTCTTTCTTCAACTACTACCTTCGAATTACGATTAACTTCACTATTCAATCAAAATCAAAGATAAGAACAACAACAACAATATGAAGAAAAATTAATTTCAATAAAATCGAAATCAAAATGATAATTGATAATGATAATATAGAATTTATGTGTATGTAATTCTTTAATTTTAGGAGCAAAACAACAAAAACAAAAAGAACTAAATAAATTTGTACAAAATTGATTTGATATATGTCACGATAAGAAGAAGAAGAAGAAGAAGAAGAAGAAGAATAAACTAAGGAGGGGTGAAAAATATACGAAACAAACATTTACACTTTCAAAAATACATTTTATACACAAATACATACTCATACTTAATTTTTAGCTTCCGTCATTAAGACCATACTTTCATGAACATACTTTATTTAATGTTTATGGCACAGGGCAAATTTCAGGACTTTTTGCTTTCCAGGAAAAATTGGCAACAAGGCATTTTAACCATTCTCTCCTTCTTTCCATATGTCACACATGTTGATGGTAATAATTTTCCCATTTTATAGGAAAAACTTTTAGTCTTTAAAAAAATGAGGATATCCTTGGTTTTGTCTAACTTCCTCTCGTTGCTCCGGCCCATCCTTTTTTGTGTGTAAATTTGTTGTAATCTTTTGTTGTGTGTTTTATCGCCGAGATATTTTGAAAAATAATTTAGTTTTTATTAGTTTGTTTGTGTTCACATTTGAGAGAGCAGCATTTTCCTTTAAGGCATTGCAAAGCCTTTACGTTACACACACTCAATTCCATTCATAGACGACCATAAAATCCTTCGATAAAAATCTCAGACTCCCATTAGCCTAGACAAAAGTAACTTTCTTTACATATAAACACATTCATAAACAAAAATATATTTTTGTAGGTTAGAAAGACTTCATATTTCATTGTGGTAAAATTTCATGAAGAAGAATAAATAAAAACGAAAAATTCATTTATTTCTTCACTGCAATGTGATACTTTAATTATAAACGTTAGGACCGACCGTAAATACTCGTGCATACATACACACATCTAAAAATGAGATAAAATCAAAAACAACAAACCTCAAAAAAAAAACAAAAGAAATATAAAACTTTGTTTATATTTATTGCACCAGAAATGAGAATTTGAGTAAAACTAATTAAATATTATGAAAAGTTGTCATTAATTGCAGACACCCCACACACAGCACCCTCTTATTCCGATTTATTTTCAATGTAAAGAATGACAAGCAGGCAGTTTGACATCTTCTTAAGTAATAATTTTTATAATTTTATTGTTCATAATTGACTTATGTTTATAGCTACTTATCAACGGGATACATTTTTAAAGTACTTTTGTTAAGCTTTTATTTATTATAGAGAACGTCTCAAATATATACACCACATTTGGATACTAAAGATACGTGATAATTTGAATTAAATTTGATATCCTTTTCTGTACATTGCCAGTCGGAATATACATCCAAGCATTATTTCAATCAAGGTGTCCTCTTTCATTGCACAGTGATTCAGAACTTGATTTTACGGGCGAAAACGGAAATTTTTTGTAATGACTGCTAGCCAAAAAAGTAGATAACATGTAGCAAATTATCGGTTGGCTTCGCCTATATCTATAAAATAGAAAAGTTTGTGCATTAGTTTGACATTGTTGTTCTTTCCAAAACTTGGAGCAATATTTACAATTTTCCGAATTTAGCTTTTGTATCCTCTGGCAACAAAAAATACTAAATTACGGCAATCACAATTCGACAATTTGACAAAAAGCCCTCGAAATCCTTGAAATTGACCAACAAGGGCTAGACTTAATCCTGGATAGATACGAATAGTTTTTTTTTTTTGCGAGTAAGTTTTCTAACTTCCGGGAACACAAAATTCCAATTGCACCAATTCGGTAGAAAAATGTGACTAAAATAATCAAAAAATCTTAAATAGGGCTACCCTTATATGGGGCTATAACAAAACATGGGCCTATACTATCTGATTTTTTTGCAAGGAAGTTTAGTGCCTGTAATAATGTTTTGTATCTTTAGGAAAGAAAATCGGCAGTACCGTTCTATGGAAGCTATATAAAACGTTGCCCTGTACTGATCAAATTCTGGAGGAAAGTTTTGAACCCAAAACAAAGACTATATACCAAATTTCAGTCATTCCGGTTGATCAGTGTGTCTAAAACATTTAAAATACCGAAAATCGGGGTACTATGGGGCTATACGAAGACGTTTACCTATACCGACAAATTTCAAGTGGAAAGTTTACTTTCCCCAACGACTACTAAAATTTCAGCCATTACGATTAGGTATTGAGGCCACAGCCTTCAAAATATAGATAATCAGGAGCTCCCGTCTATGGGGGATATATGAAGACATGAACAAGTTTCATGTGGAAAAACTAAATACCAAATTTCGGTCATTTCGTTGGGATATTGATGCCACAATTTTCAAAATACCGAAAATCGGCAGGTACCGTTCCATGGGGCTATATGAAGGCGTGGACCTATACCGACAAATTTCAGGTGGTACGTTTAATATCCCCAACGAAGACTAAATACTAGATTTCAGCCATTTCGGTGGAATATTGAGGCACAACCTTCAATATACCGAAAAATACCGTTCTATGGGGGCTATATGAAGGCGTGGCCTATACCTAAAAGTTTGAAGTGGAATGTTTAATATCTCCAACGAAGAATAAATACCAAGCTTTAGCCATTTCTGTGGGATATGGAGGCCGCAACCTTCAAAATGTCGTTTATCGGGAGGTACCGCTTTATGGGGGCTACATGAAGACGTGGACCTATACCGACAAATTTCAAGTGGAAAGATTAAATACCGAATTCAGCAATTTCGTTGGGATACTGAGGCCACAACCTTTAAACTACATAACATCGGGAGGTACTGTTCTATGGGGGCTATATCAAAACGTGGACAGATATAACCCATTTTCAACACCAAACATCCTAGGAGTAATAGAAACTTCTATACCAAATTACAAAGCTCTATCTTACGGACATGGTTATATCGACTTAGAATTTTATGCGGATGAAGTGTATATACCACATGTTACAAACGGAATTACAAATTTAATTATACTCTTCATATTATGGTGGAGGATATAAAAAATTTTCAAACCTATTCAGATGAGCGGGAGTGTGCAAAAAGGTTACTGCCCACTGGTTACTCCAGCGACAAAACTGGTAGTTCCAATACCATCCACCAGATTGTTCCGAACATATTGTACATATAGTCTTTGGGAGAATGACAATGCAGTATCAACGAGGAAAAGGAAACTTAACCCAACCAGGCATTTTAAGACGGTGTTATAAGCTCAAAGATGTAGTTCCAAAAAGCTGCAACGGTGTGCCACCAGCTTTCCTCTGAGGACATTATATCTGCAAGGAAGCTACCCGGATGAAGGAATACTTGATAAGCACGCATTATCTAGAGAGGTGAAACATGCACTTTGTCAACAAACACCTTGTGAGCTTCGAATATCAGCCCTACAAAATGAATTAATAGAAATTAAGTTGGCTGGGCTCAAATTAAATGTAAAGCTCAAACAATCACCGAAGGACTTATAACGAGTGGTTTTGCCTAGGTCTCAGGTTTTTGTAGCAGCCTATGATGATGGGTTGGCAGCCGCTGGCCGAACCACTTTTCGTTTCGGGTCAATCTGATAAGAAAGAAACTGCAGCCGTGGGATTGTAGGTCTGAGGTAAGCTGAAGTGAAACACGAGTGCTTACAATTTCAATATTTATTATAGTAGTGTTTATAATTGGCCTGTTCCTTTACTTTTGAATATGGTAAAACCGGCAAAAGTAGTAAAAGTTATAAACTGCTCCCATATGAATTGTATGGTGTCTGAAATAAAGGAACGCTTTTCGAATAAAAAGTTGTAAAACTTGAAGATTCTTGCACGTAAAGAAACCGAGCTAATACGTGTAATATGTGATGAATATCGATGGAATATGATAATTATCGATTATAATCGAGTAGTTGTTGTTGGCTCGATGGCGATCAGGTTGCTGTAATCGGCTCGATGGTAATCGGATTGTTGATGTCTGCTCTATGACAATCGGGTGGTTGCTGTCCACTCGACGGTGATCGGGTTGATATGATCGTTTCGATCAAAATCGTATTGTTTTTGTCGGCTCGATAATAGTCGGGTTGTTTGCTCGATGGTTTTAAATGGCTCGACGGTGATCGCGTTGATATAACCGGCTCAAAAATGATCAGGTTTATATGGACGGATTCATGGTAATCGAGTTGTTGCTGTCAGCTCAGCGGTAATCTGCTCTGAAGTATTTGGATGCTGTCGGTGGCAATCGAGGTGTTGGTTGGCTCTGCATTATTCAGTAGCAGTCGGTATAGAATAATTAGTCGGTTAATTAGAGCTTGCTATGAGCGTGGAGCTGTCTAAGAGCGTGGAGCATGCTAAGCGTAGGCAGCTTGGTAAGATCTTGGAGCGTGTTAAGAGCTGGGAGCGTGCTAACATGAGCTGGGAGCGTGCTAAGCGCAGGATCGAAGACTTACTTGACTGACTAGCACCAGCTACAAGACTGCGGACGAGCCTCACGTCTCGTACTTTGTCGGCGGTATTCGACATCTTCGAGCAGTAACGCGAAGTGAATGAGAATTGTTTCACAAACACTTGCATCAAACCTTATATATGATATACGATGGTAAGACTTTAAAGGAGGGATGGATATTACTGTGGGTCGAATGAGATGTATGGAACAGTCACGTTACAGACTCCAGAGTTGTTATATGCATTCAACTAGTAGGGATTAGTTATGATGATTTTTGTCATTTGGTTTGACTGCAGCAAATGTTCGAAGAGAAAGGTCACTCTACACCCAAACTCAGCATCATGTGCTGGATTGCATTCTTTGCGATGCCATGGAAGATGAGCTTCATAGGTCGACTAAATTACTAAACATTGGTCACTCCTTTTCGATTGTTAGAGTGGAGTATTCCCCCATTGGCTCAACTTCAACCCTCTATTACAGAAAGCAATGTTTTTTAAAACGAACTGACAGTGTTGCAAAATTTTTACTGATCGCTACCAATATCATGATTTCATCCCGGCGAAGGGAAATATCAATTGGCTTCTCAGTTTTTGAAATGATGCCTTTTTAGCGAAAAACCGAACTCTTTAAGTGTCTAGTATTCTCATATGAATGAGAATCACACTCACTTTTCGGCTTTTCCAAAGAAACACCAAAATCAAAAAAAACACCAACACAGTTGCCTGTGAGGTTGTTATTGGTTTTTTTTTTTTTTTGTTTTTTGTTTTTTTTTTTTTTTTTTTTTTGTCACTCCTTTGTGCAGGATTTCGTGATCAGTTATTGTCAATTGATAGTAGACTTCAGAAATGGTTACCGAGATTAAGAAAACAGACGGCGCACAGTGGCTCAGAATCGTTTTTCCTGGTCAAAACTCTGTAACTTTGGTACGAATAGAGATATTTTGATATATATTTTTTTTTTGTTCGACAGCTAACACAATCAGCTTTCCGATGCATTAAATTCAGTCTAGTATTTGCAAAGAAATTCAAGGTCAAAATTAAAAAATTGAGTTTTTCTCATATTTCAAAATATTAGTGTTTTTCTTACGTTCCAACTATTTAAAAAGGTCAAACACAAATAAAAAAACCATAAGAATACAAAAAAAAAATGCTGGAAAAAAATTTTTTAAAATATTTTTTCAACAATTTTTTTTCAAAAATTAAATTTTTTCCAATATTAAAAAATACCACTTGGTTTTTCATAAAACTCATATAACTCTTATAAAAAACTGTAATTTACATGGGAAACGGTACGGAAAAAACACACATTGTAATTTCAAACAATTTTAAAAAGTGTTAAACGGACGGAACTGTGCGGGTATAAAAGTATGTATGGGCTGAAAGAGGGCTCTTTTGGGCATCATTCTGTGAAAACGAAACTTTGTTCTAAGCTATCCCTAAAAGTTCTATTCCACTAAATTTGGAATTTCACTAAAAGTTAATACCTGAGAAAAAATAAAATAGATCACTTCGTGTTAACGCTACTGTAAAAACACTTCTCAAATCAATTATACCTACTTAACAAAAAACAGTGAACACAATATCTGTTATAGTTTCCGAGAAACAGCTATTTCTTTCTCCAGAAATTTTCAAAATTGACGTATTTTCCAAATTTGCGAAAAAAGAGTCGTCTTTAGCAGCATGCCAAGCCCACAGCTTCCAGTATTTTGACCTAATTTTTTGGTTTCCTTAGTTTCAATATGTTTACTATCGAATCTCATATATAAATTTAGGTTTTGGCAGGGTTCTGGCCAGAAAAATCACTTCCTGAACCACTGTGCAGCAGCAGAAACGATTTTCCCGATACCCAAATTTCTTACTCATGAGCTGATCGTTGATTTAGAAGTCAACTGTTTGAAGAACTATCTGTAATTTCATTACCCGAAGTAATGCTGTGAGCGTGCGATCTGTGGAAGGAACGTTTTCTTTCCCCATTTTCTCCCGATACCTCTGTCTGTAGCTTTCCATCCACTGGGAGAATTTAGAGATTAGATGCTTTATCCTCTGACTCGACAAACCCATCCGAATTCATGTATGTATGTGTTGTTGTAATGTCTTTCCTGACTGGTCTTTCCGCTGTTGCACTTAATTCATCTACTCTGTAAAGATTTCGTACTCCACAACTACAGATTTGCATATTGTGGCCCTCACAACGTTTATTAACCCAGTCAAAATATAAGGGGGAAATAACAAATATTCACACAAAGCTGAATTTTGGTGGAGAGCTAGGGTTTACCATTAGAAGCAACGTCCTAAAACTCCACATCGATCCCATGTGTGCAAAAAAAGTTGTTCGGGGTCAAAGGTCATTTTTGGAGGCTTTATTTAGTTTGTTTTTCATTTTTCTCAAAAACGGTAAGACTTAGCAAAAGCTGGCTAAAGTAATAGTTGTATGTTGAACAATTGTCTACAAGAATGGTCTCCATGATCTTTAAAAAAAAAACTTACCATTTTCAACTCAAAAATTAGCCGCGTTAGTATATTATGAGGCGAACCGGTTAAAATAAGCACATTATGTGTTAGGTATTTCTATAAACTTTCAAACGATATCCACTTTGCAGTAATCAGTTCGGTAGAACCGGGTCTAACGCTATTTTTAAATCTGGTCTTTTGGGTCGAATAACCGGCGAACCGGATCAGCCGCCCATGAACATTATACATTTCCGTAATCAGCGCAACAAACCCTACTTTTTGACAAAATTTCAAAAAAATCGGAGAGTCTTCCTTTGGGGTCGTTCCCCTTGGGCTTTCGATTACACAGGTCGGTAAAATGGGCTATTTTTGCATAAAATGACTCTAACATGGAATAACTCTACTAAACACGCTCCGATTTTGTTGGTATTATTTTAAATATAGGTATAGTTTCTCTCTTCAAGGAAACATATATTTTTTGGGGGGACAGACCCGGTTACTTCGGTTATTTTAGCCGGTTCATCTGAATATGTGCATATTTCCCTTATACATGCATAAAACTTATGTGTTTATTAGAACAGCTATATCTCAAGAATATTTCTTTCTAGGAAAAAATTATGAAGAACAAACTTGCAGATAATTTTTCTGTCTACATTATTTACTTAAGTCACTTTTTGATTAAATCGACCGTTTTCAAAAAATAAATCCGAAAACCTAAAAAACCCTAAAATTTGACCTTTGACCCGAATAACACATGGGCTCGATGGGGACTTTTAGGGCGTTGTTTCTAATGACAACACCTACCTCTCCACCAAAATTCAGCTTTGTGGGAATTTTTGCTATTTCAATGTCTATTTTGACTGGGCTATTATGGGATGTTGACTACTTAAGCTACGCCTTAACTCATGTGTTACCATTTTATGGGTGAAAGTGTGACACGTGTTGATTTACACCTTAAGGGATATTGTAATTCGTTCGGCATGTATGTTCTTGTTTTGCAACCATTCTTTTGTCATAACTCATAGTGTTATAATTGATTGTAAAATTGCAACTCCTGCCAACATCAAATAATAATGAAATCGTGTGCTATTTGTCCTTGAAATCTCGTCAAAACAACCGACAATATTTTAACTGCGTTTGCCACCAATTGGCAATTTTTCTTCATAACCCACAAAAAAACGCTAAACTTTTATTACTTCAATACTTCCAAATAAAACGTGTCAATAATAGCAATTGGATAATAACTGTAAAAAATACTTTATTTGTTCTAACTAAACAAATAAAAAAACAAATTAAATTCGCCAAAAAAAACCACGATTTCACCATTTGACTGGGATAATAAAAACCAAGGATACACTGGAGACGACAGACAGTCTAAAGCAAATAAAGGTGTAATGAAAACAAAGATGCTAAAAAAGCGAAATTGCCATAGAATTGAGTTACCCACAGCATGAAATAGAGTAATTTCGTATGACAAACATTCATTGCCAAACAAGCCAACAAATACCGACTGGCGGGCGGTGTATTAACCAAACCACAAAATGCACCACACGACGAAGTATGTGTAGGTAGGTGTCGAATGTTCAAATCATCCATCGCTGTTTCTCAGCGGCAATAAAACAAAAAAGTCATTTTGTGTGCTGTCCAATTTAAATTGTATGGTTTTAAAATATGTTATTTGTAGAGATCTTCGTGGATTAAATAAGAATTGCATTTAACTGAGAGGGATGTTCAATTTTATTTGCGGGAAATGAAGAGGAAAGTGAGATTAAACTAAACATGAAATCTGCAAATAGGACGAAGTTTTAAACGTGATAGTAATATCAGTCAATCAGACATTAATAAATGATATCAGGGAAGGCGCATGCCGGCAAGATCGTATAAGTTACGATCTCAATTCCGCCTGGAGGGGGAGGAATACAGGAGAGATAGAGGTTAAACAGATCCGGAGATATCATCCCGCCTTGGGAAAACCCCTGTTTCACTCTACGCGGCTTGGACTTCTTATACCTGAATACCACGTACGACTGGCGTCCATACATATAATTGATTATCCAACGTTTCGAACATGGCCAGAAAGCAGTCTGCTCAATGTCCTCAAACAGTGTCGAGTGCTTAACAGTATCAACGGCTTTTGATAAATTGAGCGCCACCAACACTGTCCTATTTCACGACTTTTTCTGGTTGAGTCCTCGACTAATTTGTGTGGGGATGGTGCTGCCTTCAGAACCCGTGCTGATGCTCGCAAGAGTCTTCGCTACGGAAGACAAAAGGGAAATCAGTCCGTACGAATCACCTTTGCTGGCATCCTTGCCTGGTTTCAGTAGTGAGACCACCCTTCCCATTTTTCAGACTTCGGGCACAATGTGGGTGGCTAACGGCAGGTTGAGAACTTTGGTGAGAAACTCGACTTCCGGTTCATCTAGCTGTGTCAGCATTACCATGGAAATTCCATTATGGCTAAACGCTTTAAATGATTGAGCATTCCTGATGATATTCGCAACATAATCCATTGTAAATTGTGGTGCTTCCTTCTCGGCAGGAAGTGATCTAATCCAACATAGTATTCTTCTCTTCGGCCTGTCTCTGCAGGGGTGCTCGACAAACTGTCGATTAAAATAACTTGCGCACCTCTTCGAATCAGTCAGAGTTTTGCAACTCTTCAGATGATCTAGCCACTTGTTCCGCTTGTGATCACCGACGAAACCTGTTTACTTCCAGTGTCACCTCCCAGACTCTGGGTAGTAGACATAAAACCTTTTAAGGTATTCTCTAGATGACAAAAGACTTTATGAGGTATTCTACAGTCGGCAGAAGACCTTTTATGATATTCGCTAGTAGACAGAAGACCTTTTAAGGTACTCGCTAGTAGACAGAAGACCTTTTAGGGTCTTCACTAGTAGACAGATGACCTTTTAAGGTCTCCTCTAATAGACAGATTACCTTTTAAGGTCCTTACTAGTATACAGAAGGCCTCTTAAAATTTTTATAGTAGGCAGAAGACTTTTAAGGTCTCGGAATGTCCTCGCTACTACCCGAACATCAGAAGGGTTGTGCAGATCTCTAAAGCGGTTATAAGAGATCTCTCTGAAACTAGGCCAGAGATGAAATCAAGCGGTCTGCTATGACAACAACTATGAGGACATAGTGTGACCCAAGAGAAATGACGAGTTGCCAAGTTACGTCATTTGTCACACCAGGTGACAGAATGGTTATATCTCTCCTTTATTTCTGGTAGGGGCGTCCTCATTGACCGTGCAAAAGTGGAGCTATATTCCTCTGGTAATTGCCGAGGACCGAATGCCACAACTCATGATGAGCCCCAAAGTCCTCTTTAACCAATAGGTTATGACCTTCCAAAAGCGGCCTAATGACATAACCTTGAGTGCAGCTGTTTATCGGCGGCATGAATAGGTTTAGCAACTCTGCCTCGGCAGTTCCACACCTGACTGATATTCCCATACATTCCATACAGGGGTCATTAGAACCATACCTGACTGCTATTCCCATACATTCCATGTAAGTGTCATTAGAACCAGGTTCAAGTGCGATAGACCAGTATTGAACAGATTGGTGCTATGGGAAAGCTAATCCCCCATCTCCGCCACAGTACGTTGTAACCATCACAACGCTGAAGCTGCAGTTGTTGTTCAGTAGAGATGTATAGTTCACGGACGAACTAGATCAATTGAACGATTCATTGAAAAGAGCGTATGAACTAGATCAACCGATATAGTTCATTTTATTTTTTGAAATTTTGCCTGTTAGGAAGAAGATAATTTTTTAATGATTTTTATTAGTTTTCTCGTTTAAAGTTAAGCTTGATGATCGAAATTTTTTGCAAGAGAAAAAGTAAAGCCAAGGATTCGAACACACACAGCCACTAAATTTTGTGACCGGTTTCGCTGTTAGTTGGGCAGCTCTTCAGACATATCGACTGGCTTCTCTGTCCTAGAACTTTTGGTTTTTCAAATGGAAATATGTTTTTATACAATAACGAATATTTGGCCGTGGAATTGTATTTCCAGTTCGGTTGTTCGCTGAGCACCGACCGAAAGATAAATAAACGATTAAATAACGAACGATTGCCAATCTAGGCCAGCACGTCATTCACGTATCATAATCTGACGCAGTCTGAGTTAACTGTAGTGGAATTCTGTAACTCATTTTTCGAGTTACCGACAAATGTAGGTAAAAATAAAATGCTTATAATGTCGGTATTGAAAGAAAATTTTCGGTGTGTTAACAACCAAAATAAAGCTGTTGCTAAATCCTACCGATAGCAATAATGCTGTCAACTTTTATTGATACTTTTCATTCATAATTTTGTGTTTTAAAGTTACCGATTTTTGTCGGTAACTCAAAAAATGAGTTACAAAATTACACTACTGATGCCTTTGTAAAGGTAACGAGTTTTGTTTACATTTTATATTTTACACACGCACACAAAACTTTATTCTTCATAATTTTAATATTTTCATTTATTTTTAAACTTTAAAAATTTTAAATTTTAAAAATTCGAACACAATCGCTTTTTAATCTCATCCTACAAATTTTCGATGTTGAGTTCTTTTAAATATTCCTCTGATGTTTGTTCCGTTATATGCGTACATGTGTTTGTATACAAATGAACGAACGAACCACGACCATGATATTCCTCCGACTCATAAAATCCACCATTTCCTCGATCTTACCTCGGAGTCCATTGCAATTAAATAGCAAAAGGGATTCATTTTAAGATATTGGAATAGCATTGCCTGGTATTGGAACAGTACTGCGTGTGGGCTGCTGTTGGGGGACTGCGAGGGAGTATCGTATTCTAATGACGGCGACTCAATGGAAGCTTCTATCATGCAGCAACATAGTCCCTGTCGTAGTCCCTCACATGGACGAGTCCAGAGCAACCCCTGAAATGCATCCACTTCCGACATCTATTGCATCTCACCGAAGTTTCAGTGTGGTGGATGCGAATGTGACACACCGATCACTTCCATATTGGTCCATGAATTCGGAGCAATCATTCCGGTATATGCTGCTCCCAACACAGAAAAACGATAGAAATACAAACATAGGTATGGTGAGGTAGCAGCCGATGGCCGAAACACGAAAAGTGGCGCCCAACATGAGCACATGAAAGTCAAAAGGCACGTGGCTCGACAAGTAAAAAAGTACCAGTCGGCTTTGCCGACAGAGATATGGTAAAAACCAAAAATGTTTTACAATCGATGAATTCTGGTTTCACCCATTCAGAATTCGCGAACTGGTAACCTATTCTAAATAGTATCACTGAAGTATCAATGTCAATGAAGTACTTTAGGAGGGATCCCATAATGTCGACCATTTAAATTAATTTACGTGGAAGCTGTGTTGGCATCAATGTAGAAAAATGCGTAACAATGGGTTGAAGCCAACAAGTTTTTTATGTTCCCTTCCTATTTCTGGCTTAACCTTACATTTTATAGACCTATGCACAGAGAAAGAATCAAAGAATAATCCATGGACAGCATAATATTGGTGTAGGAATTTTCGATATATCCACTGTGTCCACCTAAAATTGATGCTGACATTTTGAACCCGAAATTTCGTGGTTTTTTTGAATTTTTTTAATATTCCGGACGCCCAACAAGATAATATTCCAAACTCATAATAGGATTAATGAACTCGTGATTTTATGTCGTTTGATGTTTTCTCATGAGTATGATCTTTACAGTTTCCTAGTAATTGGAGTCTAAAGGCCAAAATTTGATGCGTGAATTTTCTTAAAAACCTATTTTTGCGTTTAAAATTTACAAGTGTCATTCAATTTTCTTTGAACCCCGCGTGAATTTAGTTGTATTAAGATCTAATAAGTCCTTCCGCGATCGAATTCATCCACTAAAACGGCGGATATAGATACCCTGGAAATAGGAAAATCAGCAAAAATTTATTTTGACAAATCCGCATACTAAACCGCGATTTTCTTTAAAACTTTTTACATAAATAACTAATTCGCGAATAATAGGCTTTTTAATTTCCACATTTTTTGAAGGATTGTAATTTCAATATTACTCTTTATTTCCTATCCTTATAAGTTATCACAGTAAGCAAATTAGCTTTCACGATGGTAAACCATATTTCTTGATTAAGTTTTAGCAGTACACATTAATTGTTGTATGGGATTTTAGCGAAATAGTTGGAAAACTCCCAAATATTTTTTTCTAATTTTTCTAATCGAAGCAAAAAATATATTTGAAATATATATATTTGAATCCAAACATATTATTTGTTTGCTGCATTTATTTTTCTGCGTGTATAGATACTTGTGGGTATAGATGCAAGTTTTAATACAACTCTCATATAATAGCTACACCCGATTTTCAGTCTATTTTAAAGGATTTTTGCTCTTTTGAGGATTTTAGCTTATTTTTCATAAAAAATTACAGTAATTCGTCATTTAAAGTTCAAATGGTTCAGAAAATTTATATACGAAAAATGGCCTTCTTATGCTCACATTTTGGTACTAACGTTACTACAGGACTTTTTGAGGTCTTTAGCTACATTTTCCGACCAAAATAGCTCTAATTTACAATTTAAGATTTCTAGCGATTAAAAAAACTTATCCACAAAGAATGTAGGCATACGTAGGTCCACATATAGTGGGTTCTTTCGACTGATATTACTGTCATTTCGTACAACGGGTTCTCAGATCGGAAGGTAAAATGATTTTTCTACTGAAGTGGATGTAATTTGGTATTTCGTTTTTTCATCGATTGGACCATAATTGCGGCCTTTAGATAATTTTCCTGAAAATGCACCTTTGGCCCCATACAAATATCGCTCATTTACTCAAAGAGTGACACATTTCAAAAAATCAAGTTTCGAGAAAACGCGTTTTAAGTTGACTTCCCAACTTAAAAATATTATTACACAAAAAATAGAAAAACCAGTTGGACCATATTTTGCAAACAGCTAGCCAGATATCAGTGCAAAATTTCTGTGCAAGATTGATCATGATTTGAATTGTTTTAGTGCTTCATAAACTCAAAATTATGTTTTATTGAATTATGACAAACTCGTAGTAAATGAGCTATAACTAGATGAGTTTTAAAGATATCAGCATGAAAATTTGACACAAGATAAAGGAGAAGTCGTACAAAAAATAGAAATTGCTAACTCAGAAAACTCATTTTTTGAGTCATGCCACTCTTTGAGTAAATGAGCGATATGTACTTTGTAAACAAGATCTCTCGGATGGCACGGGTTAACGTTAACCTAACGCCATAAAATTTCATATATAAGGTGTTTGGATCAAATGGAAATTGAAAACATTTAGGAGGTACAGGAGTTAAAAAAATTTTGGGGTCGCATCGAAGCTCTTGGTGAATCATAGCGACAACTTTATTTTGGTCGCTAACTTACCAAGGGTATTAGGTAATAGTAAAAATTGACATTTAAAAAATTCGAATCACATCTATTGTTTAGTTTTACGGAATCGCACTACCGGTATACTTTGCAAAAATATACTTTAAATGGAGGTAATTAATTTTTGAAAAATGATGCAATATTGCATTTGGCATTTTCCATAGCTACCATCCATCATAGAGTGTATTTTTTTATAATTTAAGTCAAATGTGAAGGATTATATTTTTAGTGTTTAATTCTTTAATTTAATTTTTTGTAGATACGCGAAAACCCTTTATTAACAACGATTTATATTATTTTCACTATTTGAACAAAAACACTGAAGTGTTAAATTTCTTTTTTTTCGAATAACCTTCTCTGTCTTTGCCCCAAATATTATTTACATGTAAATTTAAATTAAATAAATTTATTGTGGTTTTCACACATACACATATAAATTGGATTACACACAATCTTTTGAATATTTAAAATATATACATATACATAAATAATAATTTAACATTTATTAAAAAAAAAATTGCTTAAAGCAAACCAAAAAAAAATAAACGTTAATACTGAAAACTTTTTCATGGAATCACACACAAAAAACCATCATCAGCGGATTGAACTAAAAACTATAACACATGCCAAACAAATAACAAATACAAAATGGAAATGAAATTGAAACCCTCTATAATTGAAATAAATATTTGTTATTCTAAGCATAATTAGTTAATAAGTTAACAACAAATAATTATAGGACTATGGAATACAAATAAATATAAATAAATAATAACAAATTCGTATGCAAACAAAACCAAGCCAAACAAACAAAAGAAAACACACTCACACAAAATACACATATGAATGACCATAGTAACCAATACTAAGTATTCAACAATATGTAATGCGATAGGTATTAAAAACATGGCCAACAAAGAGCAGCATTAAATACCAACACAAAACAAAACACAAAGAACGACATTTAAAACACACACAAATAATGATAATGCCAAAAAAACAACACCGAAAATTTGTAAATAAAATATATGGAAATTTAAGTACATATTGTAATTAGCCATACTTGTTTTACCAAGTACAATGGGTTCATATTAAAATGATTTTACCAAAAAATTTAAACCTTTAAGTTAATAAATGTATGGAATACATTAATCACGACATTTGTTACAAATTAACCCTTCCGGATCTTTAAGCTGTCAAATTTTCGGCTTTCTGGTATTTCCAATCACGGTCGTGTTAAAATTTCACTTGAAATTTCTTTGTTCTCTGTCATCTAAATGTCTTGTTTTATCTGTTCTAAAGTATATATTCCAAGTTGTTAAAATAATCTTGATTTGAACCCACTGTACATTCATACAACCGTACTCATACAACTTTCAATAATTCATTTGCCAAATTACACACACAATCACCAAAATTTCCACCATAAATTAAATACAAGTATTCATTAACTATTATTAATAAATTCAATGTTATAAACATTATCGATTGAGAAAAGGAAAACAACAACAACAAAACCATTAAATAAATTATTTGAAAAATACAATAAAAACATCCGATTCTAAGATTTATTTCAATTAATGGAAATATATTGTAATTTGGTTGGTAAGTAAAACAACACTATTTTTTTATTATTGGCCCAATTTTGTGAGACCTTACATATACTGCCATTTGTAGTGAAATTTTATATGACTGAAAAACACTGAAGAAATTCTAACCATAATTATTTTATTTATGAGAAAAATATATAACTTTGGAAATGTGATACCGAGATTTGTCAGAATATGATAATCATGTGTCTTAAATAAAATAATTAGAAATGTGATACCGAGATTTGTCAGAATATGATAATCATGTGTCTTAAATAAAATAATTTTCCACTTTTTAATAAGTTATTAGAAAACAAGTAAGAAAGAATCAGTTAACTGTGCTGACGGAGATATATCCTTAGCCGCTGACAAAAAAAGAGAAAAACAAATCAGATTGATTATATTCTTATTAATAAACGCTTCAGCTCAAGCGTAAAAAAGACTTCGACGTACCCGGGGGCGGACGTGTCATCGGATCACAACTTATTAATGTCTAAATTACGAATTAAACTTTCTGCACATGCTAAGCGGGCCAACCACAAGCAAAAGATTGATGTACAGAAACTACAGGAGCCAACAATTCGAACAAATGTAAAGCAACTTTTAAGCAACGAACTCACCTCAGTAAACAGTGAAGATGGAGAAAATATTTGGGAATCCATAAAATGTGTCATTAAAACAATTGCTGACAACAATCTTTCCTACACAGGAAAACCACAAAAAAAGATTGGATGACAAAACAGATACTGGACTTAATGGAAGAACGGCGAAAATATAAAAACACGAATTACGAATTGTACTACGAAATAAACAGGGAAATACAAATTAATATACGCCATGCCAAAAATGAATACCTTAATGACCAATGCAGGGAAATAGAGCGACTGCAACAATTACAAGACGACTTCAATCTTCACAAAAAAATTAAGGAAGCTGCTGGGATATACTACAGAGGAATACCAAAAGTATTATGAGTATTGGTTACTGAAAAGAAAAATATATGGAGCAATTACATAAAAACCATTTTTACTGACGAAAATCGGTCAATCTATGAAAGACGGGTAGACCAACAATTATCCGGGATACCTATCACAAGAACAGAGGTTGAAACAGTCATTAAGGCATTAAAAGATAAAAAAGCATGCGGTTCAGATGAGATTCCTTCAGAATTGTTGAAGTTAATTGATGGTGATAACGTAAACCTTCTTACGAAACTTTTTAACTACGTTTACGAAACTAGTAAATATCCCAAAGATTGGCTCACATCAACTTTTATAACCATCCCTAAAAAAAGTCGTCCAAAATTCTGTAATGACTATCGACTAATTAGCCTAATGAGCCATGCACTCAAAATATTTCTGAAGATTATTCACTCCAGAATCTACATGAAATGTGAAAAGGCAATGGGGACCAGCCAGTTTCGGTTTAAAGATGGGATGGGATCCCGCGAAGCTCTATTCGCTTTACAAGCGTTAGTTCAAAAATGCCGAAATTGACAGAAAGACGTGTTCCTATGTTTTATTGATTATGAAAAAGCATTTGACACGGTCCAACATGACAAAATGTTCGAGATTTTATTGTCCATTGGAGTAGAAGAGAAGGAGGTTGAATGCATAAAAAGCTTGTACTGGCACCAAACAGCGCAAGTCAACGTCAATGGCGAACTGACCGAAAATATTAATATTTCCAGAGGTGTTAGACAAGGTTGTGTCCTGTCCCCTCTATTATTCAACATATACGCTGAACGAATATTCCAAGAATCAATAAATGGTGTCCGGAAAGGAATATATGTAAATGGAACGTTCATCAACAACATAAGGTATGCCGATGACACTACTCTCATAGCCGATAATATGACAGCACTTCAAGAACTGGTTAACAGATTGACCACTTGCAGCGAAAAATACGGTCTTGAAATTAACATCAAAAAAACGAAATACATGGTCATCAGTAAACATCATACATATGCTAATGCGGCCCCATTAAAAATTAATGAAATAAATGTGGAAAAAGTCCAAAGCTTTAAATATCTTGGAGCGATAATCAACGTCGAATGGGACATATCTAAAGAAATAGCCTGCAGGATTGGAATGGCCAGAGACACATTCTTTAAATATAAAAAAGTTTTTATAAGCCATAATGTAAACTTAAAAATCAAAATAAGATATATGAAAACATATGTATGGTCTGTCCTATTGTATGGCATGGAAACATGGACCTTAAAATCTGTAGATATGAAAAAACTGGAAGCATTTGAGATGTGGACATATCGTCGCATCTTTAAGATATCATGGACACAATTCATATCAAATAATGAGGTTCTAAGAAGATTTAATAAAGAAAAAGAACTGCTGAACAACATAAAGAGACGGAAAACGGCATACTTGGGCCACATTATGAGAAATCCGAAATACAAACTGCTGCAAAGTATTATCAGTGTAAACATTGAAGGAAGGCCTACTAGAGGGAGGAAACAACTAATATGGATCAACAACATCCAAGAATGGACCGGTATACGTGATGTCATAAATCTGCTAAGCGAAGCCAGAAACAGAGAGACTTTTGCCGATATTATAAACAATATTTAATAATTTAAGTATGATAATATAAAACTATTGTAATAATATTCTTATATTTGCATTTTGGTCGCCAACATTCGAAAATCGAATAGGCAAATAAAGAAGAAGAAGATACCGAGATTTGTCAGAATATGATAATCATGTGTCTTAAATAAAATAATTTTCCACTTTTTAATAAGTTATTAGAAAACAAGTAAGAAAGAATCAGTCAACTGTGCTGACGGAGATATATCCTTAGCCGCTGACAAAAAAAGAGAAAAACAAAACCAAACACAATAAGTGTTCCGTATATAAATCGATTTTGAATCAAGAGTTTGCTTTAAAATCTATAGGTACGGTAATGTGGGGCTATGCCAAATCACTGACATATACCAAACATTTTTAGTAACGAAACTTCTTCATAAAGGACTTGAAATATTAAATTAGTTTTAGAGTTAATTTGCTCAATAGCCATTTCAGTATGTGCTGACTTACTCCTGAAAACAACCTACTGAAAAAAGAATCAATACGAGAGGAGCTCTTAAACTTAACTTTTCCCAAATTTTGTGTGGGAGGTACCGGAAGGAGTGAACCGATATAGACCATATTCCCACCTGATCTATATTTGGAAGGAATAATACGATGTGCGAAGTTTGTACCAAATCAATTGTTTCCTTCGAAAGTTATCGTTCACACCATTTTACAGGCAAATTTTGAACTTTTGTGGGGGAGGTACCGGAAGGAGTGGTCCGATATGGCCCATCTTCGAACTTAAACTAAGTTTGCACAAAATATTACCATACCCAACATTTTGTTCGAATCGGTTGATCCGTTCGAGAGCCAGACAGACGGACGGACATGGCTAAGTCGACTCCAAATTGTCTGAAACGAATTTCGTCCGAACATACTTGGGTTCTAAAACCGTTATTTCGATGAGGCACATTTTTGGTCGTTTCAAAGTGTATATGGGAAATATTGTCAATACTTTCATACTCCATTTTCAAAAAATTTGAATTTTTCTTTTCGCGCTACATCAACGATTTTTGGTACATAGGTTAAGAAAAAATTCCCCAGTACAAATGCGATCGCGAGCAACTTTTTGGTTGTTGTGGAAAAATGTTATCGCGGTTTTACTTCTGCTTTTAAGAACAAATTATTATAAAAACGCTAATTATTTTAATGAACACAATTGTCACTTAAAAGTTATCACGAAGGGACGTCAGTGAGTAGATTGCATATATTTGTAAAATTTTACTCAGTATTGGCGGAATTTACAAAAAATTACAAAACTTTAAATGTAGTCTGACTTTTTTTCAAAACATACGCCCACTTAATCTTCAAAAATTACAAAAAAAAAATACTTCTAAATAAAAACTTCACGGGGAATCAAATGAGACTAAAATTATAATGATCAAGATAGTTTGGATGTTATAGGAAAAATAAGCACATATTTGGGTAACAAAATATAAATTTTGGTTAAAAAAAAAATAGTTTTCACATGCATTCCAGAGTTGAAAGTATTGGACAAAATCTAAAGGAGTACTTCTATTATTTTTCTTGAAACTCCCAAGAAAATGGGCGAATTTTGCTTTATCTATGTTCACATAGAAGGTTTCACATTGAGGAAAATTATCGGGTTGTTGAGATAAATCATTAGGCCTCTTAAACGGAAATAGAGTTCAAATAAACCGTTTTGATTTATGTACAGCAAGACCATATCTCTTAACTTCTATATATTTTCCGGAATACAATTTGGACGCTAAGATGTAGCATCGGCTGCATCTTAGCATTAAAAAACCTAAAAAATATCGCTAATTTGTCCAAAATGCATACAATTTCGTTCCACATCTGGTTTCAGTGTCGCCACGAAAATCTACATCGATATATATCTATTTCAAGGCGATCAATCAAGAACCGTGGATGTAGCATCACACACTATTTTTTGAGATAAAATGAATGTAGCTCCCTTATCAGTGACGCTTTAAAATCTCTGTTTTCGCAAAACCGAAGATGCTGCACTAGTTTTTTCATTGCAGTCAAAACGACCCGCAGAAAACTCGATAAAATAAGCGATATTTTCAAAAACAATTTTCGGTGATTTTCCTACTTTAAAATGTCTTATAACTCGCATGTTTCTAGATGGATTTTCACGAGTAATTATTTATTATATCCGGAACGTAAAAATTTAAAAGTTGAAATAAAGTCCGAGGAAATCTAATAACAATTGTAAAAATTAGGCCTGAAAAATATGATTTTTAAAAAAATGTTCGTACAAAATTTTCGTATTTGGATGGCTTCAAAAAGTCAGCATCATTTAATGATAAATGCAGATCAAATATTGAAAAGTTATACATTGGTGAGATGATCCCTATTTTGATGGCTTCCACTTTTACTTTGACAGGTAAATCGGGAGAAGTGTGGTTTAATCACAAATCGAGAGAAAACAAAAAAAGACACGCTGGCTTCAAGCCATTTTTACCCATTTTTTAACATAAATACAGCCACAGCTTCCACGCAAATTAACTGTGAAGGCCAATATTTTTTGCCATGTCTAAAAACATTTCATTTTATCCAAAAGTATTTAACTTGTAAAATATACAACCACAATTCGCGATTTATAAAAGTTAAACCTTGACTTTAACTATGTTAAATTTTCAAAAATATTGCCCATATACCCTTTCTAGCCTAAAGGCTGAGGGTATAACAAGTAACTTTAAAATTTCAGTATACTGATTTCTTACTTTCTAAATTACAAGTATTTAGAAATGTGATATTTTGGATTAAAAGAGTTCAATGCTCTTTTCTATGGAAATAATTACATTTTACGAAAAGGACAGTGAAATTATGTTTTTATACCCTCCCCCCATACAAAGAGACGCGCGATGCGTCGTCATTTTAAAGAATTTTTAAGATATTTGTCCCATTTGACCAACGAATTGGTTGTAATTTGGTATTTTGTGTCTCCAGAGGCTAAAAAACATTTCTACGAAATTTTTTTTATATAGGTCCACGTTTTGGTATAGCCCCCATATAACGCCCCATATATAGTATGCGTCATTTTAAGATATTTTGCATACAGTGTTGCGCGTATCAAAAGCAACAAATCAAGGATTACGCATTAATTATATTTTGTAGATCCGTTAAAATTTTTTAAAATGTAATATTTTGTGTAGGTGTTCCATGGGGGTGCAATGGTATGCACACCCACCTTGCAAGCTATAAGTTTCAAATTTTTCAACGGTGGCAAAATACCCCTCAGTGATGTTCGCGACATTTCCTGAGTATTGCAGCCTTGTAAAACTTCTCTACAAGTGGTGTCTTAGGACACGTCGCACAGTGTTGCCGCTTCCCTGTAAACGTGGACAAAAATAGAAGGAGTTGACCTAGGTCGATAAATTTTTATACAAGTACTAATGCGGGCATAGAAATGAAAAATTCCCATTTTGGTCCATATCGGTTCAGATTTAGATATATCCCCCATATATATATTTCTCCGATTCTGCTATAACTCAGCCAATTTTAATTTAACCGCCTTCGAATTTAATATGCGATATTTGCTTGGGCCCCTGATCAGTTTTACCGATTTTGTTAAAAATCGGATCAGATTTCGATATAGCCCCCACAGATATATATTTCCCCGATTTTGCTATAACTCAGCCAATTTTAATTGAACCGTCTTCAAATTTAATATGCGATATTTGCTTGGGCCTCTGATCAGTTTTACCGATTTTGTTAAAAATCGGTTCATATTTGGATATATAAAAGGAAGCAGTCAAATAAAGTGAATTTATCCACTGAGGGAAAACAAGGATTCTTGCTCCTTTCGTACAAATTGTTTATGATGATATGGTTGTGGCTGCGAGAATCGGAGTTTATAGGATGTAAACTTTGCATTTTTTAATTCGAAAGGGATGTCTGTTTCATGTACCAAATGGTCGAAACTGCAATTTGCTGCAATTTTTAGATACACTCCATGAAAGAAGCGAAATTCGTGAGTTTTGTATAACACGTTACTGTTTCAATCAACATAACCGTACTTTATGTATACACATTATATGTAAATTTTTTTTTCATAAATTGCAAGACTATCGACCACTCTTTAATTTCCTATTCAAAAGTTGTGGAATATGTCAATAACTTCTTTAAAAAATTTCCATGAAGATGGGTTTCTTTTTTAAATACATTTTAGTAAATGTCACATACGAAAAATGTTCTATGTTTAACGAGCTATAACTTTATAGTAACACCAAATATCGACAACATCTTTGAGGTTTATCCTATTTGAAGTGTTCTCAATAAAATAAAACCATAAAATTATAAAAAAGTCAAGAACACATTTTTCGATTTTTGTCCACTGAGGCAACACTGTGCGTCGTTTGGACTCGGCAATAAACAGTAGGTCCATATCATTGAGCTAATATGAATCGGGGTGCACACATTGATATGAGAGAAGTCTCTCTTGTCCCATCTGGGATGTTTGTGGAACAATTATAATATTTTGTGTCATGTTGTTCTTTGTTATGTACAGAAAGCTTTCAACAACTTGTTTCTGTACTTTGTAGTTGGATGTGATAACAACAACAACAACAATATTGACTGATCCTTGAGAAGGGGGAGTGCAAAACAAAAGGAACAATGGAATATTACAAATTTTAGTGTTATCGGTTTTAATTAGTTGTACTTTTGACTTAAATTTGTTTTCTTCTGGCATGTTAGTGTCATTTTGGGAAGAATTTGCATTTGTTTTCCTAACAGGGTTGCCATCTCCTACCACTCTTCCCATGGTCTGGGGAAACTATCATAATACCCTCAAATCAAACTTTTCCCCTTTTATACAAATTTAAATTGTAAAATATTCATTCGGAAAGTGGTTTAGTATCAACCGTTCTCATGTTACCCGTATAATAACAAGTTAAACAACCGAATATTGGCAAGCACAATACATCCTAGTGTAGACCACTTGAGGCCGTTGGTACATTGGGGAATCTTTAGAAATAATGCGAATAGGAACTTCCAAGAATTAGTTGAGGTTCTTATTTCCCATATACTCCCCAGATTAGTTTGCAGAAGAAGTTTTGAAAACAATTTGAAAAGTTATACAGCCCCCAGCTCAAACAACACCCCGATCAAGAACCCATTGTTTCAACCAGCAGTGGGTAACATAAAGTCATAAGGCTAAATAATTCAGGTTCTTTTTATTTTAAAAATAATTTATTTTAAAAATAAAATCAAAAATCCTATTGTTAAACTACACAATAAACAAGTAAAAAAGTATCAGTCGGCTTTGCCGACATGATCTACCCTCAGCCTATGTGAATTGAAACTTTCATCTGTGGTCAGATCGAATGTATTTAGGATCTTTTAAGTGTTTTGTTGCCCCTTTTGTGTATTTGAACTGACGAAAATATGGATTAGGATTAAAGTTCAAAAGTGTTGCAGAGGAGATACTTAAAGGAATGGACCGATATAGGCCATTATGGAAGTGGATCTTACATAGGGGGTTATATCTATTCGATAGATATGGCGCCCACTAGTCATTTCATTGGGTCATCGTATAACTTTTGGACTAGTAAGCATGGATTTGTCCACGGAAAAAATAATATCGCCGTAAGCGAGACCACAACGAACAGCATCTGTATATACATCCAAAGGATCTTCGAACAGACCTTAAACTGTACTTGGACACATCTGTTGAACTTTTGTGGGGGAGGTACCCTAAGGTACCTACATTTTAAAAGTTACACTAAATTTGGACAAAATACAAGAAGGTTCAAAGTGACATGCAGCTAGTGACATTTTTAAAATATTCGGGAGAAGTACCGGAAGTTGTGGACCGGCATTGCCTATCTTCGAACTGAAATTATGACAAAATATGACGAAGGCCAAATTTTGGACCAAATCGGTTGATCAGTTCGAGAGTTATCCTTCTCTCCAGCCACTACATATGGTGCCATAGGGGTTTTTACAACTTTTGGGATGTTTTCTCAAGAAGTATGGACTTGCCCCTAAAAAATGTGTAGTAATTGAGGCAGCGAATGCAAGTTGCTTCAACAAAAATCAAAGTGATTCGATAGCAGGTCGTGAAGTGAGCATATCCGAAACTTTGTATGGGAGGTACACGAAGGAGTGGTCAAATATAGTCCATATTCGAACCAGGTCTATATCTGATAAATATATTAGGATGTGTAAAATATGGACCAAATCGGTCACTCCCTTCAAGAGTTATCGTGCGCAGAATTTTTCCGAACATGTTTTAACTTTTATGGGGAAGGTACCTGAAGGAGTGGACCTGTATGGCTTATCTTCGAAGTTAATCTAAGTTTGGACAAAATATTACGAAGGCCAAATTTATGACAGAATCGGCAGATCCGTTGGAGAGCTATCTTGCGCTCCAACAACTACTCACGGTATATAGAGGTTTTTGGCAACTTTCAGCCTATTTTCTTATAAAGTATGGACTTGCTCCTGATGAAACTAGCACCGTCGTATGGGGGCAGTGAATACAAGTTTCTACAACAAAAATCAAAGCGATTCGAGAGCAGATCCTAAACTGAACTATTTCTAAATTTTTTGTGGGAGACACCCGAAGAAGTGGACCCATTCAGTCCATATTGGAACCTCATCTAAGTCTGATAGAAATTTTACCATGTGCAAAGAATGGACCAAATCGATTACTCCCTTCAAGATTTATCGTGCGCACAAATTTTCCGAACATTTTGGAACTTTTATGGGGAGGTACCGGAAGGAGTGAACCGATATAGCCCATCTTCGAACTTAAACTAAGTTTGAACAAAATATTACGAAAGCCAAATTTTGGACCGATTCGGATGATCCGTTCGAGAGTTATCGTCAGACGGACGGACATGGCTAAATCAACTCCAAATTGTCTGAAACAGATTTCGTCCAAACATACTTGGGGTCTATACCGAGGGTGTAAAAAGTCGTTGTACTGAATTTACCCCTTCCTGCACATTTTTATTCAAATACTTATCAATTAAACTGTGCAGCAGCATTTTTGGGGAGTGAAAATTCCATTTTGAGATAAAAGCCCTTGATTAGTATATTATAAACTCAAAAAGAAATTTTCGCCATAGGTCAAGTTTCTGTGATATAGCGTGATACATTTTTTGATTTTTGCCCTATAACACTGTGCAACATTTTTAAGGTGATCTTGTGCAAACAATTCGAACTGAAGATTTTTTGAAAATACAGACCCAAACGCCAAGAAACCTTAGTTGGGTTTTGTTGTGTCAGATCCAGCTCGGATTTTATGGCCCCCTCTAAACGTGGTTAAATATTGAGTTTTTAAAGAAATTCGGGGCTATATCTCTGAAACCAATGCGAATCTTCTTCTGACCTCTGAAGCAAATTTGTAGATAAGGACAAGAAAACATTATTTGGAGAAATAATGAACTCGAAAAACTACATTTATTGCCTCAAATTTCAAAATATATGCAAAAATACCACAATTTTTATACATTTCGCACCGTATCTCCAAAACCGTTAATTTTTTCTGAATATTTTCTTTTGGAAAAATATTCCCTGGAATGTAATTCACAACTCTTCAGAACATGTCATTGTTGTAAAATGCCTCTGTCCCGTTGTTTTCAGTACATTTCTCAACGACGATTTAATAAAAATGTCAATAATGTAGTGAAATCCGAAATGCGAGAATAAACTGTTGGTGTGAACTGTGTTTAAAATACTTGTTGTAAAAGATATGATGCAAAATACCGCTGAAACAACATGAAGTAAGCATTTTAGAGTTTCAGAATGTTCTAAAGAATTGTTGAAAACTTTATTTGGAAGATTTTTGAAAAAGGTTACTTGGTTCAACTCCCAATAGTTTAGCCGATACTGACCAGAATTTCAGCAATTATGTAAAATTTTCTATATTTTATAGATTTTGATGCCCTAGATGGAGTTTTTCTTATGTGGTTTCTTCAAAAGATAAGTTCTACTAGTTTATGGCTACAATATTGCTAAAGACAGCAATGCCAAATTCCTATTCGTTTCTGAGATAAAGGCCTGATAAATGCAAAAAAGTGTAGATTTAGCCCGGTTTAGATGAGGCCATAAAATCCGAACTGGATCTGACAGGACAAACCCCAACTAGGGTTTTTGTAGTCTAAATATGTACTTTCAAAAAATTAATACTAGAAGTTGTTTGCATTTTCAGTGTTGCATAGTGTAATACTTGGGAAAATGGCTTCATATCTATCTTTGGTGTTATTGTAACTTCGTTTTGAGACTACATGTCTTCAGTCAAGTCGATTGGCGAATCTTCTTGTAGAATATTTCATTCTTCTATTTCGCAATCCTTTCATATCCCTTTCGTCCTTTATTTCTCGAACCGTACACAGAAAAAAATTACTGTATTTCAGGAATAGTGTTCATAAAGCCTTGCCAAGAATCACATTTCTCTATTTTAAGAACACATTTTATAAAGCAAAAAAATACTGGTTTTTCTGAGAGATTAAAAAAAAAACAATTTTTGCGAGTTTTTGTTTTTATTGACTAACAACCCCACACACCACCAAACAAAGCAGAGACAAATTTTGCTGCTTTTTATTTATTAATTCTTTTATTTTGTATTATTGTAACTTACCGTTTCTTCTAAAGATTTTCGCTGTAGTTGTTATCGTCTTGTAAGCATAGCAGAACAATATGAACCATATGACATACATGTTGAGTCTATCAGCACTAGGTTGAGATATTGGATGTTGCATTTATATTAAAGAAATTACAAATTTGTAGTTGCGAAGTATTTGACTACACCTTTTTCAGATGTAATTCGAAACATTTTAGTTGTAATTCGTAACATTTCATTTGTAATTCGAGAATTCTATTTGTAATTCGTAACATTCCATTTGTAATTCGAATTATTCCCTTTGTAATTCCAATTATTCTATTTGTAATTCGAATTATTCTATTTGTAATTCGAATTATTCTATTTGAAATTCGAATCATTCCATTTGTAATTCGAATTATTCCATTTAAAATTCGTATTATTCCATTTGTAATTCGAATTATTCCATTTGTAAGTCGAATTATTTTATTTGAAATTACAAAGGAAATCATTCGAATTACAAATAGAATAATTCGAATTTCAAATGGAATAATTCGAATTACAAATAGAATAATTCGAATTACAAATGGAAAAATTCGAATTACATATGGAATAATTCAAATTTCAAATTGAATAATTCGAACTACAAATGGAATATTTCGAATTACAAATGGAATAATTCGAATTACAAATGGAATTATCGAATTACAAATAAAAAAATTCGAATAACATCTGAAAAAGGTGTATACGAACTTTGTTTTTTCGACACCAAACGCACTGTAGTTGTTTGGTTTGTCGGTTTGTCAATTAACTAACAACAATTGTTGCGACAGCGGCAGTTGTGTGTGTGGTTTGTCGATAGTCTCAATGTGATGGTGAGGCGATGGTGGGGGTTGTGTTGTGGTTTGTTGATACATTGTCAATGTGATGGTGAGACGATGAGACCAATGAGAATGTAGGGAATAACAGGAAAGTGATTTTGCATCACATGAAAATCTTACAATAGTGGCTTTCGTTTGGATATAAGAAACTGCACATGTATCTTATGTGAGGTACCTGTACAGTATGGAAAAGCTTCATCACGAACGAAAATATGTAAAAACTCTTGACATATTTTTTTCTGTGTAGTAGAAGAACCACAATATTCGATTTTTTGCTATAACTCAGAAATTTGGCCTACGGCAAACTGTCCTTCCGAGTTCGTAATATTATCTTCATCGACTTTTATCGCCAAAAGGAATATTTCACCCCCAGCCTTTGATCGTCATATTTGCGCGTAGCGATGTTTTTCCTCGGTTCAAGAAAACAAATTTCTTGTTCTAGCACTGCAACTAGCAAAGTTTTAATCAGCGAATTAATTTCATTTGATTAACAACTATATAAGCTTTGTAATGATATGCATATAAGCTTAATCGGTTACTTAAAACCGTTTCAAAAATCTGTTTTAATATCGGAATATCCGGTTCAAAAATTTGAAATAACCGGATCTGTCCTCAATGAAAATTTGTTATTAACGTGTTCTTCATTACAGGAGCTTTTTGCGGTAAATATTTCTGAAGCACCCCAGATGTCTACATAAGCAATAACCATTTGGTAAGCCTATATACCAATTAATAACTAGACAGCGGAATTTTATGCAACCCTTATTTTTGGTCGGATTCATGTCAAATTTTGAGACTGGGCATATTTTTGGCTTCTGATTAAATTGCAATCGAAACAAATGACATATGCAAAATTATGCAAATGCATAAATATGCATATGCAAAAAATAATATGTTCATATGCAAAATTTATGCATTTTACATATTTTCGTATGCAACAAATATTTCAATAATAGGTACAAAAATGTTTGTGTGTACAATTTTTCTGTTTAAAATTCTTTTCAGACAAGTCAATAAAATAGAGAAGTGTATTACCACAGCCTCTACCTTCAAAATACCGAAAATCGGGAGGTATCGTTCTATGGGGGCTATATGAAGGCCTGAACCTAAACCGAAAAATTTCAGGTGGAAAGTTTTATACCCCCAAGGAACACTTAATACCAAATTTCAGCCACTTCGGAGGGATATTGAGCCACAAACTTCAAAATACCATAAATACGAAGATACCGTTCTATGGGTGCTATATGAAGACGTGAATCCATGCGGACAAATTTCAGGTGTAAAGTTTCATACCCCTAACGAAGACTTAATACCAAATTTCAGCCATTTCGGTGGGATATTTGGACCACAAATCCTTGTATATATTTTTGCATATGGTTTTGCATAGGGCAAAACCAAAAATGTTTTACAATAGATGAATCCGAGTTTCACCCATTCAGAATTCGAACTGTTAAGATATTCTATATAGTATGATATTCATTCTTTAAAATGAAGTGTTTTAGGAGGGATCCATATTATGGGACCATTAAAATTAATTTACGTGGAAGCTGTGTTGGCATCAATGTAGAAAAATAGGTAAAAATGGGTTGAAGCCAAAAAGTTTTTTTATGCTCCCTTCCGATTTCGGGCTTAACCTTACATTTTATAGACATATGCCCAAAGAAAGACTCAAAGAATACTTCATGGCCAATATGATACTAGTGTATTATTTTTCGATATATCTACTGCATCCACCTAAAATTGATGCTGACATTTTGAAGCCGGAATTTCGGGGTTTTTTGAATTTTTTTAATAATTCGGACGCGCAACAAGATAATATTCAAAACTAATAATAGGATTATAAAACTCGTGATTTTACGTCGTTTAATGCATATCTCATGAGGGTGCTCCTTACAGCATCCTAGTAATTGGAGTCTAAAGGCCAATATTTGATGCGTGATTTTTTTTAAAAAACCTATTTTTTGCGTTTTAAATTTACAAGTGCCATTCAATTTCCTTTGTACCCCGCGTGAATTTAGTTTTTTTTTACGAGACGGATCTAATGATCCCATCCGCGATCGAATCCATCCACTAAAACCGCGGATATAGATACCCTGAAAATAGGAAAATCAGCAAAAATTTCTTTTGACAAATCCCCGCACTAAACCGCGATTTTCTTTAAATTTTTACGTGAATGGAATCCTTTATACACGATTATAATTTTTGCGAAAACGGGTGTCATAAATTACAGAGATTCGCGAGGAATATGGGGTTTTCACCAAAAATAGAATGTGGAGGCACATCCGCAATTCTTGAAGAATCTATTTGAAATATGTGTATATAGACGTATTTTTGATGGGTGCTACTGAAACCGGATGCGCATCAAAATCGTATTCAAATTGCGCGATTTTTACCCACCTTAAGGTTTTTTGCATTGTGTGATGCAACTGGTGGCACACTTTGACCGATGAGTGAAACATCGAAATATGCATAAATATTGAAAAAGATTGATTCGCTGTATTCAAAAACGGATGCGCATCAACTGATTTTAACTAATTCGCGAATAATAGGCTTTTTAATTTCCACATTTTTTGAATGATTGTAATTTCAATATTACTCTTAATTTCCTATCCTTATAAGTTATAACAGTAAGCAAATAAGCTTTCACGATTGTAAAACATATTTCTTGATGAAGTTTTAGCAGTACACATTAATTATTGTATGTGATTTTAGCGAAATAGTTGGAGAACTCCCAAATATTTTTTCTAATTTTTCGAATCAAACCAAAAAATATATTTGCAACAATATTTTCCAACAATAAGTTTTTCTCTTTTGTTGTTGCTATAATATGCAATTTATGTACCCAATCTCTATAAATTTGGTATCATATTTTTCTACGCATTGTCTAGATTCCGCATATATTTTTTAATTTATTTTTGAGGTTTTGTACGGACCCTGGGACAGGATAATTCGGATTTTCTTCAAATTTTTTGTATTATATGTTGATTTTCCGCGAAAATAATAATAAACTTAATAACTATTTAAACATCTACGAATAGATATGGAATGCTGTTAACGATTTATGCATACATTTTCTCATAACGACAAATAAGATATTTTTAAATATTTTTTCTTTATATGAGAATGAAAAAACCAAAAATTTTTTTCTTAACCTCTAAGCCAAAAATTGTAAACGTGCTGGCAACAATTTTTTTAATTTTTTTCAAATGGAATTGCAAAGGATTTTTGGTTTTCGCCATATGCTCCTTTTATGCAAATATGTAAAAATATGTCAAAATATGCACGATATGCAAAATATGCAAAAAATTCTGGGCCTAATTCGTTTTATTTTGTGATAAAACGAGTTTCTGTCTAATCAGATTTTCTCTACAACCATCCTAACCATATATGCATTTGCATAGCATTCCGCTTTCTATTAATAACCAATGTCGAATATACAGAAAAACCAAACATATTTTTTCAGAACCAAGACCGTGTAAACATCAAAAAGGACAATGAAAACGGGACAATATCGATTAGTTGTCAAAGAGAACCGTACCCAAAATCTTCTGAGCAACATTTTTGTAGAATAGAAAAGGATATAAAGGAATTGAGTTAAAAGAATTAAATATTCTACAAAAGGATTCGCCAATCGATTTGACTGACTCAAAACGAAGCGACAAAAACCCCAAGGAGAGATATTATGCTATTTTCCCAAGTATTATAGGGGAAAAATCAAAAAATTCATCACGCGATATCTCAGAAACTTGACCCATGGCGAAAATGTCATGTTGGGTTCTTAATATGCTCACCAAGGACTTTCATCTCCAAAAGGAATTTTCCAGCCCACATACTTTGATTTCCATTTTGTGTCACAGTGTTATAAATAAACCGATTTTCTTAAATAGGTACATATATTAAAAAATAAATAAAAATTTTAATAACCGAAATTTTTTTTTTTTAATAAATTCAAAATTTCGGTTTGTTTGGAAAAACCGGTTTTTTGGACACCCTAATCGGGAGGTACCGCACGGTGCGCCTGAACTAACTTTAAATGAATGGTTCTTACTCCTGGAAAGCTTTTGCGGATTCTGAAAAGGCAATGTTCATAGATAAGAAAAATCCAAAAACAAGGAAAAATCGCTGGAGAGATTTTTAAACAAATCGCGGTCAAAGTTCACATTTTCAGGTTTTCAGTATTTTGCGGAAACAGCATTTGCATTTCTTAACCCTTATTCGCGCCAAACGAAATTGTTCATAAAGTTCTGGAGTGGAACCATTGCTTCCTACAAAAGGAGAACATTATCTTGGAGGAATTGAAATTGTTGATCCACTGAGTCGAATCCATATATTTCGTGCCAATTTTTATAGAATTTATCCTGTAAATCGGTGTAATTAAAGCTTCTGTAGCCTAGAAAAGAGAGTGATTGATCTTCAAGACGTATATTAAACTTATAGGCCATGAATATTAAATCATGTCTGGAGAAGCATGTTGCCGAAATCTGGACGTATAGGAGAGTGTTACAGGGGCTTCTGACGAAAAATATTCGTGTTATTGGTAATGTGTAAACCTAACAAAAGCTGATTATTTAGCAGTGAAGAATCGATGATATTTGCTGTTTTTTTCTGCAACTGTACATAAATACACCTCCGTCATTCAACGTATTTTTGTTATTATTATTATTTTTGCTTTCCTTTCCGTTACATGATTTTAGGCATAAATCAGCTAAAGATTTTAACAGTATATAATTAAATCCTTGTAGTAATAATTGCCCGACATTCGATTGTTTAGAGATTACAAAAAAAGTTTAATCGCTTTCCTATTCCCTCAATTAAATCGATAAACAAGTTTTTATATTGTTGTTGTTGCTGCTGCAATATATGTTATTATTATGTTATTTTATTTGTCACCGTTTAAGGCGCTTATAGAAGCCAAATTGGAAGCCAATCGATAGCTAATAAAATTCCCCAAATAAATCGGCTTTAGTTTTCGCAACTGGCAACGCAAAAGTCCATTAATTAAATGATATAAACGGATTAAAAATTCAAATTCAAAACAGAAACGCTTTCTGTTAAGAATATCAATTGCAGGCAATCCCGCGAGGCAAATTTCATTTTGTATGTGGTTGTGGCTACAGCTGTGGCTGTTGCGGTATGGAGTGGGGGCTTCAAAATTGCACTAATGCATCCATCCACATAGAGAGCTGTTCAGATGTACTTGTTTTATGTTTTTGTTTTGAAATTCAATTCAAAAGAAGAAAAACAAGAGCTCCACACCCACTCCACACTTTCAATTTCTAATCGCATAAGCCAATTACCCTCGACGACAACAGTCAAATTTGTTGTGTGAAAAATGTATTAATTTATTTTTTTATTTATTCAGTTACGGGCAATTCTAAATTTGAATATTGAATCGGTTGGGAACTTATAATACAAATGAAGTAATGGGAAAATTGTAATTTTTTAATCAGATAGTTCCAGTAGGCCAATGACCAATAAGATAGTTCCAGTATAATGATCTTCCTTGCACATGCTCTATTTTCAGATTTCTGCGTGAGCCATGTTTTGATTTGTAAAAATTAACTTTAACTGGAAGATCTTCAGTCATGCCCGTAAAATAAAGGAGTAATCGCTAAGCTCCTGCCTAGCCTACGGACATGTCTATTTGTACAGCAGAAAGACAAATACCAATTTTCAGCCATGTCGGTGTGATAATGTGGGTAAACCTTAAAACTATCGAAAATCGGGAGGTACCTTTCTAGGGAAATTTTTGAACTCCCAACGGCTATAACTTTAAACCAGTAAGGAAAGGATCAAAGTCATGCGGGGCCGACTATATAATACCCTACACCGCTGTGAATATGTAAAATATATATGGGAGCTAAATCCAAATCAAAACAGATTTTGATATAATTTTTCACGTTTATTTGTAGACCAAATTCCGTCACATAGTCCAAATTTCATCAAAATTGGACATATATAGCGTGTTTTGTGCATCAAATACCTCAAATCGGTAGAAAATATATATGGGAGCTATATCCAAATCTGAACTGATTTCGATATGATTTGCCACAGTTATTTCTAGACTAACCACCGTCACACATTCCAAATTTCATTGAAATCAGTCAAATATAGCGTGTTTCGTGCATCAAATACCTCAAATCTGCCTAAAATATATATGAGACCTATATCCAAATCTGAACCGATTTCGATATAATTTGGCACACTTATTTCTAGACCAAATCCCAAACATTCCAAATTTTATTGAAATTGTACATATATAGCGCGTTTCGTTCATCAAATACCTAAATCGGCCGAGAATATATATAGGAGCTATAACCAAATTTGATTGAAATCGGACATATATATCGTGTTTCGTGCACCAAATTCCTTAAATCGGGCGAAAATATATATGGGGGCTATATCCAAATCTGAACCGATTTCTATATAATTTGGCACACTTATTTCTAGACTAAATTCCGTCGCACATTCCAAATTTCATTGAAATCGGACATATATAGCGTGTTTAGTGCACCAAATGCCTTAAATCGGGCGAAGATATATATGGGGTCTATATCCAAATCTGAACCGATTTTTACCAAAATAAATAGCGTTTGGCCAAAAAAACTATCCTCCCCAATTTTCATGCGAATCGGACAATAAATGCGACCTTTACTTTGTTTACAAAAATACATGGACAGACGGACAGATAGACGGACATGCGTAAATCGACTCAGAAAGTGATTCTATGTATATCCCTAAAAGGAACTATGGGTCTATCACGTTTCCTTTTGCATGTTACAAACTAATGCACAAAGACATAATACCCCTTACCACAAGGTGGTGTAGGGTATAAATACCGAAAATCGGACGGTAGAGTTCTTTCAACCCGATATTGCCATAGGCTCGCGGTTCGTACGAGGTCGATATCCACCGTCAACGCATATTCTCTCAAACACACAAAGCACTGTCTTATCTGCTGCGCAAGTACCCACTCCTGAACCATACATCAGCACGAGTGATTTTTAAAGTGTTATTAATGTTTGACGAGATGTGGCTTTGTTCTTAAACTGCTTACTTAAACCAAAGTAGCATCCGTTGGCCAATACTATTCTTCTTCTCATTTCTCAACTGATGTTGTTTGTTTTGTTTATGGCGGTATCAAGAACTAAAAATTTAAATTTAATAAAAAAATATAAATTCTTAATATTTCGTAAAGTTGATATTTTGACTGCCACCTATTGCACCTTGGCTCTTCGTTTCCGTTAATTGTACATCTTACTTAATTATCCGTCCCATTGCAGAACATTTGTTCCATAAGCCGAACTAAGAAAAAGGTCTTCAATTTTCTCTGTTTGTTGCTTCGCTTTCTGGAATACCGCGCCTTTTCATCTCTTCACCCACTTGTTTGCTCCATCAAAATGTATCAGTTACTTCCTTTACCGATCGACCCATGATGTCAATGTCATCGGCATAAGCAAATAACATATGGCTGTTTGTATATATTGTGCCACTTCTTTTGACCTTCGCATCTCGTACAACCTTTTCCAGCAGAATGTTGAATAAGTCACACGAGAGACCGTCTCCTTGTCTGAAACCTCTTTTGGTACTAAACTCATTCTACAAAGCCGAATGACCTTTGCAGGGATACCAAATTCAGACATGACTTGGAATACCTTTGACGATTTTGGCCAAATTTACCAACCGATTTGGATGCTATTTTGCATTTTGAGTTCTGAGTGAATCAATCAATTATATTAAAAATAATGAAGTTAGAAAACAAATTATGAATTTGTTTTTTCGTTAAAACATTGTCAATGTCATCACTATAAGTTTCATTTTTAAAATTGCACATTTTCTCCACTCCTGCTACCATATTATTCTTCTGCCGGTTTATTGCTGTCTTTACCTCATCTTGGCTGGGCGGTGTACATTCAATAACATCTTCTGAGATTGGATCTGTGGTATCTGCTGTGGCTATCTGTTGTGTTTGCAGCCTACCGATGTCCAACTTTCGCGTTGTATCTGTTCGTGCTTTATTTGCAACGTTTAAGCGGGTACGTACCTTTGCTGCAACAAGGTAGTGGTCCGAATTTATGTTTGCTCCTCGGGACGATCGTACATCCAACACGATCGATGAATGTCTTTCCTTCTATCACAACATGATCAATTTGAACTTGTTCTTTGATCTGGAGACAGCCAGGTGGGCAGGGCAACGGTCATAAGTTTCTTCTAAGCGCTCGTAAAATATATCTTTGGTCTTTTCGTCCTTGTATTCAGTGGGAGATGAGCGAAAATGAAGTTGATGTTAAAGAATTTTGCTTTTAATGAAATTGTAGAATTTTGCTTTTTAATTGGTGTGAAGCTGGAGACCAGGTGTTTTAACCTCCGGCCAACTACAAATCCGCAAACTCATGCTTTGTGTCATGGTAGCTATAATACAGTGCGTCACCTTTAGGTGTTGTTGTGACGCCTTTCCCAATCCATCGTATTTCCTGTATGGCAGTAATGTCGGCCTTGTACTTTTCAAGTACATCTGCCAATGCGAAAGCTGCACCTTCTCTATAAAGCGTACGAACATTCCAGGTGTAGATTCGCAGATCATGGTCCTTAAAACGTTTGCGGGGTTCGTCAACTTTAGAGGGGTTTGTTTTTCTTTCTTTTGTTTTTTCATAGCAGGCTGCATTTTCTAGGGGAGGGTTACTAACCCGAGGCCCAAACCCAAGTTTTTAAGGTTCTTATGGGTGAACGCTTGGCACATGTTAACTCACTGCCTTCAACGGGTGTTAAAGGCAGCTCCCCAGGTGACACCATGGGGAGTTCAGTGTCCACTTGAGATGAAAGAGGGACCAAGATAAATCCTGGGCTTAAAGCCGGTCAGGACCGTTGCTTGGTATCATTCATCCCCTACGTCATCTCTTTCGAAGCAAAATGTGTAAAAATGCCGCTTCCTTTTCATCTTTGGTCTATATCGGTTGGATATAGCCCCCATATATATCTTTCACCGATTTTGCTATAACTCGGTAAATTTTAATTGAATATACATACCTCAAATTTGATATGCGATATTTTCTTAGGCCCCGATCAGTTTTATCGATTGTGAAACAAGTAAAAAAGTATCAGCCGGCTTTGCCGACCTCAGCCTGTGTGAACTGAAACAGCTTTTTCCCAAAAAACGTATGTATTTTGGGGTCTTCAGAATTTTGAGCGTATGAACTTCCCCTACCATCTGTAAAATTTTCCAAAGGATTCTCGCAGAGGCACTTAACAGCACTTAACCAAAAATTTTAATCATTTGTGTGGGCGGTACCCTAAGGAATTTACCGATAGGGCCCACTTTTGAGCATATACTAAGTTTGGACAAGATATTTCGAGATCCAAAGTTTGAAGCAAATTGGTTGCTCTGCTTATGAGATATTGCGCTTTTGTGGGGGTGGTATGGGAAGGAGTGGACCTATAAGCACCATCTTCGAATTTCATCTAATATTCGAAGAAATATTACGATATGCAAAGTGTGGACCAACGCAGTACTCGGTTCGGGAGTTGTCGTGCGCACCAGCCACTACACATGCTGGCCGTAGGGGTTTTGTACAGTTTTCGGTTCATTTTCTCATTCTCAAAAACTTGTACCATCGTAATAGGGGCCTTGAATTCAATGTGTTGCAAGAAAAACAAAAAGGATTCGAGAGGAGATCCTAATCTGCACTTTTCCGAAATTCGGTGTGGGATGTATGCGAAGTAGTTGACATATGTAGTCCATATTCTAACTTGATCTATGTCTCCTAGAAATATTTCGATGTCCAAAGTATGGACCAAATCGGTTGCTGTCTTCGAGAGTTATCGTGCGCACCATTTTAGCGAACAATTTTAAACTTTTGTGGTGGAGCTACCCACCACCCATATGATTTAACTTTGGGCAAAATATTACGACAGGATCGAATTAGTTTATCTGTTTAATAGTTACCGCGAGCTCCATCCACAACACATGGTGCCATAGCGGGTTTTTACAGCTTTCAGGTCATTTTCTTAGGAAGTATGGACTTGCCCCTGAAAAAAACTTGCACCGTCGTAATGGGGGCAGCAAGTTGTTACAACAACAAACAAAAGGATTCAAGAGGAGGTCTTAAACTGCACTTTTCCGAAATTTTGTGTGGGAGTTACCCGTAGGAGTGAACCGATATTGTCCATATTCGAACAGTGTCTATGTTTGGTAGAAATATTGCGATGTGTAAAGTATGGACCAAATCGGTTAGTCCCTTCGAGAATGTGAACTTTTGTGGAGGAGATAGCCGAGGGAGTGGGCCGATACGGCCCATCTTCGAACTTAAACTAAGTTTGGATAAAATATGACGAAAGGCAAATTTTGGACCAAATCGGTTAATCCGTTCGAGAGTTCGAGACAGATAGACGGACTGACGGTCATGGCTACATCTACTCCAAATTGTCTGAAACGGGTTTCGTCCTAAAACCATTATTTCGATGAGGCACATTTTGCCCGTATGAAAGTGGACAACAACGGTCATACACGCAGAGAAAAAAATATGATTGATCCAACAATATTCGAAGAGCAAAATATGTATTGTAAAGATATTGTTAAATTCCAAATGTTGTATTGTGATTCCAACAATTGGGTTTTGTTAAATCCAAAAATTGTTTTTGTCAACTGGACAATAGTTCTCTCTTTTCGTCGACAATTTTTTCTGTTGTTGAAAAAAACAATTATGGTGAGTTTTGTTTGTATGACATGATGCCTTTATCTTTGTTTTTGTGTGTATGTATATACCAACAAGGAGACTCTTGTTTTTATTTGTTTCTGTTTTGTTTCATTCTTCTATCTTCATTGTGCTTTGAGGTTTGGTGTTATACCGGAGAGTTTGCTATGGTGTTTAATTATTCCTTATGTTGTGGTGGGTGCTTGTGGCTTTTTGTTTGTCTTTGTTGTCAGCCAATGCAGCAAACCATGTGTTGTGTTCATCAATGATTGCAATATTATACGCGACATTTATATCCAAGTTATGCGAAAAGTGTATATGAGAAGTATATACACTCAAATCAAAAATTTCTGGGGTGGTTTTCTGGGTTGACAATACTTTTTGTAAACAAAATTAGATTATGATAGTTCCTACAATCGGTATTGTTAACGATTTTTACAATATTGCGGAAATTCGAAAGTTGTTTTTGTTTTCTATGTTTGGAACAAAAGATGGTATTTTTGGATTTGGATTACAATGTTTGAACAAAACAAATACATTTTTGGAACCAAAACAGATATTTTTGTTCCAACAAAAGCGACAAATATTTTTTCTCTGCGTGTATGTTTCTTCTATGCGCTCGTAACAAACATACTAGGGTCCATTATTATATGTGTTCTTTTACTATCAGATGGATTTGAAAACGCAAAATAAACCGATTTGGGGGCATTAAAAATATACTTCTTTACATTGAAAGTTAATGCGAAGAAGCTCCTCCTTGAAATTCAATCATCAATTTTAATTTTAAGTTAACCGGAACGCTATAAATCTGTTCGGTAAATCCATACTATTACAAAAGAAGACTTATAATAATGGGTGTATGAGTAATAGAATATTATGTATCTTCAGGCAGAGAAAAAATATTTTTCGATTTTGTTGGAACACCAATATCTATTTTTGTTCCAACAATTCATTTGTTTTGTTCAAGCATTGCAATTGCAAATCCAAAAATACCATCGTTTGCTTCAAACATGCAAAACAAAAACGACTTGCGAAATTCCTCAATATTGTAAAAATCATTGAAAATACCTATGTAGGAACTATCATAATCTACAATTTTTACAAAAACTATTGTCAGCCCAGAAAACCTGTTACTGAAATTTTTGATTTGATCGTATATAATTCTCGTATACACTTTCCACACAGCTTTAGTATAAATGTCTCGTATAATATTGGCAAACACTACACATGACCAGGTTTTGAAAGGTCTAACTGAAAAGACAACAAATTGAATGAAGAAACATAACTACTCCATTGCGATCATCCTCCAAACAGCTACCCCAACATAAAGAATACCATAAAACCACAACAAATATGAAAAGAAAACAGATTGTGGTGTAACTCAACTACCAAAACACAAAGAAGAATGAGAAAGAAGAAACAAATAAAAACAAGAATCTCATGGTGTACATATACCAGGGTCGCCCAAGAGTTTCCATCAATGTTTTAGTATGTGTTTATGTATGGGTGAAGAAAACAACAACCACATGATATTTATTGTTTGTTTTTATTCACGTACACTGTAAGTGAGAGAAGCAAATGCAAAAACAACTCAGTGGGCGCCCTCACTATACTTCTTTGCAAAGAAGCTCGACTCTGACATATGCAAAAAAAGAACAAAGATAAAATAAAAAAAAAGTTCAGGGGAACTCAATAAAATTGTTTTTTTCTCCACGTCATCAAATACCGAGAGAAGAGAATAAAATTGTCGAAGAAAAGAGAATAATATTGTCCAGCAGACAAAAACTATTGTTGGATATGACAACTACCACCGACGTAGCCAGGGGGGGGGAGGGCCGGGCCCCCGAAATTATTTTCGATCCCATAGTATATTAGCTTATGTTACACATTTTTTTTATTTTTGAATAAATTTTTAAAATGTTTTAAATTTTTCAAGAAATATGTAAAGTATTTGGAGGAATTATTATAGAGAACTATTTAACTACATTGGTATACTTATTGTCCAACATATTTGAAAGTATAAAGATTAATGAACACGTTAGGCTTTTTGAGCAATTGTCCGCATAGCTGTTGTTAAGTTTTAAGGTGTTGTTTAAGCGTTTATTCGTAATTTTAGGCTGACTGCAAGTGTTACTTAGTTCAGAACAAGATGTTTATTTGTATTTATTGAACGTTTGTTGCATGTTACGTCCAATACTTTGGCTTATAAACAACGTCTAGAAAAAACATTCTTGCGATCTTTTGTTTTTGAAATTTTTGATAAGAGCTATTCAACACTAAAAATAAAAATTAATGTTTGTGGTTTTAAATTTTTGTATATAGTTTCTAACACGTTTTTGTAATGAACTATTTTGAACATCATAACAATTACAAATTCTTTATTACGTTTGAAATTTGCAAAAAAAAAAACAATATCAACCATTTTTTATGATATAATTCTGCTCCACCGCAGTGTCGTCCGTTGAGATTTTTTGAAACTGGTCTCTTGCTACAAATTAGTAAATACCTATTGTACAAAAAAAAAAGATTTTTCTGTCGTATTTTTATGTTTTGTTCGACCTTTCGAATGATAGTAAAAGCAAGATTATTGAGGTTAAAGTTTATATTTTATTTATTGCATATTATTTCCAATATTTCGAAATTACATTTAATTTCATCTCCAGCGATTTTTCTGTCGATTACACATTGAATTGTATTTTGGGAAGTACTTTCAATGGATACACATTTCTACAAATGTTCCATTTTCCTTCTTCGACAAAGGACTTTGTGACGACAATCGAAATTAAAACAAGTAAAAAAGCATTAAGTTCGGCCGGGCCGAACTTTTCATACCCTCCACCATAAAATATTCATTCCTGTCCCCAACTTTAAGTGAGTACATTAAAATGTCAGATAATGTACATAAAATGCTTCATTCGGGAGGTCCTTTTTATGGTGCCTATATCTAACTGTTGACAATTTTTGGTGGGCTAGAAATTGGGAGGTACTGTTATATAGGGGTTATAATAAAACATGGGCCTATGTTGACAGTTTTTGATGAGAGCTTTTAATGTCAAATAACACCTAATTCGGTTAAAAAATTTAGCTAGAATCCTCAAAATATCGAAAATCGGTACATAACGTGGGAACTTCAAATGTCATTAACAGCTAGTTCGAAAGTATCTGGGCTATACGAAAATATGAACTTAAACGAACAATTTTTGTTGCAGAATTTTTGTTGACTTTTAAATTTCAAATTACAGAAAGTTTGTCCAAAAAAATCCTTAGAAAATCGGGATGTTTGTTTTGGGGCTATACAAAAACATGGACTTACGTTCGGTTGAACATTTTAAGTAAAATCCTCAAAGTACCGAAAATCGGGAAGTATCGTTATATTGGGGCTATGTTGAAAATTGTTGATGCAGATGTGTGGTGACCACTACAACCTTCAAATGCCAAATTACAGTTAGTTCTGTTAAAAATTGTAGCTAAAATTGCCAAATTACTGAAAATTGGGAGGTACCGTTACATGGGAGCTATATCCGAACATGGACCTATGTTGACAATTTTTGATGGAGAGGTGTTGTGACCACTAAGAACTTCAAATATCAAATTACTGCTAGTTCGGTTTAATATTGTGGCTAAAATCATCAAATTACTGAAAATCGGCAGGTACCGTTATATGGGGCTTTCTGACAATTTTTGGTGGAGAGGTGTGGTGACCACTAAGAATTTCAAATGTCACATGTTCAAATTACAGATAATTCGGTTAAAACTTGTTGGTAAAATTCTCAAAATACCCGAAATCGGGCGGTAACGTTATATGGGGGCTATTCCAAAACATGGACCTATGTCCACTAGTTATATAAGTTTATTGACATTTAAGAACCCTAAATGTCAATTGATAGCTAAATAAGTCTGAAAATGTAGATGAAAACGTCAAAATGCCGTAAATCGGGGGTACCGTTATATGGGGGCTATACCAAAACGTGGACCTAGGTCCACAACTTTTGTTATATAAGTTTAGTTACACTTAAGAACCCTAAATGTCAAATTATAGCTATATCGGTCTGAAAATGTAGATAAAAACGTAAAAATACCGTAAATCGGGGGGTACCGTTATATGGGGGCTATACCAAAACGTGGACCTATGTCCACAACTTTTGTTATATAAGTTTATTGACATTTAGGAACCCTAAATGTCAAATTATAGCTACATCGGTCTGAAAATATAGCTAAAAACGTCAAAATACCGTAAATCGGGGGCTACCGTTATATGGGGCCTATACCAAAACGTGGACATATGTCCACAAGTTTTGTCACATAAGTTTATTGATATTTAAGAACTTCAAATGTCAAATTATAGCTTCATCGGTCTGAAAATGTAGCTAAAAACGTCAAAATACCGTAAATCGGGGGGTACCGTTATATGGGGGCTATACCAAAACGTGGACCTATGTCCACAACTTTTGTTATATAAGTTTATTGATACTTAAGAACCCTAAATGTCAAATTATAGCTAAATCGGTCTAAAAATGTAGCTAAAAACGTCAAAATACCGCAAATCGGGGTTGCCGTTATATGGGGGCTTTACCAAAACGTGGACCTATGTCCACAAGTTTTGTTATATATGTTTATTGACACTTAAGAACCCTAAATGTCAAATTATAGCCAAATCTGTCTGAAAATATAGCTAAAACCGTCAAAATACCGTTAATCGGGGGGTACCGTTATATGGGGGCTATACCAAAACGTGGACCTATGTCCACAACTTTTGTTATATAAGTTTTTCAACATTCAAGAACCCTAAATGTCAAATTATAGCTACATCGGTCTGAAAATGTAGCTAAAAACGTCAAAATACCGCAAATCGGGGGGTACCGTTATATGGGGGCTATACCAAAACGTGGACCTATGTCCACAACTTTTGTTATATAAGTTTATTGATACTTAAGAACCCTAAATTTCAAATTATAGCTAAATCGGTCTAAAAATGTAGCTAAAAACTTCAAAATACCGCAAATCGGGGGGTACCGTTATATGGGGGCTATACCAAAACGTGGACCTAAGTCCACAAGTTTTGTTATATATGTTTATTGACACTTAAGAACCCTAAATGTCAAATTATAGCCAAATCGGTCTGAAAATGTAGCTAAAAACGTCAAAATACCGTTAATCGGGGGGTACCGTTATATGGGGGCTATACCAAAACGTGGACCGATATAGCCCATCATCGAACTTGACCTGCCTGCAAACAAAAGACGCATTTTCCCAAAATTTCAGCGTCCTATCTCCATTTTTGTGGATGCTAGAGTGATTACCACAGACGGACGGACGGACGGACGGACGGACGTGCTCAGATCGACTTAGAATTTTACCCTGATCAAGAATATATATACTTTATAGGGTCGCAAATGAGTATTTCAATGCGTTACAAACGGAAAAACAAACTTAATATACCCTCCATACTATGGTGGAGGGTATAAAAAACTGGTTGGAAACAGATTCTTCTTCGTAAAAAATCTCAACAAGTATCAGCTTTGCAGACAGGTATATACCCTGAGCCTGTGTAAACTGAAACTTTTATCTATGGACAGACCGAACAACGGCTACACAACCAAAATCTCTTAACCCAAAGCTATATATTAGGAGATTTTCAGAATTGTGTAGCCATTTGCTGACGTATGAACTTGCCAACAAAATATGGATTTTATCATTGATCACAAGTGTTGGGGAGAAGGTACTTGAAGAAATGGACCTGACCAACATAGTTTATTATGGAAGTAGATATTATTTTGGATGTCATTCCTTTTAAAAGATATTGCGCCCACCACTCATTTCAGTTCTTCACCAATGTGGTTCATTTTCGAGTTTAAACTAAGTTTGGACAAAATATTACTAAATCCAAATTTTGGTCCAACTTTGTTGCTCCATTCAAGAAAAATCGCACTTACCGTTTTAGATTGAAATTGAACTTTATATAAGGCTCGCAGAAATATGGCGATAAACAAAGTTTGGACCAACGCAGAATCCGGTTCGAAAGTTGTCGTGCGCACCAACCACTACACCTGATTGCCGTAGGTGTTCTTTACAGCTTTCGGGCCATTTTCTCTGGAAGTATGGACTTGCCCCTTAAAAAAACTTGTACTATAGTAATAGGGGACCCGAGACGTCTTGTTGCAAAAAAGCAAAGCGTTTCCTGAGAGGTCTTTTTGTATATTAATTTATTAATTTCATATTTTTGCTTATATTAAAATTATTAGCATAAAGGAAGTGAAGCCATATTTACTCATTATCCAGAGAGGTCTTAAACTGCACTTCTCTGAAAATTTTAGAAATACTCTGTGGAAGGATATCGATAGAGTGGATCGATATTGTCCATATTCGAAGTTGATCAAAATTTGGAAAAAGTATCACGCAGGCCAAATTTTGGATCGAATCGGTTGATCTGTTTTGAGAATTTTCGTGTTCTCCAGGCAGCCACCCAGATGGACGAACATAGCTAAGTGGACTCCAAATTTTCTGAAACACATTTCTTCCAAACACTCTTTCCCCTTAAAACCATTATTTCGATGAGGCAAAAATGTAGATTGGGAAAAATTGTGTTTATGGATTTTTGTTAAATGAATGTATACATGTATAGACCTTGGATTGGCGCTAGAATTTCATTTTGAAAGAATTCAAGACTGGTTGCCAGAGTTTTCCTAGTTCCTCATCAACTTATAAGAAGATCCAAGATAGGAAACCAGAATTTATATAAGAGAAGTCCGACGATTGTTCCGCGATTGGGTGCTAGAATTTCATTATGGATAGACTCATTATTGCTCAGCATTAGTTCTCTATCAAGAAAACCACTATCAGCCTTCAGAAATTCTTTGCGATAAGATCTACGATTGGACACCAAAATATACTTAGGGAAATAACTACAATTGGTTCCGAAATTGACCATATTCTGACACGGCATCGTGATAAAAGACAAAAAAGAAGACACGTGTCTCGACGTTTTTTCCTTTATTTATATAACTCCCAAATATACCTGTAAATATAAAAAAACTCTACTGGATAAAGCCATGATATCCGAACGTTCCCTCTGCATAAATCAACACGGTGCGCCTTAACTAATTTTAAATGGAAGGTGCTTACACCTGGGAAGTTTTTGCAGATTCTGAAACTACAATGCTCATAGATGAGAAATATCAAGAAACAAAAAAAATCGCCGGAGGGATTTTCAAATAAATCGCGATTTAAGTTCACATTTTTAGGGGTTCTTTAGGTTTTCACGATTTTGCTTGGAAATAGTGAGTCTTATGTAAGTGGCCCTAAAAAATGTTGTAGCTGTGAAAATTCTCCACAAGATTGGCCCTTATGATATTTTCGTAGATTTTACCGTTTTTGAGATATAGAAGTTCAAATTGAGACAATGCACTGACTGTATCGCCTCCTTATAAAACAATATCATGCTCAGTGCGCCTTAACTAACTTTTGATAAAAACCGCTTAAACATGGAAAGATTTCGCGGATTCTGAAACAGCAATGTTCACAGATAAGAAAAATAAAAATAACGGAAAAAATTGCCGTAGGGATTTTTAAATAAATCGCGATCAAAATTCACAATTATAAGGTTTTTTAGGTTTTCACGATTTTGGTTGGAAACCGCAAGTTGTATCAAAATGAGTCTAAAGAAAATGTTGTAGCTGCAAAAATTCTCCACAAGACTGGCCTTAAGGTTTTTTGTAGGTTTTACCATTTTTGAGATATAGAGGTTCAGTTCAAATTTTTAGGTTTTTATCTTAAGTCTTCAAGATTTTACTTGGAAACCTCAAGTCATATCAAAATGGGACTAAAGAAAATGTTGAAGCTGTGAAAATTCTCTACAAGACTGGATGACTTATTTTTTCCTAGGTTGTACCATTTTCAATATATATATGTTTAATTTGGGAAATTGCAGTAATGACATTGTTTTATAAGGAGGCGATACAGTCAGTGCATTGTCTCTATTTAAACTTCTATATCTAAAAAACGGTAAAACCTACGAAAATATCGTAAAGGTCAGTCTTGTGGAGAATTTTCACAGCTACAACAATTTTTAGGGCCATTTACATAGGACTCACTATTTCCAAGCAAAATCGTGAAAACCTAAAGAACCCCTAAAAATGTGAACTTAAATCGCGATTTATTTGAAAATCCCTCCGGCGATTTTTTTTTATTTCTTGATATTTCTCATCTATGAGCATAGTAGTTTCAGAATCTGCAAAAACTTCCCAGGTGTAAGCACCTTCCATTTAAATTTGCTTAAGGCACACCGTGTCAATTCTCCACTAATCCCATTTTCCTTCCATAAATTGATCAATATAATTGGAGTGGAAAATTGAAGCCGTGATTTTGAACTTTTGTGAAGTATGAAACAAAGGAAAGGTCATCAAAATTCCATGTAAACAAAAAAATTAAATGTTAAGATATTCCTAAGGTTTTCCGATTGTATACACTTTCTTTTGGGCTTACCGAAGTGATATCACTGAATTACATAACATTCACTGTAGTTGTGAGTTATTTGATAAATGATACTCCCTAAAATATATGCGATTAATAATATAACCATTGTTTTGAACATATATTGTCGAAAAAAAAACAAGGGACATTGGCCAAGAAGTCTTACGTCATTTTAATTAAAATATATAAATTAACATTATCAGTAATATAAGTCTAAAATAAGGTTTACGTCTTTGCTAAATAAGAAATTTTCGCTAACATGAACTTTCAAAATTTTGGTCAGGTTGGTGCTGCTCAACAGCAAAACATTTCACTATATTTTCAGTTTTTTTAAGGTTCAAGAGATATGGCGCCTTGAAAAAGACGTTCTGTAAAAATTATGTCCAAAGAAATATTCATAACTTCTTTAATATTGGTCCAATTTGAAAAAAATCTTTTTTTTATGTTTTGTTGTTTTATCAGCTATTTAATAAAAAATAGAAAAAAATTGCACAGTGGGCTTGGATGCAATTTTCGCGATTTAATATTTAAAATCAAATTTTATCAATGATTCTACTCTTCGATTTTCTTAATTTTTTTGTATTAAACTACGATTAATTACAAAAATGTTAAGTCCTATTTCGTAGTGGGATTCGAATAATTACTATTTTTCTAAATTTTTTTAAATTCGTCAATACAAATTTTCCTTTATACCAGTGTTGTTATTTTACCAAAAAATAATCAATTTTTTAACATTTGTTTTCTAGTTTTATTTGGGAATTTATCTTACACATCTTAAAAACTACGTCATTTTTCGATTTGGAGAATGGCTTAGCTGTTCTTGTATCAGCCGGACAATAAACTAACTAAATTATTGGACAAAAAACTACAGCTTGGGAATTATATGAATGGGCATCCGAGCCAAATAATCTACCAAATATACGAAGGTTTTGAATTTGAGATATGCAATGGCTAAATCTATCGAGGGTACAAAACTACTTCATTAGTAATACCCAATAATGCTGGTACTATAATTGCTAAACATTTTCAAAATAGGAATTAACATTTATATAATTAATCGTAGTTTAATACAAAAATATTTCAAGAAAATCAAAGAGTACAATCATTGATAAAAACTGATTTTAAATTTTAAATCGCGAAAATTGCATCCAAGACAACATTTTTTTTCTATTTTGTATTAGATAAATAAATACATAAAAAGGCCTTTAGGATTGTTCCATGAATTGTTCTATTCTTAAAAATGCATATTATCGCCACTACACTAAGGTGGGAGAATTGTTCAAATGCCTTTTTGATTTCGTCCGCTGCTACATCTACATTTCAAGGCTTGTACTAACATTGTTCTACACATAAAAGTCATTGTGTCTTTGCTAAAGCGAATTCAGGACAAACACCTACATGTTGAGAAATCTGGCAACAGTAGACGAAAACTTAGATAAATAAAAAGAATAACAGCGTGTTTTTGTAAAAAGTTTTTGCCCATTCGTTCGTCGACTTCATGAACGAAGACACAATTTGGTTTTCATAGCGGTTGACGTTTGTATTCGTGTGACAAACAAATGAAAGCTTTTTATTTTCGTAATTTTTTGGATTTCGCAACAAAATCAGACGAACGATACGTCAAAAATAAACGAATGGAAAAGACCCATCGTTTTGAAGGAAAATTAAATAATTTGAGTAATTAATGGCACAAAGCACACGAAAACTGGAAGGGAATGCAATTTTATTTATTTCCATAGAAGCACACGCGTATATGTACATCTGTTTCTTCATATTATCACAATTATTTTTGGACAAATTTGATTACATTTTTTCTTATTTTTTGTTTGACATCTGTGTATCGGGGTTGCCATCAAGTAACACATTTTACGTGCAGATGCCTATGCAAAATTCACAAAATAAGTATCATGGAAACCCTGAAATATAAAAGCTTTTATAAAATAGACGAAAGCTTTCAGATAAAAACGAATGGTTCGTAAAATTTTACAAGAACCAAATTTTGAACGTATACGTTTTAGTACGAACGGTTCGTGTGACAGGCAAGCATTTTTTTGTGTAGTAATCTTTTTAAGTTGGGAAGTCAAGTTCCAATCGCGAACTTAAAACGCGTTTTTCTCGAAACTTGATTTTTTGAAATGTGTCACTCTTTGAGTAAATGAGCGATATATATATATAAAATGCTCCTGTCGCGGTGTTTGACATTAAACTCCTCCGACACGGCTGGACCGAATTTGATGAAACTTAGATAAATAAAAAGAATAACAGCGTGTTTTTGTAAAAAGTTTTTGCCCATTCGTTCGTCGACTTCATGAACGAAGACACAATTTGGTTTTCATAGCGGTTGACGTTTGTATTCGTGTGACAAACAAATGAAAGCTTTTTATTTTCGTAATTTTTTGGATTTCGCAACAAAATCAGACGAACGATACGTCAAAAATAAACGAATGGAAAAGACCCATCGTTTTGAAGGAAAATTAAATAATTTGAGTAATTAATGGCACAAAGCACACGAAAACTGGAAGGGAATGCAATTTTATTTATTTCCATAGAAGCACACGCGTATATGTACATCTGTTTCTTCATATTATCACAATTATTTTTGGACAAATTTGATTACATTTTTTCTTATTTTTTGTTTGACATCTGTGTATCGGGGTTGCCATCAAGTAACACATTTTACGTGCAGATGCCTATGCAAAATTCACAAAATAAGTATCATGGAAACCCTGAAATATAAAAGCTTTCAGATAAAAACGAATGGTTCGTAAAATTTTACAAGAACCAAATTTTGAACGTATACGTTTTAGTACGAACGGTTCGTGTGACAGGCAAGCATTTTTTTGTGTAGTAATCTTTTTAAGTTGGGAAGTCAAGTTCCAATCGCGAACTTAAAACGCGTTTTTCTCGAAACTTGATTTTTTGAAATGTGTCACTCTTTGAGTAAATGAGCGATATATCTATATATATATAAAATTCTTCGAGTCTGCCATGATGTTCGAAATTAAACTCCTCCAAAACGGCTGGACCTAATTCGATGAAATTTTGTATGTGGAGTTTTTAGGTCTGAGAATAGGTTTTTAGCTATTTTTTATACTGGTCAGTGGAGTGACCAGGGTACCTCCCCCACAAAATTTTTTAAGAAAACGTGAAATAAAAGTTAATTTTGAACGAATTGTTTAAAAATTTATTGCAATACTATGGTAATAACTGTCTTGATCCTGAATGGTCATCTCGGAAGTGGAATATCGCGGTCAGCCCAATGTTTTAAAAATTTATAATTATAGGTAATATGCTTAATTACTAATATTAACTACAAAAATATTGACTACAAAAACGCTATAAACACTGGCTTCAATAATTGGGAAAGCGCGATCAACCCCACATTTTGGAATACAGTACAACCCAAATAATGTTAAATGTCCCTTGACCGAAATTCCAAAAAATCGATTGAGATCAGGCAAAACATAATTTCAAAGATGTTTAAATAACTAGAACGTCTAAAAATATGCATTGGTCAATAAGCGTTGGGCCAGCAATTCGGTGTATCTATAACCTATCTAAATGTATGTATATAGGATTTTTAAGACTGGCATGATTTCCTAAATTAAACTTCCGAATCGGCTGGACCGAATTGGATGAAATTGTGTGTAGGTTCATTAGGTGGGAGAATACCGACAATAGAGGATGTGGGGGACCTCCCAATAACGGGTTTTAACAAATCGCTAAATATCAACTCAATTGCAATTGTGGCCTCTGCTTTATTCTTACTGATTAGATTTACAAATTTAGTAAGTGGGACAGCAAACATGGCATGAACATTGACTTCAGTGCTTGGAGTAACTCGATCAAGACCACGTTTTTTTAATACAGCAAATTCCAGATAAACCCAATAGCATTTTGAAGTCATTTTTTATGAATCACAGATGTTTTCATGTTTGGGAGTGCAAAATAATATCGTGTTCAATGAAACATTTCTCTGTTAACAAGAAGTAAAAACGACGTTAAGTTCGACCGGCCCCAACTTTTATGCACACCACAATAAATTATATTGAAATCAGGTTACAGCCATTCCGGTAGAATAATGTGGCTAAAACATTCAAAATCCCCAAAAATCGGCAGGTATCGCTTTATGAATGAAAACATGGATTTATACCGACAATTGTCTGCTAAAATATTTGATACCTCCAAATATGGCTATATTTCTGTTGAATAATGCAGCTAAAACCTTGAAAATATTGAAAATCGGAAGGTATCGTTCAATGAAGGCTATATAAAAAACTTCTACCGAATATTATATGCGGGAATGTTTTATACTCGCAATGAAGACAACACACCAAATTGCCATAGCCATTTCGGTGGGATAATGAGTCTTAAACCTCCAAATTATCAAAACTCGATAATTCTTTGCAGAAATGGTTTATACTCCCAAGGAAGGCTAAGTACCAATCATAGTCATTTCGTATGAATAATGTGGCTATAAACTTGAAAATACCGAAGATCGAGAGGTACCGTTCAATGAAGACTATTTAGAAACCTGGACCTGTACCGAATATTCTATGTTTTATACCCACAAATAGCCTTAAGAAAGCACGATCAGCATTCGGTCGCCTCAATAAAACATGGAGAGCAACGAGCATATCAACAAAAACAAAAATGAGACTATTCAATGCATGCGTAAAAAGCACACTCCTCTATGGAAGTGAAACGTGGTTGAAGACTAAGATCATAGCCCAAAGACTGCAAACGTTTATTAACAAGTGTCTACGAATAATACACAGAATATGAGGAACCTATAGGAAAGCAAATTAAAAGACGGAAATGGAAGTGGATAGGACACACACTTCGTAAATCACAAGAAAGTATTGCAAGAGCAGCATTAGAATGGAACCCACAAGGCACAAGAAGACCGGGAAGACCAAAGAACACATGGCGACGAACAGTGCTTGCCGAATTGAATAAGATCAACAAATCATATAATGAAATAAAAGTAATATGTAATGATAGAATAAGTTGGAAAAACATTGTAGAAGTCCTATGTTCCCATGAGGAATAAATAAAGGGAAAAAAATACCCACACTGAATGCTAAATACCAAATTGCAGCCATTTCGGTGGGATAATGAGATTAAAACCTAGGGTAGTTCTATCAAAACGTGGACCTATGCTGATAATCCTTTGCAAAAATGCGTTATGCCTCTAAGGGAGACTAAATACTAAAGTATTGTCATTCCGGTAGGATCATGCAGCTAAAACCTTGAAAATTCCGAAAATCGGGCGGTCAGTCGGTGCTATATCAAAATGTGAACTGATATAACCAATTTTCAATACCAAACATGCTACGAGAAAAAATAGAACCTTCTGCACCAAATTGAAAAGCCCTATGTAAAATATCGCGAGCTGTATATTGATTTCAACAGATAGACGGACAGAATCATAAAGTTAATTATACGCTTCATATTATGGTGGAGGCTATAATTAAAGTATTTTCTATTTTACATCTGGAGATACCATTGCATGAGGGTTATACCAAAACGTCGATGTATCGTCAATTTGGTTCGAATATCGTGAGGTATCAATATTAGATAGACAAGTTGTTGATAGACTACTAAGCCTTACACGGAAATCCAAAACGACGGGCCAGCAACGCGGAACCGGGTCAGCTAGTATATATATAAAATGCTCCTGTCGCGGTGTTTGACATTAAACTCCTCCGACACGGCTGGACCGAATTTGATGAAATTTTGCATGTGGAGTTTTTAGGTCTGAGAATAGGTCGTAAGCTATTTTTTATACGGCTAAGTGTAGTGACCGGTGGACCTCCCCATATTTTTTTTTTAAGAAAACGTGAAATCCAAGATATTTTTGACCGTATTGTTTAAAAATGTTTTACAATACTATGGTAATTACAGTATAGTCTCGATAATCCGGACACTCGTTAATCCGGACAACGCTGTAATCCGGACACTAGAATTTTTACATTGTAGACTCGGCAATCCGGACATCTCATATTTTTCGTACTTCAATAATTCGACATCAATATTTTTCCTATCTTGAGCATTAGATTTTTATTTATTTCCTTGACGTTTTGGTTGTTAGCAATTGCAATTGGTGTATAAATAAGAAAAATTGAGTTTCTTCAAATTTTTCGGTCCACATCTCGTCTAGCCACTTTTGACTCAGTTATACCGTCAATATGGAATTAACTATTTGAATCAGTCGAATGATTTTCTACCCTTCATGATGACTATGATAAGCAACAGTATTTTAAACCTAGCGTTAACTACCCTAGTTCCCTTAAAAATCGATGTTGGGGTTTCCTTTCCTCTAAAGGAATAAACCAATTCCCTCCGATTAGTGAGAAAGTCCCTTGGAACTGTGTAAGGTATTCCAATGATATTTTACCTAGGAATTTTTAAAACATTTAAAGCGTTGGGGTTAATAGCTTAGTTTTAAGATTTAGATCCTTTAGATTCTTAAATTAATTTTTTGAGTTACCGACAAAAATCGCTAAAAATAAAAAGCTGAATGATGAATGAAAAGTTTATATAAAATTTGACAGCACTCTTGCATAGGCAGAACTTAAGTTAGAACTTTGGCCGTTAACTTACTGAAAAATAGCATTAATTACAGAAATTATAAGCAATTCGGTAATACAAAAAATTAGAGAATCGCATTTCTTGTATAGAAATTTTAATAAATTATTATTTAAACAACGTATAAACTACTTTTATTTTCAATCTTTGATATACAAAACCACCGGCAACTACGAATTGTTGTATTGTATTTTTGTAATTATACCACCAATAGATTTAAATTCCATTGTCTAATACCCCGGATTAACCCAGTGGGTTTGGGTTTCAAATGTCAATTCGAAGGGCAAACGTCAAATAAATCCTAATAAAGTGGGTAAACCCCGCAAACAACTCTAATGTAACTGTAATATTATTCGAAGGCTGCAACATACATATATATTAAACAATACCCTTTTTTGGTTTCGACCATGGTCTCTCTCGTGCACGAGATAAAGTCAGTTGCTGATGTTCATAGAAATGGCTAAAATATATTCATTATATTGAGATGAGTGCATTTGAATTTTGAAATTATATCTCAAGTCGTAAGAGGATATTGTCCCTTGGACACTTAAAATCAATATTTGTACATGGGCTACAAAGTTCATATCCTTGAAAAAAAAACACTATGAAAAAATTAACACCAATTATAAATTACGCAGGAGGAGTAAAATTAAGAAGTAAATTTGGTAGCCAGAAAAGCTGCCTTAAATGATATTTGCTTAATATGAATTTGTTTACTTAAAATGTCAGGTTATTATCTAGTAAACGTTCGATATTAATGATTTTAACTTACAAAATTATGTGTTTTTGTGACAACTCGGTAATCCGGACAATTCGATAATCCGGAATCGCCGAAACATGTGGTGTCCGGATTATCGAGAATATACTGTACTATCTTGACCCTGAATGGTCATCGCGGAAGTAAAATATCCGCAAAATCCGCAAAAATAAACACTGGCTGCAATAAGTTAGATATCGCGATCAACTTCACAATATGGAATACAGTAAAATCCCGATAATTTGAAATTCCAAGACAATAGATTTTGATATCAGCCAAAGTTCTTCAAAACGTCCAAATAGGAGATTTCAATGCAAAATATCATAGAATAACGGGAAGTTGTGGTCCCGAGTGACCTCGAGCACAAATTATTCGACGTATTGGTATACAAAACATTGATTATTGTGGTATATATCATTAGTTGGTGTTTTGGTAGTAGAAATCCGCGATCGCGTCCGAAAAAAAACTTTATAATTATAAAACTTTATAATTTCAAAAAAGATTCATACATTTACTACGTGGAACAAAAAAACCCCATGAACACTGACTTCAGTGTTCGGAATACCTGGATCAAAACCACGTCTTTAAGTACAGTAAAGTCTCGATAATTCCAACTTGCATTTAAAGGTCATTTTTCATGAACTACTGAAGGTTTTATGTTTAGGAGAATAAAATAAAAACGTGTTCAATGAAACAGCACTTGGTAAACAAAATGTAAAAACGGCGTTAAGTTAGGAAATATTCCATGAGGGAAGGTTTTGTACGCACAATGAAGACTAAATACCAAAATGTAGCCATTTCGGCAATGAAACTAAAACCTCCAAAATATATATAATCGGGAGGTACTGTTCTACTGTAGCTATATCAGAACGTAGAACTTAACCAATAATTTTGTGTAGAAATATTTTATGCCTCCAAGGGAGACTTAATACCGAATTATTAAAGCCATTTCGGTTGATTTACTTAGCTAAAACCATTCAAATTGCCGAAAACTGGGAGGTACCCTTCTGTAGAAAACCGGAAGGTACCCTGGGCCTGTACCGATCATTCTATGCGAATATATCCTCAACGAACACTAAACACCAAATTTAAGCATCTTCGGTAGGATAATGCGGCTAAAACCTTAAAAATACCGAAAATCGGGTTTTGTGCCAAATTACAAACTTCTATGTTAAATATTGCGAGCTGTATCTAGATTTCAGATGAAGGACATCGCTATATTGGCTTATTTTTATGCTTATCAAGAATATTTCGAAGTGTTACAAATGGAATGAAGTAAAGTGGAACAATTAGTTTTCTTTCGTTCATGAAGAAGACTAAATACCAATTTTCAGGAAGTTCGGTAAAACAATGTGGCTAACCTTCAAAATACCGAAATTCGGGAGGTACCGTTCCATATCGATCTATACCTACCAATTTCTGGCGGAAAGTTCTTAGACTCAACGAAGACTAAATACCAAATTTTCGATATTTCGGTAAAACCTTCAAAATGCCAAAAATCAAGAGGTACGCTTCTATGGGGGATATAGGAACCCGCGGACCTAAAGTGATTATTCTCTTCTGGAATATTTTATAACCCCATGGAAAACTAAATAACAATTTTTAGTCTTTCGGTGGGATATTGACATCACAACCTTCAGAATTACGAAAACTATATCGAAACGTGGGCCTATGCCGACGAAATTCAGTCAGAAAGGCTTTTACGTCCAACAAAGACTAAATACCAAATTTCAGCCATTTCGGTGGGTTGCTGTGGTCACAACCTTCAATATACCGAAAATCGGGAGGTACGGTTCTATGGGGCATATACTAAGGCTAGGTCTACGCCAAATTTAATATGGAACGTTTAATACCCCATATTAAAACCAAATACCAAATTTCAACCATTTCAATATTGAGGCCACAGCCTTCAAAATAACGGAAATAGGGAGGTACGTTCTATGGGGGCAGCACTAAGGGAACGTTTTATACCCCCAACGATGACTAAATCCAAATTTCGGTCATTTTGGTTTGATAATAAATCTACAACCTTCAAAATACAGCAAATTGGGAGGTACCGTTCTATGGGGGCCATATGGAGGCTTGGGCCTATACTGACAAAATTCTGAGAGAAAGTTGTATTCCCCCAACGAAGACTAAGTACCAAACTTCGGTCATTTCGGTGTGATAATGAAGGTAAAACCTTCAAAATACAGAAAATCGGGTGGTACCGTTCTATGGGGGCTACATCAAAACGTGAAACCATATAGCCCTTTTGCAATACCAAACATCCTAGGAGTAATAGAAACTTCAGTACCAAATTACAAAGGTCTATCTTAAAAATTGCGAGCTGTATCTTGATTTCAACAGACGGACGGACAGATGGATATGGTTATATCGACTTAGAATTTTACCCTGATCAAGAATATATATACTTTATAGGGTCTCCGATGAATATTTCGATGTGTTACAAACGAAATGACAGATTCAATTATACCCTCCATATTATGGTGGAGGGCATAATACATAATAACAATACCTAAAATAAATATAAACTAGTTAAAGATATATATTTTTTAAGTTTTATATCATAAATGCAAATTAAATATTGTAGAAAAATTTTCATCGACCGAACTTAAAACACACACGTAGGTTGTTTCGCTTAGCCTGAGCAAAAAATAGTCACGGTCCACACTAGCGTGAATTCATTGAAAAATGTCATGGTATAACAAATATAACAAATACATCTCAACAACCACATAGAAATTTGTTTTTGTTTGTAATGTTAGTGTCAAAGATATATGTAAACAAAATAAGAAAGTGTCTATAAATTATTTGAATTTAAAAAACTAATAATTTTTCACATTTGATTTTATATTTTGGAAAACATAAATGAAAATTCGTTACATTTTCAATTTGAATGTTTCCACATCATTCCACTAAATGCATCTTTTCTTGCAGAAAGTAGAATTCTTACAAAAATATTTGGGGTCGCTGGAATTTCATTGAAAAAGTAAAACCTGGTTCAATCTCTTGTTTTTGAAATCAAATAAGCACATGTTTATTAGGACTTTATTTTTTCAAATTTAACAAAATACCTCACATATTAACGAACGTTGTACCGCCTCTATAAGCGGTGTGTTATTGTGCGACACGTCGTTCGGACTTGGAGGAGGTTACAATAATTGATATGAAGAAGTCTTTCTGGGAAATAGTTTTTTTTTCGGAATGATATATTTTTTCCTCAAAAAATATATATTCCTAATGTACATCGAAATAGAAATAAATAAATAAAATGTCGTATGGAATTTGACACTAACGTTACAACCCAGTTCAGTCAGCTGTGTACTGTTGTTACCTTTTATTGTTCTACCATAGAAATTATGAAATTATTGTTCATCATGAAATTATGCGTTCTTAGATAGAGTTTCCAACTACAACATATGAGATATTATTCAACTATGGGGCTCCCCAAAAATCCCCAGAAATATTTGTTTTTCCCTAATAATTCCCCAAGTGAAATATAGTGAAAATTTTATTTTTTATCATCCATCATAGGGTATATCAATCTTTTTCGTTTTTAACTCATGGAAATAATTAGGATAAAAGAGATATAATAAATAATAAAAGAGAAGAGATAATAAAAGAGATAAAAGAGGATAAAATGTTGTTACGATGAAGTACTGTAAGTCCGTCCGACCGTTGTAATCACCTTAATGCTTAGTTTACATTTACGAAATCCGCCCGATTTCAACTGTGTGCAACCCCTATATAACTAAAACTCTACAACTTTGGCTTTTAATGTTTTCAGCAATATTTTCCAAACAAAAGAGGTAAGATGTCCACACTAAAAATATTCCAAATAAGTCCACGTTTTGATACAATCTCCATACAACATACATACATGTGATCCCACAAAATCGCCGAAAGATCCAGGGAGACTTCTCTCATATCAATAAGTGCACGCCGATTCATTTTGGCTCAATGATATGAGACCTACGTTTCATGGTCGAAATTTATTATTAGAAGTTTTCAGTGTCCTGGTACTGCTATTTAAGGTGTTTCGAATGTTTTATTTAAATATTTCGGTAAATTGGTCTTCGGTTTCCTGTAAAAACATTTCAAGGTAGAACCAGAAATCTTTGTGTCCGTATATAATGGCGCTGTCAAACCTAACGTCTTCTTTAATTGCCATTATTAATATTTCGTTATTGCCACAGTGATGATGGAAAATGCAATTTCGGAACAACTTCTTCTAGAGCCTTTTTGTTGCTACTATGGGGAATAGTAGTTCAGTATTTGTTAATAAATATTCGATATCAAAAAGCAGTGATATCTTCGCGGAAACTGTACATAGAACTATTATACTTGAAAACCCATGGCATTTTATTAATTTCATGTGCGATCTGTACTTTTATTACAAAAACTTAATTTCAATTGTGTTTTTGTTAACCACTGTAGTGGTTACCCACTCCGTCGGGTACCTCCCACACACTTTGGATATCGTAATATTTCTTCGAATATTAGATGAAATTCGAAGGTAGTGCTTATAGGTCCACTCCTTCCGGTACCTTCCCCACAAAAGTTCGAAAATATTCGCTAAAATGGTACGCGCGATACCTCATGGGCCTAACCAGGATCCTACAAAACAGATCATTCGTATATAAAAACAAGTGAGCCAAGGCTATAGTCGCGTCGGGGCCGACTATGTGATACCCTACACCACTACCCCTGTTCATTAGCTTTTGACTAATAAAATTCAAAATATTAAAATTGGGATAGTTTAGCGCCTTTGCTCTGAATGTCTTCATTAACACAGGTCAATTTTTTTGAAACGCATTTAAGTGCATCGACAGTACAACCCAAATAAAAAATGGAAAAGTGGGATGTATGCCAACCATCAATAGGCTTCTTTCTCTGTTAGACCCCCATCAACCCCCAAAATTTCGTGAGGATCCGATCAAAATTTCGTAGTGTGATTGCACAAAAATGGAAAAAGGGATGCATTACCGACTATTGCAATATCTCTGTTGTTTGACCACCTATGACAACCTATTTCACATCGTTGTAAAGGTGATATTTTCTACTTTCCTTGCCAGGTTTTGCATTCGATATACCTCCTACAGAAGGGAGATATTAACTTTGAAATAAAACGTTGGTCTTTTTTCCAAATATTTTTTATTGTTGTTGGCTTTGTATTGTTGGACTGCAAAATAATACTTGTTGTGTATTTATTTCAGCTAAAGTCCATACTTTGTTGCTTCAAAATTTGAAGAAACAAAATGTTTAACAGTGGGTATTGAAATTGATTACTACGAGCGGAGGCAGAGAATACTATAGTTTCGGAAGCAGCCAAACTTCCTCATCAGTTCTCTTAACCGCTGACTCTGTATCAATAAACAGGTCAATAAGAGTGACCAGAAAATTAAACAGAACGAGAAATTTTCTGTATCCTCCTAAATCTGTTGACCGCACAATTGAGTCAGAATAATCAAAATCATATACCCACTACTGTTTTTATGCTGTCTTTGCATCGCAAAGAAGACAAGCATGACTACGCATAAAGCAAAAACAACATTTTGTTGTGATCTCTGCTTACTGCAAACAACACTACTTATGCTAGTCTTCTTTGCGATGCAAAGACAGCATAAAAACAGTAGTGGGTATATGATTTTGATTATTCTGACTCAATTGTGCGGTCAACAGATTTAGGAGGATACAGAAAATTTCTCGTTCTGTTTAATTTTCTGGTCACTCTTATTGACCTGTTTATTGATACAGAGTCAGCGGTTAAGAGAACTGATGAGGAAGTTTGGCTGCTTCCGAAACTATAGTATTCTCTGCCTCCGCTCGTAGTAATCAATTTCAATACCCACTGTTAAACATTTTGTTTCTTCAAATTTTGAAGCAACAAAGTATGGACTTTAGCTGAAATAAATACACAACAAGAAATATTTTTTAGTCACATTCCGACCCCTGAATAATATCCGCCCATTATCAAAAATCAAATGTTTTTTTTCCTCTGTGGGACCCCCAATGACACCCAAAATTTCGTGACGATCCAATTAAAATTGCGACCTGTAGCGTGATTTCCAAAAAAGTGGAAAAATGGGATGTATTACCGACTATTGCGATATCTCCGTTATTTGGATACCTACGCCAACCTGCTTTACATCATTGTAATGATGGGATTTTTTACTTTCATTGTCAGACTTTTCTTTTGGAAGGTCCCGAACCAAAGCTGTGATATTCGTCATTATTATTAAAATCGCAAAAATGAAAAGTTGTGTTTTATTAGCGGCTTTAGCGATATCTTCGTTGTTTGACCACCAACGACAACCTACGTAACATCGTTGCAAAGGTGATTTTTTCTACTTTCATCAGCAGGTTTTGCTTTTGATATACCCCTTTTAGAAGCGGAGATATTCGCTTTGAAATAAAACGTTGACTTTTTCTATAATTTTTTTTGCCCATTCCGACCCCTGAATATTATCCGACCATCACCAAAATCAATAGGCCTCTTTCTCTGTAGGATCCCCATTAGCCCCCAAAATTTCGTGACGATCCGATCAAAATTGCGACCTGTAGCGTGATTACAAAAAATGAAAAAAATGGGATGTATTGCCGACTATTGTGATATCTCCGTTATGTGGCCACCTACGCCAACCTACTTTGCATCACTGTAAAGATGGGATTTTCTACTTTCACAGTCAGACTTTGTTTTTGGAAGATCCCCAACCGAAGCTGTGATACTCGTCATTATTATTAAAATCGCAAAAATAAAAAGTTGGGTTCTATTAGCGGCTATTGCGATATATTCGTTGTTTGATCACCTACGAGAACCTACTTTACATCATTAGAAAAGTGATATTTTCTACTTTTACTGTCAGGTTTTGATTTCGATATACCTCCTACAGAAGGGAGATATTAACTTTGAAATAAAACGTTGGTCTTTTTTCCAAATATTTTGTTTGTCACATTCCGACCCCTGAATAATATCCGACCATTATCAAGAATCAAGAGGTTTTTTCCTCTGTGGGACCCCCAATAACACCCAAAATTTCGTGACGATCCAATTAAAATTGCGACCTGTAGCATGATTTCCAAAATGTGGAAAAATGGGATGTATTACCGACTAACCTGCTTTACATCATTGTAATGATGGGGTTTTTTACTTTCATTGTCAGACTTTGCTTTTGGAAGGTTCCGAACCAAAGCTGTGATATTCGTCATTATTATTAAAATCGCAAAAAAGAAAAGTTGTGTTCTATTAGCGGGTTTTGCGATATCTTCGTTATTTGACCACCTACGACAACGTTGACTTTTTCTCCAAATAAGTTTTTTGCCCATTCCGACCCCTAAATATTATACGACCATCACTAAAATCAATAGGCTTCTTTCTCTGTAGGATCCCCATTAGCCCCCAAAATTTCGTGACGATCCGATCAAAATTGCGACCTGTAGCGTGATTACAAAAATATGACAAAATGGGATGTATTGCCGACTATTGTGATATCTCCGTTATGTGGCCACCTACGCCAACCTACTTTGCATCACTGTAAAGATGGGATTTTCTACTTTCACAGTCAGACTTTGTTTTTGGAAGATCCCCAACCGAAGCTGTGATACTCGTCATTATTATTAAAATCGCAAAAATAAAAAGTTGGGTTCTATTAGCGGCTATTGCGATATATTCGTTGTTTGATCACCTACGAGAACCTACTTTACATCATTAGAAAGGCGATATTTTCTACTTTCATGGCCAGGTTCCGCTTTTGGTATACCCCACATTGAAGCTGAGATATTCGCTTAGGAAAAAAACGTTGTCTTTTTCTCCAAATAAGTTTTTTGCCCATTACGGCCCCTAAATATTATCCGACCATCACCAAAATCAATAGGCTTCTTTATATGTCTGACCCCCATTAACCCTCAAAATTTCGTGACGATCCGATCAAAATTGAGACCTGTAGCGTGATTTCCAAAAAAGTGGAAAAATGGGATGTATTACCGACTATTGCGATATCTCCGTTATTTGGTCACCTACGCCGACCTACTTTACATCATAGTAAATCAGGGATCTTCTACTTTCATAGCCAGGCTTTGCTTTTGGAAAGTCCCCAACCAAAGCTGTGATAATCGTCATTATAATTAAAATCGCAAACATGAAAATTTGGGTTTTATTTGCGACTATTGTGATATCTTCGTTCTTTGATCACCTACGAGAACCTACTTTACATCATTAGAAAAGTGATATTTTCTACTTTTACTGTCAGGTTTTGATTTTGGTATACCCCGCATAGAAGCTGAGATATTCGCTTTGGGAAAAAACGTTGTCTTTTTATCCACATAAGTTTTTTGCCCATTCCGACCCCTAAATATTATCCGACCATCACCAAAATCAATAGGCTTTTTCGCCTCCGGGACCCCCATCAACATCCAAAATTTCGTGACGATCCTATCAAAATTGCGACCTGTAGCGTGATTACAAGGTTTAGATGGACAGACGGACGGACGGACGGACACACATAGCCAGATCGACTCAGCTCGTCGAGACATTCATTTTGGTATATATAAGTATGGGTCTACGACCATTATTTCGATGCGTTACAAACTTTTTGGCCAAAACCAACTTATAATACCCTCCCCACATAGTGGTGTAGGGTATAATTATAAATATTACGAAAAAACAAACATTTTCAACAAACCACACAAACTCAGGTTGTGGCCTCAATAATCCACCGAAATGGAGATTAGCTAGATAGATCTTAAATAAAATTAGGGCAGTACTTCTCCATTCGGTACTCCCACTTTTGATCTTACGGAACATGGATTTTTGGCCTCGGAATTTGATAAAAAATTTTGCTTTCTAGCCACAGCAATGAACTGGTAAAATTTGACAATAATTACTGCCTTTAAAGCAATTTCGTGAAAATTCACCGTTGGTCACTGAGGGCCCAGTGGCACTTTTTAACATATTCCAATTATGCTCAAACTTTGGCAATCTTAAAATCTAAAAATCCAACATCGATTTTTTCCCTTTGAGTTCAAACCAACCTAAGCCTCCATAGAAAAATACCTCCAGATTTTCGGTATTTATCACACCGAAATGGATGAAAATGGTATTTAGTCTTCTTTGGGGATACAAAACTTTCCCCCAGAAATTCGTCAGTATAGCTTCACGCCTTAAAATTACAAGTACTTTTTTATCAGTGACGTAGGGGATGGAAGATACCAAGGAACGGTCCTGACCGGTTTTAACATGGCAAAGCCCAGGATTTATCTTGGTCCCTCTTTCATCCCAAGTGGACACTGACCTCCCCGTGGTGTCACCTGGGGAACTGCCTTTAACACCCGTTAAAGGTAGTGAGCTAACATGTGCCGCGCGTTCACCCATAAGAACGTTAAAAACTTGGGTTTGGGCGTCGGGTTAGTAACCCTCCCCTAGAAAAAACAGCCTACTATGAAAAAACGAAAGAAAAGAAAAACAAACCCCTCTAAAGTTGACGAACCCCGCAAACGTTTTAAGGACCATGATCTGCGAATCTGCACCTGGAATGTTCGCACTCTTTATAGAGAAGGTGCAGTCTTCGCATTGGCAGACGTACTTGAAAAGTACAAGACCGATATTACTGCCATACAGGAAATACGATGGATTGGGAAAGGCGTCACAACAACACCTAAAGGTGACGCACTGTATTATAGCTGCCATGACGTAAAGCATGAGTTTGGTTGTGGATTCGTAGTTAGTCGGAGACTAAAACATCTTGTATCCAGCTTCACTCCAGTGAATGAAAGACTTGCTGCAATTCGAATAAAAGCTAAATTCTTCCTAAATTCTCCCACTGAAGAAAAGGATGAACAGACCAAAGATATATTTTACGAGCGCTTAGAAGAAACATATGACCGTTGCCCTGCCCATGACATTAAAATCATTCTACGCGATTTTAATGCCAAAATTGGAAAGGAGAATATCTTTGGCCCAACAGTCGGGAAATTCAGTCTCCATAGTGAAACATCTGACAATGGTATGAGACTGATAGACTTTGCAGCTGCAAAAAACATGGTAGTTAGCAGTACCAGATTTAATCATCTCGATATTCATAAGGGCACCTGGCTGTCTCCAGATCAGAAAACAAGAAACCAAATTGATCATGTTGTGATAGATGGAAGACATTCATCGAGCGTGTTGGATGTACGATCGTTCCGAGGCGCAAACATTGATTCGGACCACTACCTTGTTGCAGCAAAGGTACGCACCCGCTTAAACGTAGCAAACAAAGTACGAACAGACACAACACGAAAGTTAGACATCGGTAAGCTGCAATCACAACAGGTAGCCACAGCATATTCCACTCAACTAGCCCAATTGCTTAATCAAAGCCCTCCTCATCCCGATAACATATCAGCGCAATGGCAAAGCATTGCCCACTCCATGCAAACAGCCGCAAAATCCATACTTGGATACCAAAGACCTCCACCAAGGAATCCATGGTATGATGAGGAGTGTCGTGCTGCCACCGAAGAGAAAAATGCGGCATATAAGGCTACTTTACAATCCGTAGCAACGCGTAGCGCACGAGAGAGATACAGGGAGAAAAGGAGAGAGGAGAAACGTCTTTTCCGCAGGAAAAAGAGAGAGATGGAAAAGCGGGAGTGTGAAAAAATCGAGATGTACAGGAGCCAGAATGAAGTCCGAAAATTCTACCAAAGAGTCAAGCATCAAACTGATGGCTTTGGTACAGGCACATCCTCCTGTAGAGACCAGCAAGGTAATTTGGTAACTGATACAGATAGTGTACTCAGGATATGGAAAGAACATTTTTCAAATCTGTTGGTATCCAATAGCAGCGAAGACGACGAAGATACCACAGTCCCAATCCCAGAAGATGGTATTGAATGTATACCGCCCAGCCAAGATGAGGTAAAGACAGCAATAAATCGACTGAAGAATAATAAGGCAGCAGGGGCCGATGGCTTACCAGCCGAGCTGTTCAAAACCGGAGGCGACACGCTGATAAGGTGTATTCATCAGCTAGTTAGCACCATCTGGCAGGAAGAACGAGTACCCGACGATTGGAACCTGAGTATCCTGTGCCCCGTCCACAAGAAGGGAGATAAGACTGTATGCTCTAACTATAGGGGCATAAGTCTACTCCCTATTGCCTACAAGATCGTGTCAGGGATATTGTGCGAACGACTAAAGCCAATGGTCAACGAGATTATTGGACCATACCAATGCGGCTTTAGACCTGGCAAGTCCACCATTGACCAGATATTTACCCTGCGGCAAATCCTGGAGAAGACCCAAGAGATGCAGATCGACACCTACCACCATTTTGTCGATTATAAAGCAGCCTTCGACAGTCCGCTGCGCTCAAAGGTATTCCAAGCCATGTCTGAATTTGGTATTCCCGCAAAGCTCATCCGGCTTTGTAAAATGACTTTAACTGACACGAGGTCCTCAGTTAAAATAGGAAAGAACCTCTCCGAAGAGTTTGGTACCAAAAGAGGTTTCAGACAAGGAGACAGCCTTTCGTGTGACCTCTTCAACATCCTGCTAGAAAAGGTTATACGAGAGGCAAACGTCAAAAGAAGTGGCACAATCTACACCAATAGTCACATGTTACTTGCTTATGCTGATGATATAGACATCATGGGTCGATCAGTAAAAGAAGTAACTGATACCTTTATAAAGGTCGAAGGAGAATCTGCTAAAGTGGGTCTGGCGGTAAACGGTGAGAAGACCAAGTTGATGGTGTCGACGCGCAATGCGTCCATTGAGCTCAGATCGACTGTGGAAGTTGGTTCCTATAATATTGAGGTAGTAAAAGACTTCGTCTACCTCGGCACCTCCGTCAACACAACAAACGACATCAGTTGTGAAATAAAAAGAAGAATTGTATTGGCCAACAGATGCTACTTTGGATTAAGTAAGCAGTTTAAAAACAAAGCCACATCTCGTCAAACAAAAATAACGCTCTACAAAACACTGATACTACCCGTGCTGATGTATGGCTCCGAAGCCTGGGTACTTGCGCAAGCAGACATGGCAGTGCTTGGTGTGTTTGAGAGAAAAATTCTTCGAAAGATCTACGGACCAATCTGCGTTGACGGTGAATATCGACGTCGCATGAACCACGAGCTGTATCTGCTATACAACGACATTAATATTGTTAAACGTATCGAGATGCAGCGATTGCGTTGGGTAGGCCATATCATAAGAATGAGCGATGATGAACCCGCTAAAAAGGCGTATGAATACATGCCACATGGCGGTGCACGCAGAATTGGCAGGCCAAGGAATAGATGGCGCAAACAAGTGGATGATGAGATGACAAGGCGCGGTATTCCAAAGTGCAAAGCAACAAATAGAGAGGAATGGAGATCTCTTCTTAGTTCGGCCTATAGAACAAATGTTCTGTAATGGGCCAGCTAAGTAAGTAAGTAAGTACTTTTTTATCAGTCGGCTTTGCTGACAGAGATATATCCTCAGCCTATGTGAGTTTAAACATTCATCTACGGGCAGATCGAATACCGTCTACAAAACCAAATTCCTTTTGCTCAAAAATTATGTGTTAAGGAGGGTTTCAGAATTTTGAGGTATAACTTCGGGGTTTTTTACCACTATGTAAGGAAGCATGGACTTGCCCACAAAAAGCATAATATCGCTGTAAACAGGACTACAACGAGCAGCATCGGTATAAATTTCCAAAGGATCTGTGAACACTTCGAGCACTTAAACAAAAATGTTGAACTTTTGTGGGGGTACCCTACCGATATGGGCCATTTTTGAATTTGGATCTCCTAATACCAAAGTTTGACAAAATCGGATGTTCCCTTCAACAGACACAGTGAGTCACAGTCACATAGGTTTCTTTCATTAAAAATGTGATTGCTGAGAGTTAATTAATGAACATGATATTATTCTTTTTTATATTTCTACATTGGTGTCTTAACTTATTTTTAATTAATTTCTCGTTAGAATCGAGCTTAACCCTACGGTCAATAACCATTTAAAAATAACGCTATATCTCGTTGAAAAAACGAGATATTTATGAAGGTTTTTTTTACAAATTGGTCTGTAAGGATGCCAGCTATAATTTTAAATCCTAAATTGATGCATATGTGGAGAAAATTGCTAGAAAAAAACACTTGAAATGGTATTTCTTCAAAAAATCGCCTACTATTTGGTTTATATCTTTGAAGTGGGCATTATTTTTATATGAAACTTAACTTATTTTTATATGAAACAAATTAAGGTGTTTTCAAATCTTCCTAAATTTTTTTGTGGCCATACGCACCATAGGCCCTTCGCGGTGGACCAAAAATGTCAGCACTGTTTCCAAATGTTTGTTAAATGAGGTATCCGACGTAGAGGTCCCAAATATATGTTTGAAGGGGATAGTTTTGCTTTTTAAGAACTAAAGGCAGACGATGATAATAGTGAAATTGACTGTCAAAGTGATATTGATGAAGATAGTGGCACAGCGTGCTTTACAGCTAAAGAGCCGTCTTTAGCCGTCTTTTATGGAAAAAACGTCCCTTAACATTCAGTCAAACATGTATTCGATTTAGAGGACGCTAATGTCCGATAAAAAACTGAAATTATGTCAAAAGCAAGTACATTCAAATGTTTCCTAAGCTAAGAAAGGGTCCTTATTATTGTACGCAACGCAAATAAAAAAGTCAATGATACAAACGTATACAACAAACAAGAGCAAAAGTGAAGAAAATGAGGAACGTATGTGGAAGAATGTAACCGCAGAGGAAATGTATTCTTTTGTCGGAATACTTATAATGATTAAGGCAAATCATTCCAATGAAGACAACGTAAAAGATGTATGGTCTTCAAAATCTTACCCTCTATATCGGCCAACTATGGGTATAAACGGATTCTGGTCAATATTGGGGTTCATAAGGTTTGACGACGCTATACCCAAAACCAAAGAATTATTGCAGATATGGCAGCAGATATAAGAGACTTATGGGACAGGCTGAATAACAATTTGTTTTTGCATTACAAATCTAGTGAAAATCTCACAATTATTGTTTAGAGACAACCAGAAAAGAAGATACTAAAACCAGGGAAATATGTGATTTGTGTGGAAAAGCCGTTTGCAGTCGAAATCGTTTGAAACGTCGTCGTTTATAGCGTCATATCGCTTATAACGACGAAATCAAAAAGTCCCGAATTTCTGCCCTTTATAGCCCACACAAATAAATATCGCATGTAACGACATCGTTTATAACGACATATAGGTTGTAACGTCGTCTTTTTGGCAAATATTGGAATTTTTCTATCGGTTATAACGACGAAATATACAAAGAAGAAACATTTGCTCTACTTTTTGTTGAATTTTTCAAATCCAACCAAGCGGTCCGGAATATGAACTCGTAAAATAACTTATATATGTACAACATGTTCGAAGATGGGGTTGAACAACTGAATTAAGAGCAACAACCTATGACTGATTTATAACAAACAGGTTCGACTGAAGTCGTTCTTTGAATACCGATGTGTGAGAAACTGAAGATATAATTCAGTTCTATACAAAATCTTGTGAAAAGATGGTAACGGTACATTGTGTGCTTTATTATCTGATTTTTTAGCGAAGTTCTTGCTAATTATGGCAAATACACACGATGATACTACTTCCATCTTTGTCAGATGCCTGTCTAGCTGTAGAAACTCTTTAAAAATGTATTTACTCAGAAAATGTTGCAAACAAACTGTTTTAGAAAACCTTTAAAAACTCAAATTTGAGTTAGACTTGCAACTTATGAATGCCTCTAATAATATAATAATATATCTAATATTTATTATAGATATATGGTAACCTCTATCATATTTTAATAATACAATTTTTGAAATATTTTAAAATTATGTGGTAGCCGCCGAAACATGTTGTGATTGGCTGTAATAAGTAGTATTTTTATTGGAATTATACTGTACCTTTGTGATTAATTGCCCATTAAAAGATTTTTCTAGATATTTTAAATAAAAGTTTTATTTATTTAAGAACACTTTGGATATAATAGAATAAATAAGTATAATATAGAATACACTTATAATTTATAACATTAAACAAGTGATCCAAGGCTATAGTCGGGTCGGGGCCGACTATGTGATACCCTACACCACTACCCCTGTTCATTAGCTTTTGACTAATAAAATTCAAAATATTAAAATTGGGATAGTTTAGCGCCTTTGCTCTGAATGTCTTCATTAACACAGGTCAATTTTTTTGAAACGCATTTAAGTGCATCGACAGTACAACCCAAATAAAAAATGGAAAAGTGGGATGTATGCCAACCATCAATAGGCTTCTTTCTGTGTTAGACCCCCATCAACCCCCAAAATTTCGTGAGGATTCGATCAAAATTTCGTAGTGTGATTGCACAAAAATGGAAAAAGGGATGCATTACCGACTAATGCGATATCTCTGTTGTTTGACCACCTATGACAACCTACTTCACATCGTTGTAAAGGTGATATTTTCTACTTTCCTTGCCAGGTTTTGCTTTCGATATACCTCCTACAGAAGGGACATATTAACTTTGAAATAAAACGTTGGCCTTTTTTCCAAATATTTTTTTTTGTCACATTCCGTGAAAAATGGGATGTATTACCGCTATTCCGATATCTCCGTTATTTGGATACCTACGCCAACCTGCTTTACATCATTGTAATGATGGGATTTTTTACTTTCATTGTCAGACTTTGCTTTTGGAAGGTCCGGAACCAAAGCTGTGATATTCGTCATTATTATTAAAATCGCAAAAATGAAAAGTTGTGTTCTATTAGCGGCTTTTGCGATATCTTCGTTGTTTGACCACCTACGACAACCTACGTAACATCGTTGCAAAGGTGATATTTTCTACTTTCATCAGCAGGTTTTGCTTTTGATATACCCCTTTTAGAAGCAGAGATATTCACTTTGATATAAAACGTTGACTTTTTCTCCTAATAAGTTTTTTGCCCATTCCGACCTCTGAATATTATCCGACCATCACCAAAATCAATAGGCTTCTTTCTCTGTAGGATCCCCATTAGCCCCCAACGATTCGTGAAGATCCGATTAAAATTGCGACCTGTAGCGTGATTACAAAAAAATGAACAAATGGGATGTATTGTCGACTATTGTGATATCTCCGTTATGTGGCCACCTACGCCAACCTACTTTGCATCACCGTAAAGATGGGATTTTCTACTTTCATAGTCAGACTTTGTTTTTGGAAGATCCCCAACCGAAGCTGTGATATTCGTTATATTATTAAAATCGCAAAAATAAAAAGTTGGGTTCTATTAGCGGATATTGCGATATATTCGTTGTTTGACCACCAACGACAACCTACGTAACATCGTTGCAAAGGTGATATTTTCTACTTTCATCAGCAGGCTTTGCTTTTGGTATACCCCGTATAGAGGCTGAGATATTCGCTTTGGAAAAAAACGTTGTCTTTTTATCCACATAAGTTTTTTGCCCATTCCGACCCCTAAATATTATCCGACCATCACCAAAATCAATAGGCTTCTTCCCCTCCGGGACCCCCATCAACATCCAAAATTTCGTGACTATCCTATCAAAATTGCGACCTGACGGACGGACTGACGGACAGACACACATAGTCAGATCGACTCTGCTCGTCGAGACATTCATTTTGGTATATATAAGTATGGCTCTACGACCATTATTTCGATGCGTTACAAACTTTTTGGCCAAAACCAACTTATAATACCCTCCCCACATAGTGGTGTAGGGTATAACAAGTAAAAAATTATCAGTCGGCTTTGCCGACAGAGATATACCCTCAGCCTGTGTGTAATACTGGTTGTACCGGCTGTACATTTCCAAAGGATCTTCAAACAGAAGGTGCGCACCGATAGTGCCCATCTTCTAAATTAAACAAAGCTTGGAAAAATATTACGGAAGCCAAAAAATACGGAAGCCAATCGTGCATAGGGGTTTTTATAACTTTCGGGCTATTTTTTCAGGACGAATGGATTTACGCCCTAAAAAACTTGTACCGTCGTAATGGCAGCAGCGAATGCAATTTGTTACAATAGAGATCAAAGTAATTCGAGAGAAGGCGGTAAACTGCATTTTTTTTTTAAATTTTGTGCGGGAGGTACCCGATGGAGTTGACATATGGAGTACATATTCGAACCTGATCTATGTCTTGCAGAAATATTACGATGTTGAAAATATGGACCAAATCGGATACTCTCCTCCTGAGGTATCGTGGGCACAAGTTTTCCGAACATTTTTGAACTTTTGTGGGGGAGGTACCGGAAGGAGTGGACCGATATAACTTATCTTCGAACCTAAACTAAGTTTGGACAATATATTACGAAGGCCAAATTTTGGACCGAATCGACAGATCCGTTCGAGAGTTATCTTGCGCTCTACCCATTACACACGGTGTCAAGGGATTTTTTGCAACTTTCAGGTTATTTTCGCAGGAAGTGTGGACTTGCCCCTGATGAAACTTGTACCGTCGTATAGGGGGCAGTGAATAGAAATTGCTACAACAAAAATCAAAGCGATTCGAGAGCAGTCGCTAAACTGAACTTATCCGAAATTTTGTGTGGGAGGTACCCGAAGGAGTGGAACCATTGAGTCCATATTGGAACCTTATCTAAGTCAGGTAGACGTTTCACGATGTGCAAAGTATGGACCAAATCGGTTACTCCCTTCAAGAGTTGTCTCAAGCACAAATTTTCCGAACATTTTCGAACTTTTGTGGGGGAGGTACCGGAAGGAGTGGACCGATGTTGCTCATCTTCGAACTTAAACTAAGTTTGGGCAAAATATTACGAAAGCCAAAATTTGAACCGAATCGGTTCATCCGTTCGAGAGTTATCGTGCGCTCCAGCCAGCAGGACAGACAGACGGACAGACAGGCTGAGGGTATAAAAACACTATGCAGTTCTCTCTGTTGTCTCTACGTTTGTTCCATACCTATACCGAAGACATGTTTATGTTGGAGAACATTACGAAACAACAACAGATGTTTATGTTATACATACATTCTTTTTCTTGTTATTTTGATCACTTGCATACGATTTTTATTAATTATTAATTACAAAATTAAATAATGCACAAACTTTGCAAGAAACATTCGGAGATTCTTTTTATTTAAGAAGTGAAAGAAAATGAAATACAACTCCGGCACTGATATGTTTTTGTAACTTTTTGATTTTTCTTTCTACACATTTTCATATCTTCATTCACAAATAAATTGTTGTCATTAATACCGTCAACAAATACTCGAACTATTTCATTTTTTGTTAGGAATCTGTTTTCACTAATTTTATACCATTCTTTTAAATGAAAATTTAACAAAATTTACAACCTTTTTACTCAGCGACAGAACAACTAATGAGAGAATATGTATTTGCTTTTGGCAGTGAACAGCTGTTCCTAGTTTTATGACACTTCATATCGACGCCTCCAAACAATAGTATGCTAAGTCGACTTAGCATGTTTCAAGTTCTTTACATTTTTACACTTTACGTCCTTTAACTTAAATTCTGTCAAATTTTTGTAATGATCGGTCAATCCGAACAGAAGTTATAAACAAATGTTTACTCAGAATAGTAGTGAAGGTCAAAGAAAACTGTAAACTTTGAGAGCTTCTCCTGCAAAACTCACTTTTCAGACTTAGCATACTATTATTTGGAGGTGTCGATATGTCAAAATGAGAAAGTTAAGCAGATTGTGGTTGGATTGCCCATCAGATAATTACACTGATGGGCAGAAATGCTCTGCCTCACACACAAAAGTGTTAAAAATAAATGAGTCTCTCGCAATTTGCCCATCAGTGTAATTATGAAAATTTTACCATATATCAAGATTTTGTGATTTGTTGTTGTTTTATATGGTGAACAGAATCAAAATTGGCAATATATATTATCGCCTTCAAAATAATATGTGCTCCACAAAAATTATTTGGTGCCAGCCAAAATAAAATTTTGCCCACCACCAGTTAAAAAAATATTTTTTCTCTGCGTATATTCTACACCTTTTTTCCTACAAACAAAAACAATCAAATATATTACCACGCATAAAACTTTAATCCGCTGTTTTTACTACTATTCAATCAAAATAAAATAAAAATAAAAAATTAACTGCTTTTACTTCTTCCAATCAAACACAACATTTGTAGGTACTATTGGAGAGAAGAGGGTTATAACTGTTGTTTTGAGAAGTTTACTATAATTCAAAACAGTAGCGAATGCTGACATATTTGGCCCACCACGAAGGTATTGTGGTGCGTAGGGCCACAAAAAATGGTAGAAAGATGGGAAAACATCTTAATTTATTTTCACTTTAAGTTTCATATAAAAATTAATGCCCATTCCAAAGATATAAACAAAATAATAGGCAGGTTTTTTGAAGAAATACAATTCCAAGTGCTGTTTTCAGCATTTTTTCACATAGGCATCAATTTAAATTTGCATGAATATCTCATTTTTTCAACGAGTTATAGCGTTATTTTTAAATGGGTACAAATGTACCCGGTTATTGTTCTATGTACTAAAAAATGTAGAGGGCTATAACATATCTATAAATATATATAGTTTCTATATATATATAGTTTCTATACGTGATACTGAGTAGAAACACCTTCTCTTCATTTGCTCCAAGTTTCATGTAAATATCTCTATTATTAAAGATTTGACAGCAATTTTATTTTCAAAAAGGTACATTTGTACCCGGTTATTGACCGTAGGGTTAATGACCAATGATGCAAGTGAAAAAAGGAAAGCCGAAGATTCGAACCCACACAACCACCACTATGTGACATGTTTCGCCTTTGGTAGAGCTCTTCAGACATATCGGCTGTGGAGCGGTTTCGCTATCATCTAAAATAAAACTTGTTAAACAACATCAATTGTTAATTAAAATTAATATTAAAAATTATCTTCGCCCTAATAGGCAAAATTTTTGAACCCACGTCCATGAAAAACACAGGAAAAAATGTGTTGTCACGGCGTGTTAGCGTTCGGAGCCAAACTCAAAAGCAGCGCTAAGCGTTTGTCATGAAAGCCATACCAGTGTTTGAATTTGCTACTAGTTTTTCACAGCACAGCACAAGGTCTATGCTGGTGCTGTGAAAGTGACGCAGCATAGCACATAGCCACAGCATCAAAAATAAAAACGAGTGCTATTGCTATGCTGTTTTCAAAAACAAAATCGAATACTGTTGCTGTGCTATGCTGCGAACATAAACGTAGCACAGCACAAGGTCTATGCTGTGCTTCTGAAATCTTCACAGCACATAGCATAGCATAGTCATCAAAATCAAAAAGGAATGCTATTGCTATGCTGTGCTGTTTTCAAAAACAAAAACGAAAACTGTTGCTGTGCTATGCTACGAACATAAAAGTAGCATAGCACATAGCATAGTCATGAAATCAAAAAACGATTGCTGTGCTCTGCTATGCTGTAAACATTTCTACATAGCATAGCATAATTAATGTTAACCCAGCAAACTCATTATTATAAAGCCATTATTATAAAGCCTTCTTTGGTTATAGTTTGGATTTTTCGATCAGATTTTTTAGCGAGAACTTTCTTGGCATTAACTTATAATGAGAAAATTATATTTTTAATGTCTTCAAATTCATTTATTTTGCGTTTTCAAATACATCCAATAGTAAAAGAGAACTTATAGTAATGAACCTATGAGTTGTTCAGTGTTGTTTATTGCTTACAAGGTACATATGTACATGGTACTTTTTTCATCGGTTGGATAATAACGTAACGTAAATCATGATAATGGAGCATCAAAACGAAATTCCAACTATTTTCAACCTCTTCAAACTCTTGTTGATGAAGAAGAACCAGATGATGATATGGCCGTTTCTACACCACCAACAGCTGTTAAAAAGCTAATTCCTCCTCCAATCACAATAATGAAGACAACAACAGAAGATATTAAAAATGTTTGTAAAGAAACAAAAGTACATAATTATGGAATCAGAAAAATATCAATTGGTCACAAACTGTTTTGTGATATCCAGTATGACTATGATTGTGTTCTAAAATATCTTAAAGAGAATAAATTTGAATTTTTTTCGTATGCGTCGAAAAACAACAGACCATATAAAGTTGTCTTATCTGGCCTTGATAAGATGGAATCTTCGAAAATAAAAACAATGTTAATAAATGCAGGTTTGAATGTTTTAGATGTCAAGCCTGTATTTAAGAAAGGAGCCTATAACAGGGAAATAATTTTGTACATTATTTATCTGCAAAAGGGCTCAATTACTCTAAAGGAACTTAGAGAAAAACACAGATATATTGAATCCATCTCAGCCAAATGGAATTATCAGTCCAAAAGACAGAATAAAGTAACCCAGTGTTACAATTGTCAAATGTACGGACATGGTGCCGATCATTGTAATGTTAAAACATTTTGTGCGAAATGTTCTGGACCGCATTCAACACCTGATTGTAAAGCTACCGATATTAAGTGCGCAAACTGTAAAGGTAATCACGCTTCCACAGACGTTCAATGCCCGAGTCGGTTGGCGTACCTTCAAATAAAAAGCAGATACTCGAAGCCCAAGGCTATAACTTCAAAGCATAATTTAGCCCAGAATGTACCATATTCTCAACAAACTCAAATTAACCAAAATAATTGGTCGAATTCCCTTTTTAATAATAATAATAACAATACAAATTGTAATGTTAATACTAATAACAATGATTTATTCTCCCCTGAAGAATTAATGTCTTTCTCAATGGAACTTATGCGTAATTTAAAATCATGTCAATCCAAAACGGATCAGTTTAATGTTATCACGTCCTTAGCGTTAAAATTTTTATCATGATTAGTAATAACCTAAAATGTTTGTTATGGAATTCAAGAGGAATTCGTAGTAAATTAATAGAATTTTTTGATTTCCTTATAAGGTCAGATATTGATATAGCTCTTGTGAATGAAACGTGGCTTAAAAGTGGTTTAACTATGCATCACCCCAATTACTATTGCTATCGACATGATAGAATAGTGAATAGAGGTGGTGGCGTAGCAGTTGTGATTAAAAGAACAATCTCACACACATTACTGCCCAAAGTAGACTGTGCGTTAATAGAAAATATTGGCGTAAAAGTTGATTTGGACGATGGTAACTCTATTAGTTTTGTAAGCTGTTACTTCCCTGGGGGTTCAGCTGGACCATCAAATATTCGGAAACTAGCTTTCAAGAATGATTTAAAAAAGCTTTCAAGAATTCCGGGAGAATACGTTTTAGGAGGCGACTTCAATAGTAGAAACCGAGAATGGGGATGTCTTAGAGCGAACTGTTGGGGCAATATTCTCCATGATTTGATTACAACCAATACATTTAACATAATATATCCACCTGAACCCACATTAGTACCAACAACTAACCGTACCAATCCGTCTACCATTGACTTTTTTATCACCAATGTTCCGAATAAACTATCTGCAGCATTGACACAAAACAGTTTAGGTTCCGATCACCTCCCAGTACTATCTACATTCAACTCCAACTATAGGCCAAACAGCAATTTCAAATATGATTTTAAAAAAGCAAATTGGAGTACATTCAGAAATTACATAAATCGTAATATAGAATGTTTACTTCAACACCCATTAAACACAGTCGGTGATATAGATTTACTAGTGGATAAAACTACTACCTTAATTCTAAATGTAGTTGATGTTAGTGTACCAAAAATAACACAAAATCAGAATTACGTGAAACGACTTCCACGAAATATTCTAAATTTTATAAATATGCGTAACATATCAAGAAGAAACTGGTTGAGATATCGCCTTCCACATTATAAGATGGAAATAAAATTTTTAAATAATGTTATTAATGAGGCTATATCAAAATTCAGAAATAATAATTGGAATAACACCCTGCAAGGATTAAACAAAAGTTCTTCCACATTTTGGAACATTTCAAAAATATTGAAAAATAAGACGAAAACTATACCGTGCCTTAAAGAAAATAATAATTTGTTTACCACAAACTGTGAAAAGGCAGATTTACTCAGCCAGAAATTTATATCCAATCACTTATTATCTGCACACCTAAGTGACCAAAATACTTCAGACCTTGTTTTAAGAATTAACAACAATTTAAATAATAATCAGAACAACGCAGGTCAGATCACCACCCTTGATCATGTTAAACATATTATAAAATCTCTGAAAAACAAAAAGAGTCCTGGTATTGATAAGATTTCAAACCAAACTCTAAAAGCACTACCACGCAGTGGATATCAATTATTAACAAATCTATTAAATGCATGCATAACAATGAGTTATTTTCCTTCATCGTGGAAGCAATCAAAGGTCATAGCCATTCCAAAAGCTGGCAAAGATTCAACAGACCCAAACTCATACCGTCCTATTAGTTTACTATGTACTATGAGTAAAATTCTTGAAAAAGTTATAAAAGAAAAGATTGTAACCTACATAACCGATAAAAATATTCTGCCGACTCAACAGTTTGGTTTTAGGTCGGAACATAACACAATCCAACCATTAATTCGAATCAAGAATATTGTTAAAAACGGATTTTCAGAAGGTAAATCTACCGGTATGGTATTGCTCGACGTTAAGTCAGCATTTGATTCAGTCTGGCATCAGGGTTTGATATATAAACTTGTTAATATTGGTTTAGATATTCCAACTGTTAAAATTATAAGAAGTTTTTTGTCTAATAGAACGTTTCGAGTACATATTGGAAGCTCTTACTCAAACGTGATTTCTGTGCCAGCTGGGTGTCCACAAGGTTCATGCCTTTCTCCAATACTGTATAATATCTATACATACGATTTCCCCAATTTAAATGGTTGTAAATCCTCAATATTTGCCGATGACACTGCTTTATTAAGCACAGCTATCTATTCAACTGAAATTCTGTCGAATCTACAAAAATCTTTAGAGGATGTTATCAACTATTTCAACAAATGGAAAATTTTAGTTAATTCGAATAAAACGCAAGCCATTTACTTTACAAGAAAAAGAAAACAATGTTTTCTACCATCGTCCAATCTTATAACTAATGGAGCAAATATTCCCTGGGAATCTAAAGTAAAATACCTCGGTGCGGTACTGGATAAGAAGATGTTATTTAATGAACATATAAGTTATACATTACATAAATTAAATATAACCACAAAAGTTTTATATCCCTTTATAAATAGGAAATCAGCCTTAAGTCTTGATAACAAATTAATAATATTTAAAGTCGTTTTTCAAGCCATACTATTTTACGCCTCTCCTTTGTGGCACGATGCGGCAAATTGCCACTTAAAAAGACTACAAATATGTCAAAATAAAATATTAAAAATGATGGGAAATCTATCATACCGCTTTTCTACATCACGACTTCATTCACAATATAAGCTTCCACTAGTTAAAGATAAAATGGATTTCATTATGGAAAAATTTATTGATAAGTGTTCCAACTCGTCATATGAACACATCAAATCCTTATGTACATAATAGTACAATTTTTAAAACCCGACCTTAGATTTAAGTTTTCAGGGGTTTTTTAAACTTTTCCCCAAAATACTGTTATTTGTATACATACTGATTAAATGACCGTTTATATGTTTAAGTAGAAAAGTTATATATTGTAACTAACCTCTTATATACATATATCAAATTATTGTGAATACATGGAATCAATTTATCAATAAAAATACATACATACATACATACATACATGAGTTGTTTATTGCTTTCAAGGTACATACATGGTACTTTTTTCATCGATTGGATAATAAATGTAGTCTATAGAGTGATTTTGTGAAAATTCGCCTTTGGCCCTATAAAATGGGGACCAATTTTAATTTGTATTGGCGAATTTTCACAAAATCACTTTACAGATCACATTTATTGTCCAATCGATGAAAACAGTTTACAAGTTGGTAAACAAGTAATCCCACAAACATTTTTGAAAATCGGGTCAGATTTTAATTTTTATATAATTTTGGCCCATGGAAACTTTGAGGCCCCAGTGGCACGGCACGTGTTAACATACTCCGATTGAGCTCAAACTCTGACAATCTTAATTTCTAACAAAACTAAAAGTTTTAGGAGGGTACCGCATAAAAAATCCGACATCGATTTTTAAAACCACTCTAGTACATATATTAAACCAGTAAGTAAAGGAACAACGTCGGGCGGGGCCGACTATATAATACCCTACACCACTGTGAATATGTAAAATATATATGGGAGCTAAATCCAAATCAGAACAGATTTTGATATAATCTTTCACATTTATTTGTAGATCAAATTCCGTCACATAGTCCAAATTTCATCAAAATTGGACATATATAGCGTGCATCAAATACCTATATCGATCGAAGATATATATGGGAGCTATATTCAAATCTGAACCGATTTCGATATGATTTGCCACAGTTATTTCTAGACTAAATACCGTCGCACATTCCAAATTTAATTGAAATCGGCCATATATAGCGTGTTTCGTGCACCAAATGCCTTAAATCGAGCGAAGATATGTACGGGGGCTGTATCCAAATCTAAACCGATTTTTACCAAAATAAATAACGTTCGTCCTTTGGCCAAAAAAAAAAACTATCTTCCCCAACTTTCATGCGAATCGGACAATAAATGCGACCTGTACTTTGTTTACAAAAATACATTGACAGACGGAGAGACGGGACATGCGTAAATCGACACAGAAAGTGATTCTATGTATATCCCTAAAAGGAACTATGGGTCTATCTCGTTTCCTTTTCCATGTTACAAACTAATGCAAAAAGACATAATACCCCTTACCACATGGTGGTGTAGGGTATAAAAAGGTACAAGTGGCAATAACATGCATTTAGAAACTCGAAATTCGCTTTATAATGGAAAAGTGTCAACATTTCAAAAATAGTAGACTGTTGCAGGTTCTGGAACAGAGCAATAGTTGCGGTTAAAATAATAGTAGTGTGTTAAAAATATCGAAATGTGTAATTAGTCATGGTTTCACAGCTCAATAGCAAATTCTGTTATATTTCAAATACATACTTCTTTGCCATCAAACATTTTTCTGGGTTATGTTTGATGCTATGCTGTTGATTTTGTTCATAGCACAGTACAGCAATAGTTTTCGTTTTTGTTTTCTTGACTGCGGCTGTTTACTATGCTGTTAAAATGTCTGCAGCACAGCATAGCAATAGCATTCGTTTCTGATTTTGATGACTATGCTATGCTATGTGCTTCGCAGATTTCAGAAGCACAGCATAGACAATGTGCTGTGCTACTTTTATGTTCGCAGCATAGCACAGCAACAGTTTTCGTTTTTATTTTGGATGACTATGCTATGCTATGTGCTGTGAAGATTTCAGAAGCACAGCATAGACCATGTGCTGTGCTACTTTTATGTTTGCAGCATAGCACAGCAACAGTTTCCGATTTTGTTTTTGAAAACAGCACAGCATAGCAATGGCATATTTTTAGTGATTTCAGTGCTGTGCTGGTAGCAAATTCAAACACTGAGCCATACAATTGCATGGTCAAATTCCCATTATTATTGTAAAAACAAAAATTGCATTTGAAAGAAGAAAAGTTCGATGACAGAGAAGGCACTCCACAGCCGATATGTCTGATGAGCCGCTCTATCAATGGCGAAAAATGCATGTCACATAGTGGTGGTTGTGTGGGTTCGAATCTTCGGCTTTCCTTTTTCACTTGCAAAAATAAACGGTCATTAAGGTCGATTCCAACGAGAAATTAATTAAAATTAATAGTAACACGTTAAAAAGCGTTAAGTCGTTAAGGTCGATTCCAACGAGAAATTAATTAAAATAAATAGTAACAAGTTAAAAAGCGTTAGGTTCGACCGGGTCGTACTTTTTATAACCTCCACCATGAAATTCTCTGAGCTAATATGAAATTTTATTTCTGTTGCGAAAGTACCTATGCCACAATTTTAGGTGGAGAAGTTACTTGACCACTAAAAACCCTAAATGCCAAATTATAACTGATTCGGCCAGAAAATGTAGATAAAACCGTCAAAATACGGAAAATCGAGCGGTACCGTTATATAGGGGCTATAAGAAAACGTGGACCTATGTCCATTATTTTTTGTGCAGAAGTTTCTTGTTCACTGAGAACCACAAATGTCAAATTATAGCTAATTCGGCTTGAAAATGTGGCTAAAAACGTCAAAATATCTGAAATCGGGCGGAACCGTTATATAGGGGCTATACCAAAATGTGTACCTATATAGCCCATCTTCGAATTTGATCTAAGTTCAAACCAAAAACACTTGTGTACAAAATATCAGTCGTATAGCTCGAAGATAGCGTGACAACAACAGACTTAGAATTTTACGCTGATCAAGAATATATATACTTTATAGGGTCGCAAATGATTATTTCCATATTATGGTGGAAGGTATAAAAGTGATCTTCGCCCTACTACGCAAAATGTTCAAATAAACATCGATTTCTACTTCACTGTGGAAAGCATCCACACTAGAAGTTTTATTAAACAAAAAGGATTTCTCAGGTGTTTATTATTTGGTATGATATCCCTTGTTATTCTTTACATCTTTGAGTACCTTTTTGGCATAAATTTAACTAACTAATTTGATGCAAGAAATCTGCATTTTTCCCCATTCTTCTTGCAAAGCATTTTTCAGGGTTCCTATACTTGAGATGTTACGACTAAATTTTTTCTAGGATTCAAATCTGAGGATTAAATCATTGTTGGATAGTTATATAGCACCCATTCTCGAACAATGTGAGATTTGTGCTTGGTGTAATTTCATCAATTCTTGATAGAGTTGGAATGTTGTCCCCAATCCCATTTTTTCAGCGCTATATTTCAAATTCCCTCAGAAAGTTTAAATAACACATCTAACCCATAATTCCTCAGATTAAGACAAGATTTCTTACACCGAAAGCATTCATACAACCCCACACCATAATAGACCCTCCTCCGAGTTTTACGGTTGGAATTGTGTGTTTATGGTCCAAGGCCGTATTTGCTCTACGCCATGCCTCAGGTTAGGTTAAAGGACGCGCAGCTGTCATAGTGGACAGCTGCTCCACTCGGAGTCCTAGTTCACCCATTGTGCGCAGTCTTCTGGAAATTAGCATAGGACAGCGACATAATAGGTACTTAATGGTCTCTACGCCACACCTTACTTGGTCCATCCGACCCATACAGGTTAAATTTGTTTTCATCTGCAAAAATTGCAGTCATCCAAGACTCAAAATCCTTTTTTTCGTGTTCCTGAACGAACTCCAATCGAATTTGTCCGTCGAGTCGCGTTGCCAGTTGCCTCTGTGACCAAATTTATGGATCGATTCCATTACGTATGGCAAAAGTCGACCGGCAACGTCAAATTCTGTCGCCATAAAGTTCATTTTCGCGCGACAACAAATTAGCTGCCGCCGTGCATATTTACAAACGAAAAATTGAAACGTAAGTAACATTTTCATTTATTTTAAGTGAATTTATTTAATATTATATACGTTTTTTGGTATTTCAGTACTTATATTGGTAAAAATTACTACAAAAAATTCAATTTGAAATGCTGCTGGAGTCAGACTTTTTGGCGAAACTAAAGCCACTTTTGATGAGGTGTGGAAGGATAATGCGGAGCAATTAAATAGTTGTGTGCGTACACCAGATGAATGGCACAGAGTATGGACTCATTTTAAATCCAAACTAAAGAGCAAGCTGTAGCAAATTAATATGGTTTCAAATCCTGCAGGTGCGATCTACGGAATTGAAGAGACGTTGGGTGATAATAACAGTGAAATTGGACAATCTGCTGAAATTGACAACGTACTTGCCAACAAAACGTTTAAACTAAATATCCTTTTCTATTCGGATATAAATGGCGAACATCTTACTTTGATCCCATTATATGTACCTGTGTGTTCTGTCAATGCATCCGACAACGCCCGGGAAATTTGTTTTTGAATATAAATAGTTTTTATTTTGACGTTTTTCCCATTAAAATTTGTATAGCGATCGATAATGATCGCCGATAACGAGTCACAAGTAATGGAGCGTTTTTTTTTTTTTTGTTTTGAATAAATGAGATAAAAATATCAGAAGAAGATGTACACAAAAATTATATTTTTTTCTAAAATGATAAGCTCGGGGAACTATTTTCTGATTATAGAGAAGAATATATGAGGCCCTCAGCGCCAAAACGGCCTAACCCACATTTTCAAAAAAATCAAACTGACTATGCTGATCGAACCGGAACATGTTGAAATATATATGTACTAAAAAATTCCCTATTGCATAGGTTAACCCTATGTTATTCTACATGCCGAAACCTATTTTTCCTTTACTGAAAGTTTGATAAAATGTAGACGCCAAAATGGCCTAAGCCACATAGCTACCATAAGCCACATAGGCAAAATCGAATACTGGAAATAAAAAAATACTTGTGGGTTAGGCCAAAAACGCATGTTACGTTTTAGTCAGGAGTATATTTGAAAAATAATATAAAAATAAATTTTCGAGAAGAATTTGTAAGTAAAAACCAAAAGTTAAGTAATAAGGTTGACTTACGACGCCCTGGCGCCAATGTAAAATGTAAGATGTTAATAATGTATAGCGATCAAAGTGGTGGCCAAAACCGTAACATAATAAAGAACACTATTTGCACATACATGGTCAATAATTCGCCCTTCTCAGTGGAACAGATATACTACAAATTTTTGGTGTCTGGTCATTCATTCCTACCATGCGATCCAGATTTTGAAAAGGAAAAAAAAATATTATAAGGATATTTTTACGCCTGATGATTGAGATCGTGTAATCCTCACGGCAAAAAAAATTCACTTAGTACAGATGACGACAGATGATATAAAAATCACATCCTCAATTGAGAAACTAGTATCAAACAGAAAAATCTCCGAAGACAAGACTTCGAAAGTTGAATGGCTTAAGATTTAGTGTCTTCGATTCCAAAATGCGAAGCCATTTATAATTCCATACAAATGACACAAATATTTTATTTCAAGAAGTTGATATTTCAAAATGGGACTCCAGCAAGTACGTACATTTTGAATTGGAATCGCTTTATTCGGGAGGAAGATTCATTGAAGCACCAAAGTTTACGGATTTACAGAAACTCAAAAAGTTCATACCTGCTATAATCAGGCATTTTATAATAATTTAAAAACAAATTCGAGAGCCGAAGATGAAGATATCCAGGAAGAATACCAATAATTATTATTAATATTTTGGTTTGCGGCGTGGTGACCATGTTTCGCAGTTTGTTGTTAAATTTCTGGGCTTGTCCTTTGACAAGTATGTTGAATATCGCCTTCTTTTATGCCACTATTGGATAATGAAGGACATCAACTCTTCCCTCTTTAATAAGTTTGTGTTTAGTCGATACATTAGGAATCCTCAATTGTAATCTCCTATATTTTCGTCGTGGATAGGAGAGCATTCATTTATTGTTAGGGTTGCAAGATTTTGGAATCAGTTACCTCTTGACCTACGTAATTTTGTTTTGAGCATCTCTCTAATAGATTAATGTAGATTAATGTTTGTTTACTAGTCACTACTTACAGGGTATACATATATATTTGTGATTTTTATGGCTGGGGAGCCATATTTATATCGTTTGTTTTTATACCCTCCACCATAATATGGAGGGTATAATTGAATCTGTCATTCCGTTTGTAACACATCGAAATATTCGTCGGAGACCCTATAAAGTATATATATTATTGATCAGCATAAAATTCTATGTTGATTTGACCATGTCCGTCTGTCCGTCCGTCTGTCTGTTGAAATCAAGATACAGCTCGCAATTTTAAAGATAGAGAGTCAAAATTTGGTACAGAAGTTTTTATTACTTGCAGGATGGTTGGTATTGAAAATGGGATATATCGGTCCACGTTTTGATATAGCCCCCATAGAACGGTACCTCCCGATTTTCGGTATTTTTAAGGTTTTAGCTATCCTATCAAAATGGCTGAAATTTGGTACGTAGTCTTCTTTAGGGGTATAAAAACTTTCCCCCAGAATTTTGTCGGTATCGGTCCACACCTTCATATATCCCCCATAGAACGGTACCTCCCGATTTTCGGTATTTTTAAGGTTTTAGCTTCATTATCCTACCAAAATGGCTGAAATTTGGTACGTAGTCTTCTTTAGGGGTATCAAACTTTCCCTTAGAATGTTGTTGGTATCGGTCCAGACCTTCATATAGCCCCCATAGAACGGTACCTCCCGATTTTCGGTATTTTTAAGGTTTTAGCTTCATTATCCTACAAAAATGGCTGAAATTTGGTACGTAGTTTTCGTTAGGGGTATACAACTTTCCCCCAAAATTTTGTTGGTATCGGTCCACACCTTCATATATCCCCCATAGAACGGTACCTCCCGATTTTCGGTATTTTGAAGGTTTTAGCTTCATTATCCTACCAAAATGGCTGGAATTTGGTACGTAGTCTTCTTTAGGGGTATAAAACTTTCCCTTAGTTTTCCTAAAAATATCTGAAATTTGGTACGTAGTCTTCCTTAGGGGTATAAAACTTTCTCCCAGAATTTTGTTGGTATCGGTCTACACCTTCATACAGTCCCCATAGAACGGTACCTCCCGATTTTCGGTATTTTGAAGGTTTTAGCTTCATTATCACACCGAAATGGCTGAAATTTGGTATTTAGACTTCGTTGGCGGTACTCAAACTCACCTTTAAATTTGTCGGTATAGATCCACGCCTTCATATAGCCCCCATGGAAAGGTACCTCCCGATTTTTCATATTTTGAAGGTTGTGTCTTCAATATTCGACCAAAATGGCTGAAATTCGGTATTTAGTCTTCAATGTGATATAAAACTGTTCGTCAGAAATATGTCTGTACAGGTCCACGCATTCATATTGCCCCATTTCTGACTAACATTCGTCGGTATAGGTCCACGTTTCGATATAGCCCCCATAGAACGGTACCTCCCGATTTTCGTAATACTGAAGATTGTGACGTCAATATCCAACCAAAATGGCTGAAATTCGTTATTTCGTCTTCCAAGAGTTATAAAATATTCCAAAAGAGTATTAGAAGCGTACTTCTTGATTTTCGGTTTTTTTAAGTTTTAGTCACATTCTCTTACCGAAATATAGGAAATATGGTATTAAGTCTTCTTTGAGCCTAAAAACTTTCCGTCAGAAATTTGTCGGTATAGATCGACGTTTTGAAATAGCCCATAGAATGGTGCCTCACATTGTTTTACCGAAATTGCTGAAATTTAGTATTAACCCAGCAAAAAAAAAAAAGGGAAGTGGTGCAAGTTGGAGTGAGGATTTCATTACATGCATGGATGCGCTTCCAGTGGACTAATGAAAAAGGCAATCCTTTTCCTCACATTTGGATTACATCCAACAAGCACTTTTATGTATAAACGATAAAAAATTCAATTTTCATTCAACAAATGAAATTAAAGTAAGAATAAAGTATTTCATACAAATTTTGTGTACGGGAACGCAAAACTCGTAAAAGTGGTAAAAATTGTAAAAACTTTTTAGTTCTGGAACAATTCCTTTTATATTTTCGGTATTTGACATTATTTTCTTTGTTTTGAAAACAAAACTTGTCGGAACAGAATTGCCTGTATAAACGCAAGAGGCAAGTTTAAAAGAGAACGGATGAATGTTTGGACTGGTTTCGGATCGACCTGAAATGTTTACCACAGATAGGGCATGCACTGCTGATCACGCCAATATATATATCATGGGCAGGAAGTCCATACTTCCCGAGATATAGGCTCCGAAAGTTCAAAAATCCCTTTGTTTTGACGATATGTTTATTTTAAATCGAAATTTTTTCATATATAGCCGGCCTTCGGCCGGGGATTTAAGACTTTCTCCTATGGACAGGAACAAATCTCGGCTAACGCGAACAAAATTTTCCTTCAAACCGATTTTTTTTTATCATTGATCCGAATCCAGTCCGTATATTCAACTTATGCCTAACAACTCTATTGAACTTGCCAAATCCATCTCTGCATTAATAAATAAAGAACAATTTGTCAAATCCATCCCTGCATAATTATTTACAAAGTAAATCCTTGTCGTTTGAGAAAATCTAAGTTTATTAATTACGTGAAATACTACAGCCTCAAACAACGAAAACCAGTGACAAAACAATATAAATTCGGATGGAAGGTGGTATATTGTGAAAGATTGGAAACTACAAACCTATCTCTGTGCTATAGTTGAATTATGGAAGAAGATAGTCTCATTGACACAATGCTGTGGACTCCACGTATTGGGAACAAATTGATTCTACGAAAACCTGGAAGAAAAATCTGAAATTTTTCTCGTCCTTATTACAAAAATTTTATTTTCTTCGGGGGAAAGTCCAAATTTCCCGAGATATGGAAAATATGGGAACAATTGTAAAACTTGCAGAATACGGTATCATATGCAGTACAATGTATCTCTAAATAGGCTGGCTCTTGGAACTTGAATTTATGACTTTCTCCTATGGGCAGTGCAAATCTCGAGCACGGGAACACAAATTTCTTTTAAATTGTATTTTTTTTTTCAAGTAAACAAGGGCATTTTCTCGATTTCAGAGCCCCATATCTCGGGAAGTAAGGACTTGCCCTTTTTTATTTTGAAATCAGAACGAGATCTTCTCGTGTTAAAAAATTAGATTTTTCTGTCAGTGTTTAAAATTAATTTATGCATTCCAGATGTTGCTGTAATGAAGGTTCCCAAAACCAATATATGATCCTAATGGCCCTCGATTAAAATCAGGACAGAGCTCGCAAAGCTTTAAAACTTGGTACACATCTTTATATTTCTCCTGAATCTTATGTAACTCCTGAATCCATGCTTTGAAAAAGCTCCAATAAAACAATAATAATTACGTCAGTATACATATCTAATCATTTGGCACAATATTATTAATTTTTATTTTTCAGATGTGAAGGATCAAACATCTGTTGTCCTGGACGTCCTAGCGGAAAACACCACCGCAATAAAACATAATTTGAAAAACAGTTGTCCAACATTTTCGAAAAAATTTCCGATAAAAAATGTCGACCAATTTAATTCAATGGAGAAGTCCATCGATGAATCAAATGAAAAAGAATATGTGAGTTTATATTGAATTCAGTGAACTATATCCAATAATTTAAAACGTTTTTCAGATCGCTTCAGTACGGTCGATTTGTGGCAATAAGGGCATAAGAAAGACCATTTCAGAATTTATAGAGCCCGAACTACTGTGTCAATTTAATTTGGACGGTTCGCACAATAAGTTGCGCTTGTTGAATTTCCCGAAGATAATGGGTATTCTATTTGGTAAAGAAAACAAACAAAAGATCTGTTACAGAACTGCAAGAATCAACAAATTTTTACTATTTTTTCCGAAACGTAAAGGAACAAATGATATCGTAGTAAAAATTGGTAGATTTTTGCAGGTTTTGGAACAGAGCAAAATATTTTATTCATATGTCCATTAGATCCATTTTATTTATTTTATTTAATTATACCCTCCACCATAGTATGGAGGGTATATTAAGTTTGTTTTTCCGTTTGTAACGCATTGAAATACTCATTTGCGACCCTATAAAGTATATATATTCTTGATCAGGGTAAAATTCTAAGTCGATCTGAGCATGTCCGTCCGTCCGTCCGTCTGTGGTAATCACTCTAGCATCCACAAAAATAGAGATAGGACGCTGAAATTTTGGAAAAATGCGTCTTTTGTTTGCAGGCAGGTCAAGTTCGATGATGGGCTATATCGGTCCACGTTTTGGTATAGCCCCCATATAACGGTACCCCCCGATTTACGGTATTTTGACGTTTTTAGCTACATTTTCAAACCGATTTGGCTATAATTTGACATTTAGGGTTCTTAAGTGTCAATAAACATATATAACAAAACTTGTGGACATAGGTCCACGTTTTGGTATAGCCCCCATATAACGGTACCCCCCGATATACGGTATTTTGACGTTTTTAGCTACATTTTCAGACCGATATAGCTATAATTTGACATTTAGGGTTCTTAAGTGTAACTAAACTTATATAACAAAAGTAGTGGACCTAGGTCCAAGTTTTGGTATAGCCCCCATATAACGGTACCCCCGATTTACGGCATTTTTACGTTTTTATCTACATTTTCAGACCGATTTAGCTATCAATTGACATTTAGTGTTCTTAAATGTCAATAAACTTATATAACTAGTGGACATAGGTCCATGTTTTGGAATAGCCTCAATATAACGTTACCGCCCGATTTCAGGTATTTTGAGAATTTTACCAACAAGTTTTAACCGAATTATCTGTAATTTGAACATTTGACATTTGAAATTCTTAGTGGTCACCACACCTCTCCACCAAAAATTGTCAAGAAAGCCCCCATATAACGGTACCTCCCGATTTTCAGTAATTTGATGATTTTAGCTACAATATTAAACCGAACAAGCATTAATTTGACATTTGAAATTCTTAGTGGTCACAACACCTCTCCATCAAAAATTGTTAACATAGGTCCATGTTCGGATATAGCTCCCATGTAACGGTACCTCCCAATTTTCAATAATTTGGCAATTTTAGCTACAATTTTTAACAGAACTAACTGTAATTTGACATTTGAAGGTTGTAGTGGTCACCACACATCTGCATCAACAATTTTCAACATAGCCCCAATATAACGATACTTCCCTATTTTCGGTACTTTGAGGATTTTACTTAAAATGTTTAACCGAACGTATTTCCATGTTTTTGTATAGCCCCAAAACAAACCTCCCGATTTTCCGTACCTAAGCTTTATTTTTTTGACGAAATTTCTGTAATTTTAAATTTAAAAGTCAACAAAAATTCTGCAACAAAAATTGTTCATTTAAGTTCGTATTTTCGTATAGCCCAGATACCTCCGAACTAGCTGTTAATGACATTTGAAGTTCCCACGTTATGTACCGATTTTCGATATTTTGAGGATTCTAGCTAAATTTTTTAACCGAATTAGGAGTTATTTGACATTAAAGGCTCCCATCAAAAACTGTCAACATAGGCCCATGTTTTATTATAACCCCTATATAACAGTACCTCCCAATTTCTAGCCCACCAAAAATTGTCAACAGTTAGATATAGGCACCATAAAAAAGGGCCTCCCGAATGAAGCATTTTATGTACATTATCTGATATTTTAACGTACTCACTTAAAGTTGGGGACAGGAATGAATATTTTATGGTGGAGGGTATGAAAAGTTCGGCCCGGCCGAACTTAATGCTTTTTTACTTGTTTTATTTCAGCTGGTACATATGTGGAGGGATGTACAGATAAGACCTTTAAAGAGGAAATAAGAGTGGGTATGAGATTGGCAAAAAACAGATATTGCAAGGAGAAGATGAAATCGAAGAAATTATCATGCGATAAGAAAAGCACAGATGAATCAACTGCTGTATTGGATGTTGCTGACGACGTTTTCCAAAGCCAATGTCGTATTTTTATTAACTCGTGATATTTTTATAAAATGTGTTCAATATAATGTCATTATCGTACAATTTTTATAGACTGGTCTCATGTTATGATAAATTTCCTATGTATATAATTTCATGTATGCGCAAAGTACAAATTCTAATATTATTCACAACGTTTAATGTATACCAAATTTCATGCAATGATGATCTCGTTTCTTTTTTTATTGTTTTCGCGATTTCTAATTAATTAGAAATAAGGTATTCTTATACATATATTCTTTAAATCATAAATGCTTTGAGCCATGTCAAGCATTTTCATTAGTTGATTTTTTCTTTTTTAAATAATAAACTTTGCATTTTGTCGGTATTTAAAAACATCTAAAAACAAAAAAATCATTTAAAAATGAATTCGTTTTACAGTGTTTTTTAGAGTATTACATACACATTATTATTTTATATTTTTACCATTAAATATATTGCACACGACTGAATTAAATTAAAATTCTGAACTGATTTTATTAAATGGCAATAAATTGTGAGTATGTCACTCCTTCGAATTCAGAATGGAGTGCTTCCTATCTGTGTGCTAGGAAGCAAAATGGAGTGCTTCATAGCTGTATGCTGTGGAAGTAAAATGGAGTGCTTCCTAGCTGCGTGCTGCGGAAGCAAAATGGAGTGCTTCCTAGCTGCGTGCTGCGGAAGCAAAATGGAGTGCTTCCTAGCTGCGTGTTGAGGAAGCAAAATGGAGTGCTTCCTAGCTGCGTGCTGCGGAAGCAAAATGGAGTGCTTCCTAACTGCGTGCTGCGGAAGCAAAATGGAGTGCTTCCTTTCTGCGCGCTCCCTTGTAAAATTCACTGAGGAATTCATAGAAAAAGAAGCACTTCCGTGACACTTGCACCAGTGATTTAACTGCTTCCGTGGATGCAAACTTTTTGCTGGGAAGTCTTCTTCATACAAGAAAGGAAACTAATTATTCCATTTTACTTCAATACAGGGTATAACAAGTTCGGCCTGGCCGAATGTATATATATATATATATATATATATATATATGGAAGGTTGGCGTTTTTTTTTTTTTTTTGGGTTGACGACTTCTATTTTGTTTTTCAAAATAGTCAGACTTAATCCCATAGTCGTTGTTTTAATATTTTATTAAAACAACTTTAAGTTATTAGTGGGGAAAAATTGGCGATGTTTACCAAGGGGTAAGGCAGGGAATACTATAGTTTCAGATCTCGCCACAGATCTTCATCAGTTCCCTTATTTCTTGTTTTTCAACAAGAAACTTTTTATACCCAAGTATCAATTGCTACCTCAAATAGATACGTGCGCAAAGAAACACTCTGATCGAGAATTTCTTTGGCACTACCTAAACTCTAGCAACTTCACTTGCAAACAAAACCAAATCTTTTTTTTTCTTTTTATTTTAATTCTTAACTTCTAATTCTTGAATGTTTGGATATTGTACATAGTAAGATAATATAAGTTATTGGCCATGTTGGCTTTTTTATATTACAATTGATAAATAAATGAAATGAAAAAATGAAATGTATCAATTAAAACGCTCACAGTTATTTTTATTATTCATCTGAAGAACTTTTGTTGTTTTAATAAATGGAGACAAAATGGCCTAACCCTCAGTTCCTATCAATACATTTGTTTTAAATGGAAGCCAAAACGGCCTAAGCCACTTTAATTTTTGCTTTGATGTGTATATTTGTATACCGGGCTGTTTCGGTCAGATGTACATGAGATAAATAAAACTAATTTATTTCATTTTTACTCTACGTTTCGTTGGTTTGATTCCAACTTCATCAGGAGTCTTTATTGAAAATCAATTAGTTTCTCTTACATAGTCGTGGTATTATTCTTAATTATAAAAAACTGGACTTCACAACACAAATTTTTGTATAAATAAAAATAATAATCACAAACTTAAATAAAAAAATAAAAATATTGCAGCAAAACCTTAAACTAAATCACAGAACGTCCTCTTCAAAATATTGCAAAAAAAAAAAAAAAAAAAAACTTTAATTTTTTAACTGTTTAAAACAGTCTTTCAGGCATGTCACAGAAACCAATTCCGATCGAAAGTGGAATTGATTCCGTATTTAGCTTCTTCAGAAACCGAAAAACGAAAATTTTTTTCGGAATGAAACCACTTTTGGTTTGTCAAGTGGAATTGTATTTTTTTGGAAACATGTCACTTTAAAACACTCCAAAAACACTTAAAAATAATAAAAATATTGTTTTATTAACAAAATCACATTTAATTTTATATTTGTTTATCATTTTATTTAAAAAATTCGCACATTTCCATTATATCTTAATCAACGAAACCAATATTAACAACGTATTGCCACATAATTTTTTCGTTGTAAATTTGTAAGAACTAAACAATAGCTGTGTCTGGTTACCCTAAAATTTGTAACAATTTGTACCAATTGTTGCTGGAACTCGTCTGTTAACACAAAAAACCAGCAAAAGAGAGCGATTCGAGAGAGACATTTTGACAGTTCTTTAACTGAGAGCTTGCAAATTCTTGCTGGACAAATTTCTTCTAGCAAGCACTTGCTGGCTCTTCTTCTTCCTGAAAACAATCAATCAGCTGTTTTTAGTTTTTTGTTGATTTATGGTTGTGAACATTAAAAACAATTTTATTGTGGAAATAACATAGTCTAATTGTATTGTTTTATGGAGAACAATTTGTAAAGTGGAAAAATACTTTTTAGCTCTGTTCCAGAACTAAAAAGTTTTTACAATTTTTACCACTTTTACACATTTTGCGTTCCCGTACACAAAATTTATATGAAAATCGTTTACGACTTTTACAACTTTTACGACTATTACCACTTTATAAAGTACGGGAACAGTCCATTTGTTTCATTTTCTTTTTTATTTTTAATAAAATACAACGTGTTTGCTCTCTTTGTTGGCGGACAAATTGTTCTGTTTTGGCAAGTCAGCTGATTGCTTGCTGGTTTTTGCTGGGAAGGTGTCTGTATCCTTTTTACAATTTTCTAGCAAAAGAGAATAAAAACCCCTTATGTCAAGTTTACACTTATGCTTGGTTTACATTCGGCCTCGTTTCGTGATTTCGAAGGCGTTTCGTGATTTCGTGCGGAATCAAGCAAAATTTATCATGATTTCGCATACAAAAATGAAATCATCTCATTTCGTGATTTCAGCGAAAACAACATCGAAATCACAGTACACATGATATACAACCTTGCTTTTGCCTAAAAAAGTACCAAAAGTTGCAACACTTTTCACGTATGACAATAAACAAGGTAGATGTGCGAACTGCTGCAACAAAAAATGTTAGTATCAAAATTTGTAAACAATGTGAAAAAATATTAAATTACTTTGTTACAATGCTATTTTTCATTGTGTTCCCGTACTTTTTAATGGTAATTTTAGAAAATAGAGCGAATTGTCAAAAATTTGTTCCCCATACAAATTTCCTAAAAAAATAAGGGAACGGAAAAATGACGGAAATTGCAAAAACTCCAGCGGAAATGTCAAAATCAACGTATCAAAATCAACGTATCAGTTATAATATTAGATACCAATGAACATATGAACATGTTTGCTGCTGGTTTCTACTAGGCCAAAATTTTATGGCAGAAAACAGGAGAATAGGGTGTTATTCGTCGCTATTTTTGTTTAAAGAGAATTGCAAGTCTTGCTAGATTTCGGTGTACAGGAACGCATTTTTAGCACTAAACGGTAAAACTATTGCAAGTACTAATATTTTGCAGGTGCTGAGCAAAATTTTTATTTATCAAAATTTATTAGTATGATTTCTTAACGATAATCAATTATTATTTATTTATTTTTTGGTACTATACACAACTAATACGATATATAGATAATTTTACGATAATTTTCGAAATAAAGTTTTAAAGTTCTATATTGTCGTATATTTTTAAAGTTTAATTCAATTTACAACAACTTGTTTGGAAAATTCATGTTCGATCAGCTGCGCATATGCATCTACCTTGATCATTGTGATATGTTTGAAATCAAGAAAAAATAAGTGTAAACACCGGGGTGTATTTCAGGATTTCGTGAAATCCAGTGGATTTTGGAGCGCAAGTGTAAACTTGGCATTACGCTCCAAAATCCACTGGATTTCACGAAATCCTGAAATACACCCCGGTGTTTATACTTATTTTTTTTGTTGATTTCAAACATATCACAATTATCAAGGTAGATGCATATGTATGTGCAGCTGATCGAACATTTTCATTTTCAAAACAAGCTGTTGTAAATTGAATTAGTCATCAAAAAAAAAAAAAATACGACAATATACAACTTTAAAGCTTTATGTCGAAAATTATAGTAAAATTATCAATGTATCGTATTAATTGTGTATTATACTAACAAATGAAAAAATAAAAAATGATGTTATCGTTGAGACATCATAATAATAATTGTTTGTATATAAAAGTTGTGTTTAGAACCTGCAAAATATTACTACTTGCTGTAGTTTTCCCGTTTAGTGCTACAAATGCGTTACCGTACTCCGAAATTTAGCAAGACTTGCACTTTAGAGTTGTACAATCTAGTTCATTTGAAAGATCTAGTTCAATAGCTCAGCTCTTTAAACTGAACTAGGTCAGTAATCTAGTTCATAGTTCACTGTCCAGTTCAATTATTCGGATCAAAATCGTTCACCGGCTCTTAATCGGTCGTTTGATGAAAACGCATACATACACCAAATACAAACAAACAAAAGACTAATATAATTTAACTACTCCATGACAAAAATATTACATTTGCATAATTTTATTGCATTCTTAAAGAAAGATTAATTAATTTTAGAAAAAATATCCTTCATTTAGGTGGCTGGCAAAAAAATCGTATGTTGTGTGGGTGTGTGTGTGGAAACTGTCATTGCAAAAAAGCTTTGTGTGTGTGTGTGTTTCTTTTTATTTTTCCCTTTTTTTCTATCCAAAAAGGCAGATTGAATCTGGATTCGACATATTGTAATATGTTATGTCTCGTATGTTTTTGTAGAAACAGCTATTCCATGTACCTTGATCCAAAACATAAACAAACTGATCACATTACAAAGGCATCCCTTAACATAGACGACGCCGTCACTTTATATATTTGTGAACGACATGTTGAACTAGATTGTGAATCGTTCGTTGATCGTACGGTCACCGACTGATTATAGTTCAGTGAACTATTGAACTATAATGAACTATATCGACTGATCTAGTTCATACGCTCTTTTCAACGAATCGTTCAATTGAACTAGTTCGTTCATGAACTATACAACTCTATTGCACTTCTCTTTAAACGAAAATGGCGCTGAATAACAAACACCATCTGCTCCTGTTTTCTGCTACACAAATTTGGCATAGTAGAAAGTAGCAGCATGTTTATTAGCACCTGAATATGTTAGCTGATACGTTGATTTTGACATTTCTGGAGTTATTGCAATTTCCGTCAGTTTTCCTTTCCCGTATTTTTTAAGAAATTTGTATGGGAAAGCAATTTTTGACAATTCGCTCTTTTTTCTAACATTACCGTTAAAAAAGTACTGGAACACAATGGAAAATATCATTGTAACAAAGTAACTTAATATTTTTTCACATTGTTTACACATTTTTATAATAACATTTTTTTGTTACAGCAATTGACCATCTACCTTGTTTATTGTGATACGTGAAAAGTGTTGCAACTTTTGGTACTTTTTTAAGCAAAGACAGGGTTGTATATCATGAGTACTGTGATTTCGATGTTGATTTCGCTGAATGCCAAGTTTACACTTGCGCTCTAAAATCCACTGGATTTCACGAAATCCTGAAATACATCCCGGTGTTTACACTTATTTTTTTGTTGATTTCATACATATCACAATGATCAAGGTAGATGCATACGCGCAGCTGATCGAACATGAATTTTCAAAACAAGTTGTTGCAAATTGAATTAGTCATCAAAAATATACGGCAATATAGAACTTTACAACTTTATTTCGAAAATGATCGTAAAACTATCTATATATCGTATTAATTGTGTATAGAACCCGTTCCCGTACTCCGAAGTCTAGCAAGACTTACACTTCTCTTTAAACAAAAATAGCGCCGAATAACACCCTATTCTTCTGTTTTCTGCCATACAATTTTGGCATAGTAGAAACTAGCAACATGTTCATTATCATCTAAATTAGATAGCTGATACGTTGATTTGCTGCAGTTTTTGCAATTTCCGTCATTTTTTCGTTCCCGTATTTTTTAAGAAATTTGTATGGGGAAGCAATTTTAGACATTTCGCTCTTTTTTCTAACATTACCATTAAAAAAGTACGAGAACGCAATGAAAATAGCATTGTAACAAAGTAATTTAATATTTTTTTCACATTGTTTACGAATTTTGATACTAAAATTTTTTGTTGCAGCAATTAACCATCTACCTTGTTTATTGTGATACGTGAAAAGTGTTGCAACTTTTGGTACTTTTTCAGGCAAAAGCAGGGTTGTATATCATGTGTACTGTGATTTCGATGTTGATTTCGCTGAAATCACGAAATGAGATGATTTCATTTTTGTATGCGAAATCATGATAAATTTTGCTTGATTTCGCTCGAAATCACGAAACGCCTTCGAAATCACGAAACGACGCCGAATGTAAACCAAACATTACTCTCTGAGAAAGTTCTTGCTGGACAATTCTTGCTGGGAAAATAACCAGACAGACTTAATTGGTCTGTTCCTTTACTTCTGAAAATGGTAAAACCGGCAAAATTAGTAAAAGTTGAAAACTGCTCCGATATGAATTGTATTGTGTCTGAAGTAAAGGAACGCTTTTCGCTTTCAAGTTGTAAAACTTGAAGATTCTTGAACGTAAAGGAACAGGGCTAATATGGCATGCAAAAGAGAGAAGAAACAAAAGAAGAAAGAACTCAAACAAGGTATTATTCAATGTTATGGTTATTACTTTGTGTCTCGATTACAGTAACAATAGAAAAATTGAAATTCCAATAAAAATTAACTTTATTTTCGCACAATCAAACTTTTTTCAACAGAATATTTTCACAATTCCCACTTCTACACTGTTTTCTAATCATATGTTTTTGTTTTGTTTCTTTTAATTCCTCTAATGTTGCCATATTTATACTAAATAATACGATTTTCGAAATTCATCAAATCGATCGGAATCTGAAGAAGCTAAAACAAAAACGATCGAAATGAAATTACGGAATTGAAACCATTCCGATCGGAATCTGTAACATGCCTGTTTATCTATTTACGCTAATACCTAATGATTAACCTAAAACAAATATTACAACTAATATGTATTTATGATTAATAAAAAAATATAAAAATATTTTAAAAACTTGTTTTCTTTTAACTTCGTTTTTTTCTCAGAATCATTTCTTTGTGGGTTAGGCCGTTTTGGCGCTGAGCGCATCATATAGGGGGCTATTATGTACGTAAATTTCCGAGTTTTTTTCACTCTCGGGTTGGTGGACCATCAGCTGTTTTTAGTTTTTTGTTGATTTATGTTTGTGAACATTAGGTGTGTCTTTTTACGTGATAATTTGTAATAACTATTACGAAATGTTACTAAATGCTGTCTTTTTACACAAAAGTTCAGTAAAAGAGAGCGAAGTGGGAGAACAATTTTGACAGTTTTTTGCTGAGAAATTGCTAAAAGTTGCTGAAAGAATTTTTCCCAGCAACCTTTAGCAAGTTCGATCAGCTGTTTTTTTTTATCATCTGCAAATGGTCAGCTGCTCAATGTGAAAATCACTTTTATTGAATGGAATAAAAATTGTCATTTCAAAGTATTTAAAAAAAATATTTCAAAGAGGTTTGTGTGTGACCTTTCTTAATACTTAAATATAATATACGTTATTTTAGTCACTAATAGGCAAAAGTTCATTCGTTCCCGCTTTAGGAAATAATTTTTTAAGAAAGAGGTCAAAAAGTCAAAATGGATTGATTGCAAAATGGTATTTCGAATTCTGAATGGGTAGAAAGAAAAACATCGTTGATTGGTGTTAAACCTTGATTATAAGAAATTGATATTCTTCAGTTAGCATATTTCACTTCTCATAGAAATGAGGAAGAGCTTAGTACTTTCCATTCTACTCTAATACAACCCATGGTGAAGGGTTATAAAAAGTTCGGCAAGGCCAAACGTAACGCCGTTCTTACTTGTTTATTATTACCTCGGTAATATCATCTGGACCAAGGACTTTGGATGGTTTAGACTTGACTGGATGTGAAGAGGATGGCCGTTGATACGAGATAGATCCTTTTACTTTCTTTCAGACATACAGGTATGTGATGGAAATCGATTTCGAGCTCAAAACGAGTCAAAAACGACTGTAGGTGTGATGCATGTACATTTTCCGACATCGAATTGTTTTCGATATCGGTTTCATATTCCATTTTGTTCTATGGAAAAATTGATCAAAAAGACGTGTGATGCAATTCGATAATCGTTTATTTTTCTCGTTTTGAAAACGGTCATATTTTTGTGGTTGATTTATAAACGATGTAATTAATTTTGAAATTTTTTATGAAAAAAAGCTTGAAATTTAAACACAGATATAGAATAGATACATACATTTACATTTATTTGCCTATATTTTGTATATTTTGTTAAGAAGATACATATTTGATATTTCGATAAAAAAACACAGATCAAAAAATCTACTTTGAACATGTTACTTTCCTCTAGATTAGTGAAGACATCCGCTTAATATTTTTTTGCACGATTATGGATAGCAACTCAACTGTAGTTGCGTTGCCAGAAGAGAAAATCATGCAATTAAAATGAGTAAAAAGACGGAAATTTTTGTCAAATTCAATCAATATCAGTGTTTTGAACCTTCAGCTATTAATTTAATTGTAAAAAAGTATAATTTTTAAAGCGGAAATAGAGAATTCTATTAGTACATTTGCTGTGGGAAACGCAACTGGAGTTGGGTTGCTATCCATAATCGACACCTTATTTTATTTATTACATTTTTTCGGCTTTTGCCATCGCCAAGACTAAAAAGGTGATTTTTATTTATATTTTTCTTCTTTCAACTGGGATCACCAGTCCGTTTTTTGTTTGTGGGAATTTAATGAAATTGAAACAACGTGGAATTGAAATTCGATGCGGATGCCATCACATCTAAAAACAATTCACTCGTTTTGGGCAAATCGTTTTCATTGCAAATCGATTCGAAATTCATCACATACCTGATAGATCCCATTAACGTTTTTAAATTTGCCAAAAACTCCTTACTTTCTTTCTATTCCATCGAGCAAATTACGGCAATGTGACGCAAATTTCTTGATCTTCTTCTTCAATTCAACAAGCAATAGCCATGAAATATTTTCATTATTTACCAATCAATTTTGGATGAAAACAATGGACAAAGCGTTTCATAATGATGTAGTCACGATATCAAAAATGTCTGAGCATCTTTAAACCTAGTGTATAAGTTAGATACTTTGTCCCACAACTTCCCCTGCTCGATCAATCACGGATGCTGATTGGCGCACTGGCATCTCCTCTACAATTCCCTCTGCGGATACCGTAGTGTGCGGATCGCCGCTGGGCATCGGTTGTTGTCGGTTTGCTCGCCTTGTTACACTTTGCTCTCACTGGAATAATTGTAGTAGTATATGACATGGGATCCTCTGCGATCACTCAGAACCTCTGCGTTCACTTGTCATCTAGCACTTGTCGAGAAATAACGTCTACGCGTTATTACTTAAAGGCCTCTGACGCCACCACCCGATTACAAAGGTAATCTATTTTGTTGTATGACACCTAGCCTAACCTAATTGGAATTATTTACCAACTATACCATGGCTAACCATCGAGAAATGGGTTTAATTTTCAGTTCGAATCCTTCGTGCAATGCTAATCTAAACCAAACCCGTTCGTTGGTATTGATATGGTTACGAAGTTTTTCGGCAAATCACACACACGCGACCCGAACGCAAAGTAAGAGAGCAAATGTTTTGATTTTTTTACTTCAGTTTTGTACTGAATGTCATGCAAGCAGGTTGATGCCGCTTTATTTGTTTTTTTTTGGGTACACTGAAAAGATTTTGCAGTTGTACAGCAAATATGTGGAGGGAAGAATTTGAAAATGATTTTTTGTTTTGTATTAATATTTTTAATGACGCAGAATGCCTCGTCTGCAATGCAACAATAACAAATGTATATCAATCTTACCTTAGGCGTCATTATAATACGCATACAAAATATTATTTAATGACGGGAAATGTGCGAAAAAAATAATATGAGTGGATCATTTTCACTGTGAGGTAGAAATCGATGTTGTTTAACAATTTTTATTTTTTTATCTAAATTTACCCGAATTTCGTTAGTTTTCTTTTATTATATTTAAGTTAAGACCCTAATGTAAAAATATAAAAAAACGAAATCGCTATCATTAATTAACTCTTAGCAATCGCAGTTTTAATAAAAGAAACTGAAGTTGATACTTTTGACTGTGATTCACTGTATATAATTTTTAATTTTAGTCATACAAAGCGAACGCGCCAACAATATATTTTTTCTATTTGAAAATTTTGCCTTTTTAGGCGAAGATCATTTTTAGTATTATTATTTTTTTTAATTTATTAATCGAGCTTTTTTATGATCTATAATGCAAATGAAAAAGGAAAGCCGACGATTCGAACCCACACACCCTCCACTATGTTTGGCTCTGAACGCTAACACGCCGTGACAACTTTTTTCCTGTGTTTTTCATTTCATACTCAATATGAAAATCATCACCCTGTTCTGTCAGTGTAATTTTACCCATACATAAACAATTTAAGCGCTCGCTCTTCTTGGTCGGCTATGATCTAAACACACATATGTAAGGGGTCGAGTATGGATAGCAACCCAACTCCAGTTGCGTTTCCCACAGCAAATGTGCTAATAGAATTCTCTATTTCCGCATAAAAATTTATACTTTTTTACAATTAAATTAATAGCTGAGGGTTCAATACACTGATATTTATTGAATTTGACAAAAATTTTCGACTTTTTGCTCATTTTAATCGCATGATTTTCTCTTCTGGCAACGCTACTGGAGTTGGGTTGCTAACCATAATCGACCCCTAACCCTGCGTTTACAAATGACAGGACAGTTGACTTCATGTATTGGTTGTCAAAATCCCAAAACTTGCCTTTGTGACGTAGGCGTCCAGACAACTGCAAAAACAGTTGTAAAATTATGAATGAAAATCATCGAATTCCTTTTGTTTTCCGTTCACATATTTTATTTTTGTTCATGTTCTTTTGTTTTCAACACATTTCAATTATTATCTCACACATTTTTACAAAAAATGTCCAAATTTTGTTAACCCGGCTGTCTGTGAAAGAATGATGGACAGCTGGTAGCCAAACGACAAATGTATGTATGTGTTAGTAAATCAGAGTTGTATTTGAAGACAAACTGTCTAGTGTAAACGCCTAGTAAGTCTTTCTATGACTGGGCTATTATACATTTTTTTTTATTTTTCCTTTAAACTAATTCCTGGTTAATACAATAGTACAGAAAGTGAATTCATTCTGGCTGCATAAAAGTAAACATTTCGTCAGTGTATGAAAGCTTAAACTGAAGAAAAGTCCATCCCAAAATAGAAAATAAAACACAAGATATTTTTGTTGTTCGTTTTTTCTCAGCATTCTTAAAACGCCGAATACAATTTTTATTTAAATTTTGATCAGCGTAATTAAGAATGTGATACATAAACTTTATTTCCAATTCTTTATCATTTTTAATTTTTCTTTTGTTGTTATTGTTTAGTGACTGATTGTTGGTGGTTTTTTGTTTTGTTTTTCTTTTTATTATTTGTGTCAAATGTATTATATTATTCATTTAGGAGGGATTTGGGGATAAGAAGATGTTAGGAGGGAGCTTAAGGTTGGAGATTGTGGGGCTAAGGATTTAAATATTGAATGCGGACAGATTTGAAGTTTTCATTTTTTTAACTATACAATGTTGTTCTTTACTAGTTTTGGTTTATTACTTTTAATATTATCAGCATCAAAATATTTTTTTTTAATTGACGCCGACAATTTACAATGTTTTTTTCTATTTGTAAAATTAAAAAAAAAACGCTAGACTGTATTATGACAAAACAAAATTAATACTAATAATCATGTTTTAAAAACTGAGATAAATTAACTAAATTTAGGTTTATTTATTTTTGCTTAGTTTTGTGGGAGGAATTGGGTGTATTTATGTAGCTGAGAAAAATTATAAGAAACATAAAAATAAAGTCTAGAACAAATTGTTTTTCTTGATGGAGTTTTTCAAAACAAATATGTTTTTTTTAACACTTTAGATTGTGGTGTTTTTTTTTAGTTAAATTTTTCCAATAAAGAGAATGTAGTTTTTTTTAGTAAGTATTTGCTTACACAGTGACTTTGAAAAATTATAATTTTCTCTTATTTAATTTTTTTTCTTCTCTTCAAAAAAGGCACAAAATACCTTCTCCTTAATGCAAAAGTTCAATTTTTTGGCTTTATCTTTGTCAAACATATGAATAATTCGAAAATTTGTTTGTTTTCTTTTATAATTTTCTTCTAAGACTTTTTGCAAATTTTGGAAAAATTTAAGTTTTTTAATTGTTTTTTTTTTTTTTATTATTTATATAATTTCCTTTTGTATAGCATTTCGACCAGTTTTTTCGTGTTTTTATTTTCTTTTCATTTTTTACTTATAAACTATTTTTTATTTTTTTTCTTTATTATTTTTTGAGGTTACAACAACTGAAATGAACAGTTGGCAAATTTTTTAACAAACAAAGCTACCTTTCTCTTCGTTTCTAGGTTTCTCTAAATAAGAGTATCTTGTTTCAACCATAGACAAAAACAAGCCACATTGTGACGCAATAGGCTGAGGTGGATAGTGCTCGCTCTGACTATCTTTGTATCTGTATTCGCAAGCCATCGATACAGAGTGGAACTTTGTTAGCTTTGTATCATGGACCTTTTTTGAGGTTATCATTTGCCAACATTTCATTCCAAATGGTTTTTTAAGATTTCCTTTATTTTGTTTTATAAGATTTAAAGAGGGTGCATAATTATTTTTTTTTTGTTTTTTCTTCATCAAGGATATTCTTTAAACAAATTCTCATATCCTTGATTTTTTATATATAAAAAACGAACTGAAACTTGATATTTTTGTTATCTTTGTTGTAATTATAAATACAAAATATCAAAATCATATTTTTTTTAATTTAACCAAATAATTAACAAAAAATGTTGTATTATTTGAAATTATGCATTTTTTTATGGTTATGTTCGTTTTTTTTTTTTGCTTTGTTTCTCAGATGTTATGATATTTTTAATTAAAAATAATAGAACTATTAAAAACTACACTTTTTCTCATTATTTATAGATGATGTTATTAAATATATTTATTTTTGTTTATTTTAAGCAATTTGTTTTTAATATATTTGTGAGGATTATGTCGAATGGAAGGGAATAGTAACAAAAGCTTGCAACATAGAAAAATTTTAATGGGGTTGTGTTTAAATTTTAACTGAAATTATATATTTAACATTTTTTAATTCTCTATTTTATTTACTTTTTTATTTTTTTTAATTGATTTAATTATATTAAAAACAAATTGCATATTTTATTTCATTTTGTTTACATGGTTTTGCTATTACTTGCATTTTGTTTTATTTAAAAAAAACTTTGCTATTTTTATTTATTATATGTTGTATTGAATATTTTCCTTTAACTATGAGCTGAGTTTTTTGTTTTATTTCTTGTATTTTCTGTTTGCCAGCATTAGGATATTAGACATAAAGAGTAAATAATGATGTAGTTGTGTAGAGAAGAAACAAAAAATAGTATATATCTTTGTATAATTATTATAATATATAAGTATTTACAAAATTATAGAAAAGGAAAATAATTTAAATTAAGTTTTTTTTCATTCATTTTTTTCATTAGGATAGCATCGACAGAGATATTTTTTTGTTTAGTTATATGTATGTAATTTCTTCACATTAATAAATATAAATATATTTATTTAGGTTTTTTTAATGTCTTTTAAAAAACATAAACAATTATTTTTAAATTTATATTGTTGACAAAGAGGATTTATATTTTTTTATTTCAATGAAGACATGCAGTTATAGAAAGAATTTATTGTTAAATGGTTTTTCTATATATTTGAATGGGGTGAATAGAGATTTTTTTAATGACCTTATTTTTTATTTGTAGTTGTACAAATTGACAACTTTCAGATGTTATTTGATGATGGTGCAAATTGTAATCTCTAAATGATATTTTCCATCACTGTTATGACTTCAAATCTCGTTTACTTGAGCAATTTAAATTGATGTTATAAAACCTCTTCAATTACGGGCAATGAACACCAAACACACTGCAATATGTACTATTTCCATGAGAAGACCGGGATGCTGTTAGTTAAGCAACACAATAACAATTAAAGTTGCCAACTGCATGTTCCCATCTAAGCCATAAAGTCTTCAACACATTTCTTCTTGGAAATTTGAATTGTGTTTAGCAATTTCCCAGGCAAACACGCTCTCTTTTGACATATCTAAGATCCGCCAAAAGATCTTAAGACTTGGAAGGAATTCTTTACGAAAACTCGGAACCAATACATACATACATACACGTGTTCCATTCCCGAAGGGACAAGGGTGACATCTCTGATAATAATGTGTGAACGGCGATTAATATCGCGAAAGGCCTGTCTTACGACACCACTTGTAGAGAAGTTTTATGGCTGAAATACTCAGGAGGTTCTGGTCAGGGATTGAATGGGTTGCTAGAACAACTGTAGGCGTTGTGAAGATGTTTTTATTATGCTAAATTTAACCAGAAATCATAAAGAAATAATTTCAAGTTGTAAAACTTGTTTCCCTTCCCTCCTTAAACGAATAACAGCTCGAAGATGTTGTTGCAATGTCTATTTCTGCCCAAGTGAAAAGACAAACGGATCGAAAAATGTTCCCTGTCGCGCTGTTCCTAGTAACATTTACATTCTTTCTACCGGCTAGCCATATTTACTACAGTGCACGCAACTAACCAATATATGCTTCCCATTTGTTTTTTCCTTTGAATAATAGATTTTCTTATTTACTTTTTAAAATAGAAAAAATATTAAAAAAAAGTTGCGCTGCTCTCATGTCAATTGTATGCTTTTTGAACCAAGGAAACGTTGTTCAAGTAAAAATACAGAAAGGAACTGAGCTCATATCTATTTTGTTCAAATAACATCTGAAAATCGTACAATATTTAAATTTTTATTAGGCCATTTTAAGTTTTTGTTATGATTTTCTTGAAATATTTGTTTGTTTTAACTAAACTTTTGTTTTATTTTAATACAATAGAGCATAAATATATTCTGTTCTTGTTGTTGTTGCTTAGGAAATTTCTTTATTAAATTATTTTTCCCATAATTTACATTTTCTTTCTAAACAAAATGTGCATTCCTTTATTAAAAATTTTAGTTTTTTTGCCAGTTTCGTTCTTTAAGGTTATGTTAAATACAACACAAGTGGTATTTTCAAAGCCAAACAACTGTTTTTGTTTTAATTATAACTGAAGTGGGAGAAAAGGATAATTAATTTTTGAAATTTACAACATAAAATAGGGATAATGTAAATGAGAAGTTTAGATGAAAGAGTTGATATTGAATTGTAGGTACGTTGAAAATAAACTAATAGTAATGTTGTTCGTTTTATAATAATGAATTATCTATGTTTGGTTTATGATTTTCACAAAATATTTCATAAATCTTTTTTTTTTTTTTTGTTTGCTTTGTAGAATGGCTTATTAACATTTTTTGTTGTGTTTTTTGTTCTTTTGTTTAATTTTAACTACCAAATAAACTTGTTTAGAGTTTGTTTTTTCATTCCTTGTAAATTTGTTTAAATGGTAAAATTATAGTAGTTACTTACATAAATATTTTTACTACTATAATTTAGTTGTTGTTTTGTTTTGTATATATTTCTGTAGATATAATATATATGATGGTTTTTATCTCTTATTGGAAAAAAGAAATACATGAAAATGTAAATTTTCATCGTTTTTCCTTTTTTCTTTTGCTTTTTGCTTAATGATGTGGTTTGTTTGTAGTTTATTTCTATTATTATTATTAATTACTAAGCTTGTTGTTTTTGCTCTATAGAAGTTTAGCTTTTTATGGTTATAATTACTATTATTTACTGTTTCTTGTTGCTAATTCTTTTTATATTACATTTTATTTTATGTGTGATAGTAATTTGTTTTAATTTTTCTGTACAAACAAAAAGAAACAATTGATAATTAAGACAAAAATAAAGAAATTACAAATTTAATTTTAGAAATTATTAAACAAAAAAAATGAAAACATTATAATATGTACATTTAATATACACATAACAAAAAAGAAATTAAACAAAAAATATATATTAAAGAAAAGATGTTATAACAAAAAAATAAGAAATTTATTATTAATATAAGAACAAAGAAGGAAAACAAAAAAGACTTTAAATTAATTTTAGAAAAAATACATCAAAATTAAGTTATTTCTAAATAGTTTTTGTTGTTTTGTTTTAAGTTTACATTTAATTCTGTTTTATAATAATAGTAATTTTTATTTTAACATAAGTTTTTCTTTTAAGAAGAAGAAAAGAACAAAGAACGACGAACAAGACCAAATATAAACGAAAAAATTAAAACAAAAAAAAAAAAAAAAGAAAATTAATAATAATAATTTTTACAATAAACATAAATTCTCCTTGTAGCAAAATCTAAAAAATAAAATTATGCTTAAGAAGAATTCTAATTTTTTCATTCATCGTTCCTTTAATAACAACAACAAACAAGAAGAGCGAAAGAGCAATATATTCCTCTCGCATAAAGAGACATTTTCGATACAATGAACTCAATATAAATGCTTTCAAGGCTATAATTACATGAAATATGGTAAATATATCTATTGGTGCAGTTATTAGAACGAAATAATCAAAACTTAATGAATATGCAGAACTTTTTTTAATTTCTTTTTTCCATTTTCGCAACAATTCATTTTGGAGAGCTTCGGAATCTATTTTACAGTAAAGAAATATTTTAGAAGTAAAAAATTCCTAAAAATTCAACACGATCAATACACATCGGAAATGTTTGCCAGGCCAGAAGATCTTTATAAGTTTCTTTCCCCAAATTAAAGGTTTAAATATGATGACATCATCATTGACTGCTTCAGGTTGTAACTTCCCAACATTCCGATCGTATTAACTCGTTAACTACTGCGTCCATTCTTCAAGTAAACTAGAACTGCTATAACAACTTTATGCGATGCTAGGACGATGAATTCATAGAGGCCTTTTAACTATCCTCTCAGACATATAGGTATGTGATGGAAAACGATTCGACTCATTTTGCCATAAATCGAAATCGTATATCTCTAATTTTGGTGAATATTTTAATGAAATTGAAAATGGATTTTAAAAATATTATTCAAATAAGGGGCTTTTGCGAAGCAAAACTATATAAGTCATCAACGGCACTCCGATTATATACCATTTCGATTCTGCAAATCGAGTCGATTCGGTTTTCATCACATGCCCGCATGACCCCACATGGTCCATGGCTAAAGAAATTATTTCAAGTTGTAAAACTTTCTATCTTCTGCCCTTGAAGGCCTATGAGTAACACATGGAAGGTGTTTTATGGCGAATGCAAGGAAGAGATAAGGTTAAAGGACGCATAGCTGTCGTAATTTAAAGCTACTTCACTCGGAGACTAAATTTATCGAATATATTCTCTGTCACTGTCGCAGCCTAAAAAGATCTCCAAATACAAACTTGTTAGTAAATGTATCGAAACCTTATAATACGCCTTGAAAGTTCGAACCAAGTATACTGTAGAAATTGCATTTTTTGGTTGAAACAGGTCTTCATCTTTCAAGTTGGATTCTGCTAAAAAACTTTCGGAGCTAAATTTACTAATATCTTCATAGATTGTATTTAATTATGTGCTTTAATGCCGAGTAGAAAATTCCATGAAATAGTAAATTAAATTATATTCGAAATACGTCTCTGGAGAAGAAAATTCAGGCCATCGTTAAGGATAGGCCAGTTCACCAAAAAGATTGACAACAAATGGCGCAAAATCTGTCTAAGAAGTGGCACAGGTTACCAAAACACTCTGTATGTGTTTTTGAAATGTTTAGCCAAGCGATATGCTATTTTCTTATGATTTTCGTTGGACCATAGTTTTGCTTTTCTGAAAACTTCGGCTGTTTTGCTAGCTGTGGGGTAGTATATTCGGTTAATATAGCTTGTGCTGGGTTGAAATTTCAAAGACTTCACAAAATTTCGTCAAAATTAATTTATTCAAATAGTTCGTACTACTTCCCTTGAATAGAACCTAAAGTTCATTTGGATATTACAAAGTCAAAATATTCCAAGTATGGATATTCCAAAGTGTAGCTTTTTTTCAAAATATAAAACAGAATTTTTTACTTTTAAATATTCAAAATTTCGACCACAAATAGAGAAGAGTAGCAAGAACGTTTAGAAACATATTCAATTTCGCTCTTAGATTGTTTATTGTTGTTGTTTTAAAGCCAAATAAGATAACTCGAAGGTTAAAACTCAAATTAAGTAATAAATAACTCTTTCACAATTCAATATTTTACCTCAACGATTTTGAAATATTTGGCCAAAAATGTAATAAACAAAGAAGTAAATATTTGTAAAGAAAAAAATAACTAAACATTTTAGATATTTTGTTTTGGTTTTCTTATTAGAATCCTTTATTATTGTTTAGGATAATGATGTTATAAATGTTTTTCTGTTTGTGTTTCGCTTTTTTCTCAAATTTTACATTTATTCTTCACAAGTTGTAGTTGTTGTTGGTATGAAAATTTGAACAAAATAGTTTGTTGTTTTGCGAAATTTTATCATTGAAATTGAAACAAAAATAAATGGTAGGTATTTTTTTAACTTAAGTGTTTTTTTTTTTTCTTTTTTTTACATTTTCAATAGAGTTTGGCGATTACGTGAGAAATAGAGAGAAGGCGAAATGGACACAAGAATTAAGAAAAAACTAAAAAATAAATTTAACAAATTTTGAAAATTTGTTAAAAATACGTTTGTGTAAAAATAAACAAGTTTTAATTATAGAGTGAGAGAAAATTAAAGAAAAATTAGCAAATTAACCGCATTCATAATTACGTATTTATACATGAAAAATAATATTTATAAAAGTTGATGATATTTCTCTTTTAATTTTTTTGTGGGATGTTGTATTGGTTTGTGTGGTTGTTTTAAAAACTACAAAAATTGTTAACATTTAAACAAAAACAAAAAACAGAATAGTTTTGAATATACATGAGGAGTGTGGGTGGGGTGAGGGTGTATTAGGGCTAAAGATAAAATATGAAAATAATAGTTTTTTGTAGGACGACTGATGTGAAAGTTAGTGGAGGAGAGTGTTGTACATTTTTGTTGTTGTTATTTTTTTATATTTTTATGTTTGCTTTTATATTGTTTATCTAAACACACAGTATTTTTGTTTTGAAATCTTTTTTGGAAAACTCTTCTTACAGGATCTTGTTTATAAAGGGAGGTTGTTATTGTCACAAGTGAGAGGGATGTTAAGGGGGAGTAGTAGTTATGGAATTTCATCAAAATATACACACTTTTTTGTTCGTTTTGAATTTTTGTAACTGTTTTAAGGGGAAATTGAAAAGTTTAATCTCGTTTAATATTTATTTCTTTTTTGAAATTTACATTTACATTTATTTTTACATTCGTTTTTTCATCTATAAGTTTTCCCTCTCAAACTTGTGCCTTCATAACTTTTTCTCTAATTTTTGTATGATTTCAAGTTGCATTTCTTTCATTTTATGGGAGTGGGGGCGGGGCGTATATTTAACGTGTAAGGGGCCGTGTCATCATGGTCACATGCTTCAATATTGAAGCATTTTTATCAATAAGACAAGAAAAGGTATTACCAAATGTGTTATCTTCCAACATGATGCCTTCATCGTTTGTATCCTCATCGTAATGAGAGTTGGTGGTGGTGTTGGCGGTAGCAGCAGTCATTATATCAACACCATCGCTGCCATCTATAATAGTTGTTTTATTTGCAGCGGCAGCCAATAACATCATGGCTGCCGCAGCCGAATCCATAGAAGCCTGAGTGCCATTTGTGCTGGTGGTCCAATATTTGCAAGTGATAATAGTTTGTTTGGGAGCTGCATCATTGTTGTTGGTGTTTCTGGTGGCCATAGGTAACTCAGTTGGTGCCATTGTCATTTTCTCTTCGAATTTGTAACGATTTAAATCGGTAATATTATCATTGTTGTTATTGTTATTACTATTATTGTTGTTGCTATGAAGACTATGATTTTTGTAGAAATTTTGAGAAGCAGAATGGCGCCGCTTGCGATTTGCCGCTAATTTCAATTTGGCAGCAGAACTATTTAAAAATTGTTGGACCCTTTTATAGGCAGCTGTATTATTAGTAGCCAACATGGAGGATGCAGAGGATGCAGTTGAAGGTGGCGTAGTATTGTTGCTGTTTTGTAAATTCTTCAAATTTTTCTGTTCGACAATTTCTAGGACTTGCGGCTTTTCCTCATTTTTTATTTCAATATTATTTCCTTCCTCGGCAAAATTGGTTTTACATTCTTGATTTGTGGTTGCCACCATAACTGCCTCTTCATCTCTTTGCCATATTTTAGCCAAATGTTCATGTTCCCAATTCAATTTATCTGCATATAAATCTTCTTCGTTAAGAGAACCACCAACTTGGCGCAATAATTTCATGGGTTTAATGGCAACAAATTTGGCCTTTTCTTTTTCCAAATTTTCACTGGCATCATGTTGCCAAATATTATGCATTGGCTGGCTGCATTGTTGCTGGTCTCTGCTAAAGTGCCAGGAATTTGAGTTATCAACAGCAGCATCATCATCCACAGTCATGGACCAATCATTGGCCATTGGCATATTCTCAGCCAAGGTCTCCTCTTCTTCTTTTTCAGGATTTGCTCTAATTAATTTACCCGTTTGTTCGGGTCTTAATAAATCTTCTATTAATTTATTTACTTTTAGCAACATGATGGTCTGTACAGCACTCTCGTTGTGATCTTGCAAATGTCCAACATTATATTCGTTGTTTCCTTTGTTACCCATTATTGGTTGTTTCCCTGCCTCATGGTCACCAGCATCGCCATCGCTAGTATCGTTAACATTTTCGGCCACTGAATCACTTTCTCCAATATACAAGTCTTGCATGTAACGCAAATCGCTCATTATTTCATCGGCTTCCAATTTCAATTCATCGCGTAGCAGACGATTCGCTGGCAAAGATTTGCCATAATCACAACTATTACAAACGGCACACATGCCCCACAAAGTATGCGACGAGTTATCCAAGGAACTATCCTCATTACGATCTAAATCGACCCTAGCAAAAGTGGATCTTGGTGGCAAACGACGTTGCTGACATTGTTTTTCGACTTCTTGCATAGACCAAAATTGGCTAAGTTGTTCAGCTGAAACAGCAGTGGTACGACAAAAGTCGACTTCATCACATAGCGAAGCATCTTGTACCCATGATTGGGTGCTACAATCCGAGCGAGTGACGGCTGGTACCCAGGCAGCAAGGCTAGTGTTTTGTGGTTGAGCTGCTTTATGGAGACCCTGTTGTTCTGCAGCGGCTTTTGCAGCTGCGGCCACAGCCTGGGTAACTGCGGCCATAATGGCCTCATTGTTGGCCTGTCTGCTAAGGCTTAACGAATTATCCAAGGAGAACATGGACATTTCCATAGCATCAATACCGCTCATTTGCGGTTGATTAGACATTTTGGCTGCTGCCAATTGGAAATCAATTTCTTCTGTTTGACAGGCCATTTCACCCGAACGCCTTAACTTGAATTTCAATACAAACACCTCCTTGTTTTCCGGTTTCTCCTTGGCTGCATGAACTCGCCCATCGGCCACTTGTGAAGATGCCGAGGCTGAAAAGTTCATTAAATTAGTATTGGACACTTCCTCATCAGCCAAGTAGATATCGTTTCTTGTATATTCCAAATACTCATTGGAATCATAGCACAAATAACCGCTGGCACTACGTTCGAACTCAACACAATCCAAAGCACTGCTTATATCAAATGTGTAGCCATCAACATAGGTCTCGATGGGATGAAAATGAGTACGTTCGGAAGTCAACAGATTCTCTTCCTCGCCACCACGAAAATAGTCACTGGCCATGTGGGCAACCTGTTGTGATTGCAATGGCTTAGTTTGGGGCTGAACCACACTGACGCCGCTTGCCTTTATGCGAGCATAGGCAATAAAACCACTTGTAGCGGCACAATGATTTGGCAATGTTACTTCTGGTCCAGGCGGGGCATCAATGACCGATTCGGCGACATCTTCAGTAATACTGTCGCACACGTCATTGCCATACATTTCTGTCAAAGACATGGGATTGGAGGCACACCAGGATTTAAGATCCGGTTGAGTATTTTGACCATATATGGGAGCTTCCCAATTGGCACCAGTTGATGTAATCGCTGCTGCAGAACCATAAGCAGCCACATATTTACTAGCATCACCACAGTTTTCAATGTCTCCAGAGATAGCGGAGACCACGGCGTTGGAGCGTAGGCTATTATATGCTGGACCAGCATTTATTCCCTCCGACCATTTTAAATTGTTGTAGGGAGGAAATTCAAGTTTAGCACCATTTCCTCCCTCCATGTGGCTTTCAGAAGCCTTGCTGCTGTAAATCACAGAGCCACAATCCATATCGCCTACTCCACTCATTACGTTGGCAACAACCTGAAGACAAGGAAAGAAAGTTACAAGTTGTTGAATGGGTTTACAACGGAAATTCTCAGCGGATAACTTACCTTTTCATTTTTATTCTTGGCAGCCATGTCAATCTGACTCAACTTCTTATTTGAATGCCACACCTTGTATAGAAAACTCTCATCACTTTCATTAGCAGCACCCACGGCATCAACACAATCTCCCGATGAAGACCAAATGGAATTTTGCAAGAATAGATTCATTGATGGTGTATGTGCACCACCACCACCGCCGCAGCCCAGAGAAGCACCAGCTTCATTAATGCGACGCATTGCACCCACTGATTTATCGAAATCATCCAAATTACTGGGCATAGAGTAGTAATCACTTGAATTAGCAATATCGGCGCCAGCGCCAGAACTAGCGCTACTGTCATCTAAACGTTGTGTTGTTGTTATCATGGATGACGATATCGAGTTGACGTTGTTGGTGGATAATTTCGCCATTTGATCGTAGGACACCGCTTGCGGTGGTTGGTTGTTGTAGTTGGACCAGAAATTCCACAAGTCCTGTTTAAAGGGTGCCAAAGCATTGAGCGAAGTTGTAGCATAGAAGGCCGATGAAATTCCAATTGGATTAGTGATTGGGCCTGTATTTACAGCACCTTCAAATGTACCCTGTTGTTGCGGAGCGGTTGTTGTGGTTTGAGGCTCCACATCTTTCCACAGAGCTTCAACGCTGCTATTGAACTTTGCCTTAAAGTTTGCAAAATCCAAATGATCCGCTGATTCAGAGCAATCATCTAAATAACTATCATCGACGCCAGTTTTACACACAACTAAAGGTTTTTGCAAAGTACCCTCACGCTGGTATAAACGACGGGCATTAATGATATTGCCACCATTGCTGCCACTGGAAAACTCCTCAATTGACGCCAGGGTATTATCATCATCATAGTCCTCATCGACATAATCAACACCATCATCTGTTACTACTTCATAATTTTGGCGATCATCCGACGCATCATCATAGCAGAACGAAATGTCAACATAGCGTTTCATTAATGGCCGCTCAATACCGCTGAGCAGTTCATCACTTTTTGGTATTTCGCTAAGCATTTTATATTCATTGCGTGCCTCAACATCCATGCTGTCGGAGTTGCTGCGACTACGTTTGGTGGCAGCTGTATTAGTACCCTTTTGACGAGCCAAAAATTCTTTAATTAAATCAGGACCCATTTCCCAGCAACCTTTGAAATCAGTATCCCAAGCTGGAGAAGTGTTACGATGATGTGATGATTTACCAGAGTTCGAAGTGGAGTTGTTGCCACTCGCTGTTGCGGGGGGTTTGCGTAGATTTTGAATTTGCTTTCCTTTGCACAAAGCTGAAAAAAATGTAATGAAATAAAAATTAAAATGTTCGCAAGGGCTTTTAAAGAACCTACCTTGATTCCGGCGACGTTTAGATTTCTTTTTTGCACTTGCCGCTGCTCCTAATGTTGCTCCTTGTTGTACGTCACCACACAAACTAGATGATGCTGAAACACCCTGAATGGCAATATCTCCAGTGAATTCTGCTTTTAATTTATTATGGATTTCTAAATGTTGGTCTCCACCAGCAGCAGTAACTTTCGATTTCTTTTCAACAACTTTATTATCGGCTAACAAAGATACACTTGATGAGCTAGAAGCACTATTAGAACTAGTATTTTCAGTAGTAGTAATCGATGAACGTCCCACAATTGGCCAAGTTAAAGATTTTGCATTACGACGCCATATGCGGAAAGAGTCTTCCATTTCCTTAGACAAGGCAGGAAAAGCCCGAAAATAACGCTTCTTGGGATCGCTTTCGTTATCGTTTAAAGCATTTTCATTAGCATTTGATGGTCCGGTGGTAGTACGACGTGTAAATGAATCGTTTTGGGAAGCCGAGGAAATAAGTTGTTGTGCAGATGCAGAAGAAGATAATGTTGATGAGGATGAAGACGATGATATCGATTGATTATGACACAAATTGTGATGATGTTGCTGTGATTGATGATGATGACGACGTTGATTATTAACGCCAGTGGTAGCTGGACCCGACGACAATAAGTCAATTTTTAATTGAGTATCGATTAGAAAACGTTCTTCATCATTTAATTCTTGGCTACGTTTTTCAATGTCCTTTAATTTTTCACACAATTCATCAACAAGTCTTTCTATGGCAGCAGTCTAATCGTCAAATGTGGGAAGACAATAATGGTAAAATGTTATAGAAAAAAGGACTTTGTTGTTGTTGCTGATATCTACTTACCTCCTGTTCATTTGAAACAATCTCCCTTAAACATTGTACGGCATTTAGTTTCTTCAATTTCTCGGTATCGGAGGGCAAATGAAAACGTTTGTTGTGGCCTCCTTTGCGATTAGCAAAAAATGCCTAAAAACAGTGAAAATTCTCATTAGAAAATTCCTTTTAATGTAATTTAAGGATTAAGAATTTTGAAAAATTAAATTAAAATTAAAAATTAAATTAATAAAAATTAAAATATAAAAATTATTTATACTAAAATATCGGAACATTAGAATTTTGAATTACTTCCAAGTTGCTGAATTCAATTGGATCGTTCACTTGAACTGACGATTGTAAGAGAGATAGTAGTAGTCTTGTATAGATCTGTGGTGACTCAACGCCTAATTGCTCCAAACGTGATACTAACCAATCAGAGATGGCGTTCACGGCACGAGGCGATACTAGTTGAGGATACTTCATACCTGCTGTTTGATAATTTTGTTTTGAATTATTTTTTTAGTAAATTTTTGTAAACGAAAAGAGTAGAAAGACACAAAAGTAAATCAATTATACAATTTCACATGTATTTGTTGTAGTCAATCAAAATATGGGGGAGAGAAGAGGTTTAATATACGTTGAGGTAGTTTTGGTGGGTGGTTGGTATGGCGGCATCGTGTGGGTGGTGGGGGGTATTGTGTGATAAAATTTTGAAAAAGAACAAAAACAAAATAATATTTTTTGAAATATTTATTAAATCAACGTCACGCAGAATTTATGATTATCATATTTAATTGTCCTTTTAAAGTATTTTTTTAATTTTGCTGATAGAAGCTGGAGAAGTTTTTTGACCACTTTGAAATTTAAACGGCAAAACGTGGACGAGTACTGGCACATTTCCGGGGAAAAGTTTTGCAGGCCCAAAGAAGACTCATTACCCCTCTTCAACCAAATTTTCAACTTTTTTAGGAAAGGTAGAAAATGAAATTGACCCCCTTTGAACATGATATAAGTTAAGATATGCAAAGCCCAATCGGTTACAGCTTTCGAAAATTATCGTGCGCACCAGACAGAGAATTCGTCCTTTAATCCACATGACTGAGGGTACAAAAACAGACTAATTTGAGGTATAATCTTTGCAAGGGTCAACATTTGGGTGGGGCGATTTGAACATATTAAGCGGGGCTTCGAGTTTCTGATTATTGGATTGTACTGAGCAAAAAAATCAACTAGACCATACGTCTACGGTGAAAATCGAGCTTCCACAGTTTTTTTTCTTTTTTTAAAAATTTGCAAATTAAACTATTTGAAATTATGACTTATTTTTAAAAGAAAATTATAGCTATTATCTCGGGCTGCAATTTGTCTGAACATATTACTTAGAAAAAAAACTCATTTTCATGGCCAAACTCAAAAATGTAAAAAAATCATAATTTTTGTCAGTTTTTTCTTTCAATTTTTGGCCTGTAAGACCAAAACTTAAAACTCGACGCCTGACGTGTGCGTACAGAAATACAAAAACAAAATACATGTATTTCGTCACCATAAATGCCCGAAGACGTAACCGACTTGAAAATCGAAATTCGTTTTTTGACGTAATCTGATACATAAAGCTAAAATACATGCTTTGGCAAAATGTCAAGTTTCTACGTTCAAAAACAACGATCCTATTCAAGAAATGGCATTTCGGAAAATAGGATAATATTGCACATTTTATTGTAATGGAGGATCTCAAAACTAAGCACTTAAGCGGTTTTGGTTTCACTACTTATTACCATTCGTATATGATCGATAATATCCCATATACTCGCCTTCATGAGATTAATAATCCATAAAACAGTTTTTAATTTTATAACGTTTTTTGCTTCTCCTGTAAAGTTTTCGTTTTGTTGGTTACGTCTTCCGGCATTTATGGTGACGATTTGTTTTTGTTTTCAATTTGAAATACATGTATTTTGTTTTTGTATTTTTGTACGCACACGTCAGGCGTCGAGTTTTAAGTTTTGGTCTAACAGCCAAGCCATTGAGATTTTCGATGCAATACTGAAACAAAACTTGTAGCCATGACAATAGTTAATAACTCTCCAGTATATCGCAAAAGCATTGAAACGCTTCTGCAGGCAGTTTTGGCCTTGTGAAAGTGCAAATTTTTCCTGAAACTATGAGCTGTTTTCTGCTCAGTACAATCCTAAGAACAGAAGCGTGAAGCGCCCATTAAGATTTTTCCTTCCATACTAATCGCCCACCCTAGTCTACAAAATACTATTGAGTTCATATTACGGATTGAAATAATTTTGTTGAGTTAGGAAAGGAGAGTAATGAACTCTGTTATTTTGCAATCGAAAGTTCAAAAATATTTTATGAAATATAACTGTACCTGACATACATACCTCAATTTTTATAAGTTTTTTTTTATAAAACATTTGGACAATTTCCTTTATCCAATTTTTGCCAAAACATATTTGAGGTTAGGCATGTGTAACGTTGATTTAATACGAAATTTGAAAAGACTACTTATTGGCCAAAAATAAAACAAATTGATGTGAAAAAAGAATATAAACATTTAGGTCCTTTGCAATTCATTCATATTGAAGTCCAGAAATAAACCAATTAAAATTTAAAAACAAACATCCTATCAACTCTTAACAATAGCCAAAGATCAAATGAAACCATCATAAATTAATAAATCTAAGTATAAAAACTGTTACAATTTTGAAAAAAATTTGCTTTAATAATATTGAAGTTTTAAAAATTAGAAAAGCAAAATTCTAATTGTATTTTTTTAGATATAATATGACCCGATGTTACAAAGCATAAAATGACAGAGAGACAAGATAAGTTTACTGTTTATATAGTATTGTTAAATGTCTATACAAAAATTGAGATTATGAATACAAGTTTTTTTAATGTAATTTATTTAGCATTATAGAAACAAAGTCCATTCGCCCATATTGATACACAAAACAACATTAATTGCACTACTCTGAGATCAAATAAACTTAATGTAAAAAATCATAAAAAATTTACTTTTAATTAAAAAGGGCACCATTTTCAATCACTTTATCTATACTACTCACAGTAATTTATTAAAATAAATTATTTATTTTAAGACACCATCTCCAGTGCGCATTTTGATGGTTAAGAATGTCCTCTTTCCAATTTAATAATCACTTTTAACTTTAAGATAGCCAGAAGGCCATTAATCATCACCTCAAAAGACCTAAAAATAACAAGAATTTTTATTTTGAATTTTTACCCATTTCTACTTCTACATTTGTCATTTCGTAAGAATAAATATTTGATTATCTCTGTAACATCGTGTCTAATAACAATTTACTAAATTTGGAAAACAACAAATGGCAAAGGGGACCTTAAGTGTTTTTTGTGATTAGTTTTAATAGATAAATGTTAATTGTGGTCAATATGCAAACAGATAGGATTAGCTACAGATGGATAAACACAAATAGGGGATATTATTAAACGAAAAGAAAGCACTGAAATGGGCCAGCGACAACTTACCGTTATAGTTTAACTAGAATTTCTATATCTGGTAGGTTATACGGGCGCGTGCGTCGTGAATGATGATGTTTATAATGATGACGTTTCTTTTGTTTCTTATCTCTAACTAATGCCGCAAATAACAATTAGCTGTGTGTTGTTTGCAACAAAATCATATGATCCTGCTGAGGTTTCTTTCTTCTATTTCTTCTTTTGTTGCAGAATTGTAATTCTTTGGCCAGTGATAAGTTAAGAGTAAAGGTGTGTAGAGGGGAGTGATGTGTGGTGTTTTGTTGAATTTCTTCTTCCTCAAAAGTTGGGGGATGTTATAATTTATTTTAAATTGCACTAGTTTATATGTTTTTTCTTTCTTGAGAGGAAATCTATGGCTAACTTTATCTTCTTCATCTATTTTTCTTTCTCTTCCTTTTGTATTTGTTCGATGATGATCCACCAATCCAAATGTAGTTGTAGATTTTGAAATTTAAACTATATATTTTACAAGTAGTTTGGCTTTCAAATAAAACAAAAAACGGCAAAAACTTTTACAGTTATATACAGTGTTTTACAGGATTGCTCAAATATTCTGCTTCAAGAATGTTGTTGTTATTTATATTTTAACTTCTTCTTGCTTCCTTTTATCTTTCTTGCTTGTTATTAAAGATACTATTAATGCTTTTTGATGTTCTTCTTCTTTTCTTCTTGTTGTTATAATGTTTTTTATTTTTGTTGTGGAGTGTTGTTTTTTCTTCTAATTTTTGTTGTTGTCGTTGAATGATGTTGGTTCTTTATATTGCTGTTGTGGGCTTCTTATTGTTGATCTTGGTGAATGTTGTTGTTGTCAGCAATATCTGCAACACCTTGTGGAGCAAGGGCAACACTTGTTTGTAGCAAGTGAGCGTTTGCCAAATGTAAAGCAGCAACACCAGCAATCGGATTAGCCGATACAACAGTAGCAGTAGCAGCAGCAAAGCTGAATAATGACGCCAAATTAGTCGTTTCCATGTCGTTTAGCAAATCATTTTTCAAATTAGGCGACAGCATTGTTCCAAGACATATAAAAGCAACAAAATGGCTTTAGTTTATGGTTTCTTTTTCTTTAACTCTTTCTCAGATCCTCTAACTGGTTGCGCCTGGCTTTGATGTTGCCAAAACAAAGATCCTGTTGTTGTTTTCTTTCAATTGAATTGCATTTGGAGAAATAATATTGAGGGTATGGTTCCACTATTCCCTTGGTTTCTTCGTAGTACAACAAAAGTTAAGGCTCCGAACAAAAAACGAAACGGAAAACAAAACAAGTCTAAATGAAACTAAGAGAAAAAAATAAAATTTTAAGGAAACAACAACATCTAACGTTATGTTTTTTTTGCTGGTTGTTGTGTTTTGATTATGTACATTGCTTGCTGGCTGGTGTGGTCGAAATCAAACAACTTCTCCTGGTAGTTTTTTTCTATTGCTTCCTTTCTCTCCTCGAATGAGAAATAGATGTGGAACTAAAATCCCAAACAAATTTTATTTACTGCATGTGAAGAAATTAACCTTGAAGTTTGCTAAATTGTTGGGTTATGTTTGCTGGTGTTGTTGTGGGTGATGTAAACTAACTAAAATTGTTGCAAAGTTGTTGTAATATGTGTTAGGTTGCAAATTTCTTTATGTTTTTTGTTGTTATTAAAAATCGTGTTGATGTTAGTTTTCCATATTTTTCTCTTTGCTGTTGTTCTTTTTAATTATCCATTTTGCTCGTGTTTGTTTTCAACTTTTGAAGTTGTTTATTTTTTTTCTGGCTTGTTTGTGTTGTTGTTGTTGTGTATCGCTTGTTGTATTCAGTATTTGATAAACTGAATTTTCCGAGGTTTTATTCCAACTTCTTCGTGTTGTTTGATGATAATTCTTTTAGATTTCTGTAATGAGAAAAATAGAAAATTATTAAAAATTAGTAAAATTCAGTTTGAGAAAGAAAAAAAATATAAAAACGCTACATACAAAACTATAATAAAAGACAATCATTTTAATTTCAGTTTCTATACATGAAGTATTGGTCGTAAAGCAAATCAATTTTGTTAGCTGCCTGAAGCATATGCTACATACAAAACTATAATAAAACGCTACATACAAAACTATAATAAAAGACAATCATTTTAATTTCAGTTTCTATACATGAAGTATTGGTCGTAAAGCAAATCAATTTTGTTAGCTGCCTGAAGCATATGTTACGTATTGTTGGTGTACAAATTGGCATGGGATATACTTCTTATAAGGAACTGAATAAGATTTTTTATTTAGAACCTAAAACATTTTACTGTTAAGAAAATGTTTTTGAACTTTTTTATCTCTTTTTAAGGCAAAAATGATATCGGCGCCTAAAAGTATGCTGCAGATATTGACGTAATTTAAAGAAACAATTGGTCAAGTTGGAACTTTTAAATTAAACAAATTGCATGATAATGAAGATAATCAATCAATTGCGAATTGTTTTCAAAGTCCTTAACCTCTTTTGAAAATCTCACAAGTTTTGCTTTCCTTATATTTCCAGAAATATCAACAAAAACAGTTACATATGCAATTTTGCATATCATTTTTGTGTGATTATAACCGATTTTTCTTATCAAAATTGAGGAACCAATGCCATTTTACGCATAATATCGAAACATTTCGAACATGAAAACACAATAAAAAAAAACAATGCAATACAACAATATGTACCCCGCACAATAGAATCTAATCTGTAAAGTAAACTATGTGAAAAATGGGCGTCATTCATCGTTATTATTTGAAATTGAAAAGAAAAAAAGTAGAAATCGAAAATCGATGTTAATTACCAGCAGCTTTTTGGCTGTGTTTTAATATAACAAACAAATCAGAAAAATGTAAAACAAAAACAACAACAAAAGTCATTATAATTATCATAACAACCAAATACACGCACAAAGAGAATGTTTTAGTGTTTACAAATATGCCGATGATGATGATGGCCAAATGTAAAGCGCCGTAAAAACAGAATGATTTATATGTAAAACCGTATAGGTAATGTTACAAGTTCAACTTTTCCGCTTGATCTTTTTTTAAATAAATAAACGGAAGTGGTGCCGCAGTCAAAAATTGAGTCTATCGATTACTAAAAATCTTTACAAAATTGATGAACAATTAAACAAATTACATGGCAGGTATTTTATGTGAAGCGGCATGGAATGTTTATTGTTTTTGTTGTAAAGCAAGATGCGGTGTTATATGTGATGGATGGGTGGTTTCTAAAAGTAGATGGTAAATATTTCAATTTTATGTATATATACATATAATGGATGGAATATTAAGTTTGTCATTCCGTTTGTATCCGAAATCACCATTTTGATCCCACACATATGTATATATTTCCCACATATGTATATATTTCTGATCATCGTAAAATTCTACGTCGATAGCACCTCTGACAGCCGTACTTTTCTAAACCACGGGAAAGCTGATGGGCAAGGATTCGGAGAATTTACCAATCATTGCTCTGCCCGCTCCCTCAAATCCAAGTGTAGCGGCTGCAGCCGCTCGGTTCATACTACCAGATAGTCGAATATTCGAAAAATAAGACCAAATTTTTCAGCAGAGACGATAGGTCTAGCAAATGAGCATGCTGAGATTCATCGTACAAACCCTGAAGATCCAAGAGTTAAACAACTTACTCTGGAAGTCAACAGACTAGTAGGCAAGCTTAAGCGGAAAAATTAGCTAAACCACCTGAAGCAATGTAACCTTGGTACAGAATTAAGTAAACTGGAGGAGTGTGCTACGCTACGTCCTCCCAGCCGAAGAGGTACCGTCAACGCTTACGATGAGCGATGTTGCAGACGTCATCCGAAACGCAAAATAATCCAAAATGTTGGGCCCACACGGAATATCAGTGGTAACGATTAAGCAACTGGATGAACCCGGAGTTGAGTATTTGACAAGTTTCCTCAATCTGTCGTTAGCCACCCATATTGTACCAGAAACCTGGAAAGTTGGCAGGGTGGTTCCGCTATGACACATGTGATAGGTTAAATCTCTACATGGCTGATTTAGTGCAGTTCTTCCACCTAAAGAATATGAAAACATCCGCCGCTAAATCCACTGCTACACTGTTCACTACCTGAACGGCTGAAAGGAGGCTCCTCCTCAACATATTGTTCGAAGGTGTCCTATTCCAACCAAAAACTACCCCAATATATTGGGTGTAACGTTCGATAGCATGTTTAAGTCCTCCGCGCAAGCCACAGCTATTTGCGACACGATCAAAAGTAGGAACAAGGTCCTAAAATCCTTGGCATTCTTGGATTGCCGACAAAAAACCTTGTTGACCTCTTATAAAGCAATAAGCCGGTCGATGGTAAGATATGCGAAGAGAGAACCTCTGAAGAACTCCAGCTGCCATGGCGAATACGAGTGGTTTTAGCCGCTTCAATTGATATTGGGCCTGAATTGATGGCACAAAACCAAACACATGACCTGTATGTGGATTGGGACATGTTTAACTCCTGATACTTTGTGGACGCCGTCAGTTCAGGTTGCAGCATTTTTGAATCTGGACACAGAGGAACCAGAGCCAGATATCTGAATAAAATATACATATTTTCGATATAGCCATGTCGGTCTGTGGAAATCATTCTAAAATTTTGGTTAAATCCTTAGGTACTTAGCACTTTTGGTATTGGAAATGTGCTAATAAGACCACGATTTGGTATAACCTCCATATAACGCGACGTGACGACACTTTCAGTAAGTTTGAGGGTATTATTTCCATTTGCCCTCCGAATTGGTTGTAAATTGGGATTTTGTATTACCAGAGGTTGGAAACATTTTCCCACAAAATTTCTATAGCCCAGATATGCCCAATGTCATATATAGGACACAAAAAATTCCTGTTTTCATGACATGTAAGCTTTATCAATGTAACGTTTTTATTTCTAACCCCAAGGATATAGCTAGAACTACATCTGGATACCATTTCGGAGGGGCCCAGTACAAAAAAAATTTAATTTTTGTGAGAAAAACATAGAAAAAACATGTAAAAAATGATAATGGTCGCTATCAAGCCTTGGGCATATCTGGGATAGTGGTCTACTTTTTGATATAGAGCCATATAACGGTACCGCTCGATTTCAGGTATTTTTAAGTTTTTAGCCAAATTTTCTGATCAAATTAGCAATGATTTTGCATTTAAAAAAATTATCTATCAAAAATTGATTTCAATTTAAGTTCTGATTACTTCTTTGTGCAATAAAATATAAAATTTCGACCCAGCCGAACTATATGCTTTAAATTTTAAAAGGAACTCATTTAACTACCGAATGCTTATGATATGGGGCCAAATATTGTCAGCTACTAAATGCTAACGAACGTGTGGTACATGTCCGCAAAACACATTGCACCTTTTTAACACAAACTTTTTAATAAAAACTACTTTAATAATTGTGTAAACGTCATTCAAGATGAATCAGAACCTGATTAAGCTGAAAACGAACACACGTTTATAGCTGTAACAGACTGCAACAACAAAACGAAACAGAATATATGAGGCATCTCCCTGAAAATTGCTTTTTACGTAAAATAAATTATTTTTTTGATTTAATTTCTTAGAAATAAAAGGTTTATGAATCAGCTCTCATCAAAGATACATAGACAAATAACCGCAAATTAATAACGATTTCAAAAATACATTCATATTTCTGCTATAGTACACAGATTAACATCATTGGTAGAAGATGTAAAATTTCGTACCTCCAACATAATCTTTTGTTATAAATAAAATATGTAGTCATGATGCTAATTAATAAATCACGCCAATACATAACCTGAAATTTTGTGTAATTCTAAGTAGGTAACCAACCACCAGTAATTTCAGCTCCAAAGCGGCTACACTTTACAATTGCAACGCATTTTCAAAACAAACAAATCTAAGCAGGAAGCCATATACCTATACAATTAAAAGAGACCCTAATTCATATTTCAGCTATAGACACCGACACTCATCATTGGTAAATGGGGGGTTTGGGCTGATGTTTGTTTGATGTAGGTTGGGTACCCGAAGTACTCATGACCACTACTGAATGGGGGGTTTGTTAGCAGTTTTACTTGAGACATACATGTCATAGTCCGGTCAAAATAGACATTGAAATAGCAAAAATTCCCACAAAGCTGAATTTTGGTGGAGAGCTAGGGTTTGCCATTAGAAGCAACGTCCTAAAAGTCCCCATCGATCCCATGTGTGCAAAAAAAATTATTCGGGGTCAAAGGTCAAAATTTAAGGGTTTTTAGGTTTTCGGATTTATTTTTTGAAAACGGTTGATCTAATCAAAAAATGACTAAAGTAAATATTGTAGACAGAAAAATTATCTACAAGTTTGACCCTTATAATTTTTTTCTTAGAAGGAACCATTCTTGAGATATAGCAGTTCTAAAAAACACATGATTTTAATGCACTTTTAAGGGAAATATGCACATATTCAGAAGAACCGGCTAAAATAAGCGAAGTAATCGGGTCTGTCCCCCCAAAATATATATATTTTCTTGAAGAGCGAAATTATAGCTATCTTCTAAAAAAATTCCAACAAAATCGGAGCGTGTATAGTAGAGTTATTCAATGTTAGAGTCATTTTATGCAAAAATAACCCATTTAACGCACATGTATAATCGAAAGCCCAACGGGAACGACCCCAACGAAAACTCTCCGATTTTTTTCAAGTTTTGTCCGAAGGTAGGGTTTGTTGCACTGATTACGGAAATGTATAATTTTCAACGGTCGCGGATCCGGTTCGCCGGTTATTCGACCAGAAAGGCCAAATTTAAAAACTGGGTTAGACCCGGTTCTACTGAACCGATTACTGCAAAGTGGATATCGTTTGAAAGCTTACGGAAGTATCTAACACATATTGTCGTTACTTTAACCGGTTCGCCTCATAATGTACTTACGCGGCTAATTTTTTATTTGACCTTTAGATCGCGATATTTCGAAAATGGTAAGTCTTTTTTAAGAATCATAAAGACCACTCTTGTAGACAATTTTTGAATCTACAACTTTTACTTTAGCCGGCTTTTGCTAAGTCTTACCGTTTTTGAGAAAAATTAAAAAAACTGAATAATGCCTCCAAAAATGACCTTTGACCCCGAATAACTTGTTTTGCACACATGGGATCGATGGGGACTTTTAGGACGTTGCTTCTAATGGCTAACCCTAGCTATCCACCAAAATTCAGCTTTGTGGGAATTTTTGCTATTTCCCCCTTATACGCATGTCTATTTTGACCGGACTATCATGATTGACCATCCAGTTGTCAAATCCCATCAATCTCATCACACTGTTTGCGAGAGAGGAGAGCGAAAAAACTGTTATACTGTCAACATTATTGTTATACCCATGAATTATCATCATTGTATTGCTCTGTTGCATTTACCTTCCACCAACTAAGAAAAATTAATAATAAAACGAATGCATTTATGAGATACTACGAAATAATACGATGATACTAATACTACTCTGCCAACAGCGGCAACAACAACAAAATAAAATAATAGTAGGTCGGCCGTAACAAATAATTTGGGTCAACTTGTGCAAAATAAAATTAAGAGAGTAGTAAAATTAACGATGAATTCAGCAGGCGTCGTCGTAATATTACATAGCATTTAACATATTCACACACTCACTTGCAGAAAAACAGATATGTTGACTGACTGATTTAACTCATTAATAGAAGTTATGAACGAAGAATAGAAGTAGTGACTGAAAGACTGCGGTTTTTTACAATAATTTTTTGGTATCTCAGGAAAAGAGGAAGGGGGAGAAGTAGGAAGAGAGAAGAGTATGTATAAAACGGAAAACAATACTAATGAATTGCATTTGCAATTGTTGTTGTTATCAGCGTCACAGACGCAACACATACATACATTCATTTATACAAAAAATTAGCAATAATGCAACAAAGGCAAATTGAAATCAGCTGGCTTTTGGTTTGTTTGACATCCACTTTGTGCTGGAAGAAGAAGAAACATGGAAATGAATGGCATGGAACAAAACAGAAACAACTTATCCAAAATGTGCATTAAAAGAATCAGCAGCATTGCATTAAAATTGCAATATCTTTTCTTTTTGAGATAAGAAAACAGCTGATTTTTGTTAAATCAAGAGAAATAAATTAAACTGGAAGAGAGACAGAGAGTGAGGTAAACGACAAAAGAAGTAGAGCACACCTAAAATTTCATTGCAAAAATGAGAAAAAAGGGCAATAGAAAAGAAAAACAGCAAAAGTTTTCCGCCAACAAAATGGGTTGCTAACTAACTGCACCACAACTGATGAATTTGGTGGCGGGTAAGAAAAGGCGGCACATGTGCAATTTTCCTGCTACATACACACACTCGTCCACAAACACAACACATGACACAAATGTATATCTTAAATAATAATAAAAATAAATCAAATTATACTACAATAGATAGTATAAGTACAGTGGCAACAGCATAGGCATACTGCAGCAACAACAACAATTAGAAACATTAATGGGAACAATAGCAACTGACTAGGGAAAATGTGTAACTAGGAGGAGGAGCATGAAGGTGGGTATCAGTGATGGGAAATTTGGTAGTATTTAAAAATGTATTTTATTTATCTTAAAAAAAGCGGATATGGAGGCATAGTATAATGTACACTTCCGGGGAAAACGGAAATGCAAATTTGCTTTTTAGAGGCAAATTATACTTAAAGTAATTCAGATAGTTATATATAAAAGTCCAACTATATGGGATATTTCACAACCTTACAAGCCATAGATATAAAATTTAAACATTTATCCAAGAAAAATTTTGCAAAAAAGTATGACAAAATTGAAAAATTGCTTGCTCATGTGCTCCAGGATAAATCTCTAACGGATTAAACGATTTGGTCCAAAATAAGGTCTTCGTATTTCGTATTTTCGCTTAAATTGTGCGCACGATACTCTGGAGCGGATAAACCGATTTGGACTAAATATTCGATTTTGTGCATGTACATCGCAAAATTTCTTTCAAAATGACATCAAGTTCTAAGAGGGTCTATGGGCCATTATTATATGTTTTCTTTTACTATTGGATGGATTTGAAAACGCAAAATAATCCAATTGAGAGGCATTAAAAAATATTTTCACATCAAACTATAACAAAGGAAACTTATAATAATGGGGGTAACAACAGACAACACATTTGGGTACCTCCCTCACAAAAGTTCAAAATGTTTGCTTATGTGCAGTTTAAGGGCATTTCGAGGACCATCAAACTTGAATCAAATTGAAAAGTTTAAAAATGTCGCTTAAGTGCATTTTAAGGGTTGAAGCTAAAAATGTAGACAAAAGATAAGCACGTTAAAAAATCTGTATAGTAAGAGTATTGTTAAGATGGGACTGAATCTGGAATTTACTCTGATACGAGATCCAAGCAGAGGCCTTTCTTTGATATCACCGCTGATATGGAGAATCCCAAAGATCAACCACAGCATTAGTGAGAAATAAACCTACCGACAATGTACCTATATGTGGTGATTAGATTGCTCAATTAGATTCAGTCTTGTTACAACCTTTCTATTCTTCTACCGTGATTACACTCTTCCGAAAAGTGGGCATCATTCTCCTTAGCATGAGAATACCCGATGCTTAACGAGTTCCGTTTTTCACTATAAAAATCATCATTTCAAAAACTGAAAAGCCAATTGATAACTCCCTTCGCCGGGATGAAATAATGATATTGGTAGCGATCAGTAAATTTTGCAAGGCTGTCAGTGCGTTTTGTAAACATTACTCTCTGTAATAGAGATTTATGATAAATGGGGGAACACCCCAGACTTAAAGCAATCATAGAAAAAATAAATAAATAAATACCTATTTGTAAAATGCTTTTTTTATAAATTCAGCCTTTCCATCTCTGTGATGTATAACTCATTGACAGATACTAGTGTTAGATAGTTTTTATTCCTCTCTCTTCCTCTCCGTATTTTCTCATGGGTACACATAATTTGCAATTTCCCAATGGCATTGTTGTTGTGGTTACAACAAATGCATGTTGCACGAGTATGACAAAAAAAAACACGAAACAACAAATAGTTTTTTGCTGTGTAAAATACAAAAGAAAGGAAAACAGTGAAGAATAATTTGCAATAATTTAAAAATGGCATAAGAAAATTGGACAAAACAACTGATGAATAGGAAGAGTAAGGTGGTAGGTAATAAATAAGTGAAAATTAATTTTCTTTTGTTAAAAGAAAGAAAAATAAAAAACACGAATTAATATGGGGAAATCCAGAAAATGAAAAAAAAAATAGGCAAAGTGTCTTACATTTTAACTACAATGTATGCCTGGCAATACATACCGCCAAATGAAGTAAAAAATAAACACAAAAGAGATAATATAATAAAAAATACAACACTTTAATAATTAGTAAAATAAAATTAACAACAACAACCCATATCCCAGACTCAAAAACTAAAGATTACCCAATTAAGAAATCAAGCCTCATGGAAAACAAGTCTGATGATAATTTTTAAACTTAATTTAAATCTAATCTTCTTAATTAGTAAAGAAAAAATATTAAGTAGTATGTCCACCCTATTACACAAGTTATATAAGGTAGCTTTCAGCAATAAAACTATTTTAATAACCAAAGGCAAATTTGTTTTAGCAATTTATCTATGCTTTCAAAACTTAACGATAAGATAAACTACACCTAACATTTTATTGATCCAGTTTCATTATTACGAATAACCTTGAAATATATGGTACGCTGTGGTAAAAGTAAACAACTTTTACAATAATTTTGTACCTAACCTATTTTTTGTGTTTTATCAAAAAAAGCGACATCAAAGAGAACTTCTAAACAGCTGATAGGAAGAATAAGAAATACTATGGTGGTGTTTAATTTATTAAAAATGAATCATAATTGTCAAGTAAAACCACAAAGACAAAACTAAAAATAATTAAATTCAGAAAAAAATCCAAACGATAAGGCAGCACACATTCTCAGAGAGAGTATGCCGGTAAAGAGAAATAATAAAATCAACTGCATGTATCAGAAAATTATAATTTATAAAAGAAAAAGAGGGAGAGAAGAACATGAACACAAAATGAGAGACCTCAAATCTTAAGTAAGACATAACAACGTCTTTTTCAATGAATCTACAACATACTTAAATAAACAAACAAATATATTTTTTTTAACAAAACACTAATAAAAATTATACACAAAATAAAATTAACAACAAACACTTCTATATATAGATTAAAAAATACAAGCAAGAACTATCAAATACAAAAACGAAAAAAAAAAACAATAAAAGACAAGATAAAAAATGAAAATGTTTAAATTATTCTGTTTTTAATTTTCTTAAAACATTAACGCCTCCTAAGAATAACAAAAACTAACAAGTTTTTTAAGGGCGCCAAAAAATTTTTTTGCTAATATAAGAAAATCGAAAGAGAGTTGGCTGTTCCAAACAGGGGTGCCAAGTTGGGGGTTTTCCCGCTACTTGTGGTGATTTTTGACGTACAAAATCCACTGTTTAAGCTGGAATGTCAACTGTTTTAAAGCTGGGTACACATTGTCAGTTTTAAATGTCGATATTTCGCAATTATCGATAACTGTCAAACCGTCCAGCAACCACAAAATATTTTGTGGTTGCATGATGAATGACAAAAATGAACGGCCACACTAGCAAGCAACAACAAAGCTGTCATTCAAAACTGACAATGTGTACCCAGCTTAAGGTAAAAATCGCTACAGACCTATGGTGCGTATGTGACTGTAGCGATTTTTACCTCGGAACAGTTGGCATGCCTGATTCCAAATATCTATTATTTGACTGTCCATCGTTCACACGAGGGGAGAAAAATCGTTGGATTGCTCGTAGCCCTCTCAGCAACAATGTCAAGAAAACAGAGTTGCTGCATTTTAAATATAAATTATTTTCTGGAGAACATTTTATTTTAATCTCTTGACATTGATTTATATTCATGTACATTTAGTGGACAATTTTCAATGAAAATGAAAAACGGCTCAAAACTAAATTTAAGAAAATGTTTAAACCTTTTTTAACCTGCAACTTATACATTGATTCCGCCCTGCTCTCGGAAGATCGTAAGTTGGAGATTGGCGGTCATGTAACTCTTTTAATATGTGTTTATAACCCTCAGCGTAGTTGATGTACGACATGTACAATGTTTGACACCCTCTTCGATCAATGTTCCCTTATCATTGTCATTTTCTTCATCAGAATCTATTGAAAGGGAAATATAAGGTACGCTTACAAAAAAACGATACCGACCTAAACAAAATGTCCTTCGAATGGAATCCTCAGGGTATAAGGCACAAAGAATGTCACAAGCTGACATGGATAAGAACCAAGCAACTTGAAAGCAAAAATTTTGCCATATGACAAAAAATACGAGGACTATCAAAAAATTTAGTGGGAAAGTCGTTTGAAGGAGAGGATGAAAAATTGGCTTCGCCATGAAAAAATTGCAATGTTATAGTCATGATTGCAATGACTATCCGCAAGTCAAATTTTAACACGATCCGAAAAGTAATCTTAAACCGGAAAAGCGCGAAAATATTGAACTTTTGAGGAGAAGGTATCTAAAGGAATGGACTGACATTGTCCACCTTAGAACTGGATATAATTTTATTGGTAGTCATTCCATTCTATAGTTATCTTGTCAACCAGCAGCAGGACTTTTTAGATCTTTAAGTCATTAAGTCAGGAATCGTGGAATTACCTACGAAAAATGACCAACCTTTGATAATAATTTCAAAACAATCCTCGAACAGGCCTTAACGAAAATGTTCAACTCTTGGGAGGGAAATACGAAAGGAGTTATCCTATATTACGATGTGCAAAGGTTGGACCAATGTATGTCACTCCATTCGATAGTTATCGTGTCATTTAGCCATTTGGCTGCTTTAGAGCTTATGTCAGGAATCATGGAATTGTCCGCGAAAAATCTTTCATAGTTGTAATCAGAATAACAAGGTCTACCTTCAGCAAAATTTTCAAAAACTATCCTAGAACTGCCCTTAAACACAAAATCTAATATTTTTAACACTTGTGAGGGAGCTACAAGACGGTCCGATGTAGTTAATATTGGTACTTGTGGTACTTTACTTTAAAACTGCGATTGCTAGGACTAAATTATAGAAAATGATTTTGTTCTTTTTGTATATTTTTGCATTAGTGTCTTAACGTAAAATTAGTAAAATAAAATTAGCAAAATACTGGTAAATTCAGATAAAAAATAATAATTGTTGAAAACATTAATTTTTACCTTAAACTGAAAAGTATACGTATACTTATAATTTGATAACAGTTATACAATATTGCAACAGTTGTTTTTTAAACATTCCGCATAAATTTGCCGGTTGACGTCATACAATGATTGCCGAAATAAAATTGGTTATTCATCATGCTGAATTGGGAAAATCTCAATGGAAAATAGCAAAAATGCTCAATATTACTCGATCTCCTGTTAAAAAAATCATATTGAGACATAAAACCGAGATAGGATCTGCAACAAGTCGAAAAACAGCGAGAAAATGATTTAACAGAAAGAGACGAAGAGTGGTCGCTAACCCGAAGCTTAGTGCATCTAAACTTGTTGAGATCGCGGAAAAATATCTTAATAAAAAGTGTAACCCAGAAACCATTAGGATGGTCTTCATGGCAAAGTTTCACTGAAATATCCATTCATAAATTCAAAAAGCCGCCAGATTCGATTGGAGTTCGTTCAGGAACACGAAAAGAAAAGGATTTCGAGTTTTGGAAGATTGGTATTTTTACCGATGAAATCAAATTTAACCTGTTTGGGTCGGATGGACCAAATACGACCTTGGACCCTAAACACACAGTTCCATCCGTAAAACTAGGATGAGGGTCTGATAGTAGGGAATCGTGTCTTTATGGAAGGAAATATGGATAAGATTCTAAAGGAAGATTTGAAATATAGCGCTGAATTCCAATTTTATCAAGATAATGACTCAAAATGTCAAGTTTGCCAGAAGTCGGCATGGGGTGAAAAAATTGCGATTTGACAATTATTTTTAGCTCGAAATTTTAAAAATATCTTAAATAAATACTAATTAATAAAAACAACTTCTATAAAAAATGAGTTTTTATTCGATTTTAATCTATATTAGGCCTAGTTTGAAGTGAGTGCGTTTTTGGCATGCCGACAATTAGTTAGGTTAGGTTTTAGGTTTTAGTTACTGACTATAGACAATAACTAATTTATTTAAGCAACATATTTAAATTTTGTTTTTGATTAAAAATTAATTGGAATGTTAACAAAAAATGCAACAAAAACCAATTGACACTTCAAATAATTAAGTTTATGTTATAAATACCTAAAACAATTAATTTTAACTGAATTCCAAATGTTAAAATTATTTATTTAATTTTTAAAAGCAATATGGATTAAAATAAGATTTATTTGTGTATAATTGCGTTTACTATCGTTTAAAACAAAAGAAACGATCAACCTGCAACATTTCTTTGCCAACATACGATATGCCGACTACTGGAACATGTCATGCCGACAATTGGGAAATGGTGCCGACTACTAGCAAAAAAGCACTATTTACTAAATTCGCATTTTTCTCAACTTTTATAAGAAATAATTCAAAATTTGTTTATTTCATCGAAAGGTAGACAACATTTCGAAGCAAATAAGGTTTAGTTCATAGCAATCAGAAAAATTTACTCGGAATGGTGAATGATTGAAGTTAGGCAAATCCTAAAAGTGCCTACTATGTATTGGTGCACTTACCCTAAATCCTATAGAAAATTTATGGTATTTTTGGAGACAAATATAAGAAGTCATAACGTCTCAAGTATAGAAACCCTGAAAAATGTCTTGCAAGGGGAATGGGAATCAATTCAGAATTCTTGCACAGAAAATGTTGTTAGATCTATGCCAAAAAGACTCAAAGCTGTAAAGGATAACAAAGGATATTATACTAAGTACTAAAGACCTAAGAAATACTTTTTGTTTAAAAAAACTTTTAGTGTGGATACTTTTCACTGTAATTATTTTTTTATCTGAATTTACCTGAATATTGCGAAATCGCTTTCATTACTTAACTATTGGCAATCGCATTTTTAATGTAAGAAACTTAAGTGGAAACTTTTGACTGTGACTCACTGTATTTTGTCTGTCTGCTCTAGGAGAGTTGCTTATGCATATTTTTTTCGAACAATTTGTTTATTAGTGGCAGTAGTGCTATAGTTCCGAATCACAGGAATTAAATGATTTTTTCTTGGGAATCGGTATAATTTGTTTGAAGTAAGGGGGGTTATTCTGAGCGTAAATAACCTTCCCCGTGAGTTTTCTCACTTTCTACTTTAAGTTGAAACGGCGGAAAGGCAAAACTCAAGGTTAATTTCTGTTCAGAATAACCCCCAATACTTTTATTGTATTTTTATATACTTGTTGTGTATTTATTTCAGCATTTTTTCAGTATTTTTATATATTTTTATCTGTTGCGTTGCACCTTGATATTCGTCTTGAACTCTGTCGATTTGTCGTTTAGAAGTCTATACGGTTTGTAAAGTAAATTTCCAACCCGTTCCGTTTAAAAATATCTACAAAAACTGTTATATTAAGTTTTAAACTCCTTATTGGGGTATTTTCAGGTGAAAAATATAATAGTGGCAAAAAACTATTTAATTACCTCTTGGCAACACTGTTTTACAAATGAAAGAGTGATGTTGGCACACATAAAATGAGAAGAAAAGATATTGACAAGTGAGTTCATGAGTTCTAACTGGCTGTCATTATTATTTCAGTGTTGTTGTTGTATTTAAAAGAAAATCTATAGTAGTTGTACCTACAACTCACTATATTATCAGAAGAGCAACAGAGTAACAACAACAAAGTAACAACATAATTACATAATGGGGGGAAAATTGAATTAGAAACGTAAGAACAAAAAACAAATGAAAACAAGAAGAAACTGAAATGAACACGATGAAGAAAAAGAAAAACATGGTACAAATTTACACAACACATGGAGGAATTGGAATTAACGAAGGGACTTACATGGTACAGAGGGGATGGGAGAGAGGACAACAACACGTCAATAATTTATAAAAATTAATAATAATAATAATTGAAGAAGAGACAGAAAAAATATTAAAGATAACATACATTTTATTCCATAAAAAAGAAATCTCTGTCGATATTTTGTGATTAATATTTTGGTTTTTTTCGTTAAAATGATTCGTCGTTTCGTTTGAATAAATTTTCTTTCATTCTTTTTCGTTGAAAGTCGTTAAAGAAAAGTTGTTTTTCCTTGTTTTAATTATTTTTGGCACTTTTCTTTCAAGTTTTACAGCAAATTTTAATGATTTAAATATTTTTTGTGATGATGAAAGCTCTAGGAGGAGAACAAAAAGAAAACAAAAAAATAAAATTATTAATGAAAAAGGAATATTTATTCTCTTGTTTTAAAAACACTTCACAACTAGGTTTGACACTTGTGCTGCAAGATTCCAGGCCCAAGAAACGTGGAATGCGTTTTTAATCCAATAGGTTAGGTGTGGAACTTAACAGCTGATTTTTTGCATGACATTTTTTCTTGTTATTTGGGTAAATTTTAAAACAATGAATGCACTAATATTTATTATTATCGATGATTTTATCACCAACGTTCGTTCACATTCGTTTTTTTTTTGTTTGTTTTTTTTTATGAGGCAATTATTGAAATTATATTTTCCCTTAATTATTTAATTATTTTTCTTTTTTTTTTGTCATTATAGATAGGCTTTTTAAAATAAAAAAATATAAAATTATTATTAAAAAACACTTTTTCAAACCTCGTTCAATTTTGTTTAGATTCGTTGTCGTTCAATTTGCTTGAATATTTTGTTTTTTCTACTAAAACAATAGAGCCCGAGCAACAGAAAAAATCAAAATCATTAATTTGTTGTATTTTTTGCGTATGTGTGTGTGAGAGTGTATTGTTGCTGTTGTTGTTTTATTACTCTATCCAAAAAAGCTCCGCGTTTAATTTCACAGTGCGTGCATGTTTGTTTTTTCATCAAATTTCTTTTCAAATTTTCTTGTTTTGTAGTAAAAAATATTCTTGTTTTTTTTTTTTAATTCATTAAATATTATTTCGACTAGGGAGCACACAATATAGTAGAGCAATAATAACAATATTAATTTGGTAGAGTGTTAAGTGAGCGAGCAGCGGGCAAACGAGCGAGCGAACAAACGGAGCACAATGTGAGTGCATGCACCACAGCACAACTAAATTGAAATTGATTTTCAAAACAGAACGCAACTACTCTACACGACTCGAACACGAGACTGAGACTAAGTATTCTATCTCGTTGTCGACGACGTCAATGAATGTCGTTGTTGGTCCGACCACATAATACAAACACATACACCGATACGTTTTCTTGAATTATTCTCTTCAAAAATGACACATCGATACTCACAAAAACTGAGTTTCAGATACTTTTTCATTGTTGGTATTTGATTTTTTTTTGTATTGGTGTGTAAGTGGTGCATTCGCTACCATTGTATCTTCAAATTTGCTTTCTCTTCTCATTCTTTTTCAGCTGTTTTAGTTATGTGTTTCGTAATTTATACGGCGGACGACGAGGCTAATGAACGAACACATGTAGGAAAAGGTAAATAATTAAATGAGATATGAGTCTCTCTCACTGTTTTGCCAATTGGTTGGTATTTTTACTTTTACTCTCAGTTAGTTTGACGTTTATCAAAACAATGACGTAGAGTTGCCGTTCCACCCACAGACACCGTTAATGAATGCAATTGTCATTTAATTTTTTACACCTGAAATAAACTTTGAGCAATATGCTGTAGCTTTTGCTTAATTGAATGGTCCCCCGAACTTATTTTTTCCACTGCGCCAGGAACTATTCTGGTTACAATATAACTACAACATGTATACGGATCCATGATACATACAGTTAGTCAACTATATTATTGCAAACGATGAATTTTTAAAAATTTAGATGTTTAATTAGGTATTACTACGAGAAATTCTTTCAATAATGCTGGGCTTTTTGTAAATATCTGTTGATTTACCTTTTAATGACAACATCAAGCCAATAAATGCAGAAATCGGTTGGAAATAACAAAAACAACGGGCAAAAAGGATAGGTACCCGGTTTTTGTGGTGTCAACTAAATAATTGCAAAATGAATAAATGTGCAATAAAATCATGGGGTTTCCCCCGCGATTTTTTGCAGTTTAGGATTTTTTAAGACTTTTATGGCATGTGAAAATGTAGATCCATAATTTTTTATCATAAATTATTTTTTGTGTGTGTAACATAGACGGTATATTCAGAAAAAGAGAAAATCAGGTAAACGGTTTCGGAAAATATGGTACATTTGGTCTATTCCAATTATAATAATGAAATCCCTAAAAGCACCTCTCGTAAGCTAAGAAGTGTATACAACATCATATACCGCACCGAGAAAGAAGCCAGGCTCAAACTGAGGGCGTTACAATGGCAGGTCCAAAATAGTAACCTCGCGAATTGACTGTAGAATGATTAAAGAAATTAACGAAATAGCCCAAAGCAGGATCAGAAAATTGCTTTTTCTAATTAAAAATGATTTTCGAGTGTGTCACATGGAAAAGTCAGAAAAGTGCTACAAATAACAAGCACTCTTATTGCCCTCCCATCACAATATATAGAAACTATTCTGACTTCTTATAGACAACTTTTCACGCCATGTTTAGTATTGGGATGGCGTTATATTTTCTGATGAGACTAAAATTATGTTGTACTATCACAATGGACCTCAAAAAGTATTGGGAAAACCATTGAAAGCCATGGAAAACAAAAATTTAATACATACCGTAAAGTTCGGAAAACTGTTACTTATGGTATGGGGTAGTATACCAAGCAGTGACGTTGGTAAAATCCTGATTTTGGAAGAAACAATGACATAGGAGGTTTATTTAGATGTTTTAAGAAAAGATTTAACCAAAAGCGTCAAGAAATTTGGGCCTGTTGACCCTGAAAATTCAAACAAATTGCAATATAAGTTCTACCAAGACAACGATCCTAAGCATAAATCTAATTTATGTAAGACTTAGTTGCTATACAACAGTACCCAAGACATTTACACCCCGTTCCAGTGTCTAGATATTAACCCCATCGAAAATTCATAGGTACACCTGAAGGAAAAAGTCGGGAATAGGTCGCCCACTAACCTGGGGGACTAAATAAAATGCAATAAAAAAGAATGGCTGAAAAATACCATTGGAATATGACATTCCGAAAATTATTTATTTAATTCAGATACGATTACAAGCTGTTTTTGATGCCAAATGTGAGCATACGAAATATTAAAACCAAATTTTCGAAAAATATCGTGAAAAACTGAAAAGTTGTGAATTTTGCAAATTTTTAGTTGACAGTGCAAATAATGAGTTGTACTCATTTTTGTTAATTTTAAGAAAATGTTTAGTGAAATTTACCTACTTTTTATTTTATTATATTAATAAACATGTGTAAGAATTGCATTGTTAACAAAAATATTAATAATGATATTTATTTATATCAATAAAATGATGTTTTATTTAAAATTTTGTAATAATTTTGGTTTTGCAATAATTAAGTTGACTAACTGTATATTGAAAATCAATATTTATTCTGTGAAGTGGCAAAATTGTAGGATTGTATGCATTCACCATAATGCCTTCGAAGAGATAATAAATGTTCCTTATATGTACATATGTCACACCAATGGTTTCATGGCCCACAAAATACTCGCAAGGCAAAACTTGCATTTAATATACAGTCAGTCACAGTTAAAAGTATGCACATGAGTTTTTCATTAAAAATCCAATTGCTAGGAGTTATTTAATTTTTTTTATTATTAGCAATATAAGAAATCTGAATTTTTCCCCATTCTCCTTGCAAGTCTTTGTTAGGGTTCCTATATGAGATGTTATGACTTTTTATATTTGTCTCCAAAATACTCCATAATTTTTTATAAGATTCAAATCCGGGGGTTGGGGATTTGTTTAAATCACTTTTGGACAGTTATGTACAGGGAGCGCCAAATTAAGTTTACACCTCTCAACATTTTTTGATTGCATTATTACACCGACATAGAGATATTATACGTTTAACATATAAATGTAACTTTTTTAAGTATTTAGTGGAGAATTAAAATCCAGAAAATATTAGGCCCTTCCAAACTTTCATTAGGAAATAAATAACCCAAAATTTAACGCGTCAAAATAAAGTTTTGCCAAACGCAAGAATTTTTTTATTTCTTTAGCAAAATGAAGGGATATTTGGCATTTGAATTTATTTTTATTACATTCGTGCCTCCATACAAAAAAATCAACTACCCAGTTGGAAGTTGTCTGCTATGTGTCTTCAAAGTTGTCTCCAATCCATTGAAAACGGCTCGACGACAGCACTTTGCGATCATCGTGCAACTCGAAACTCGTGCACGATAAGTTGAGCGACAAGGTAAGCGAAGTTGTCTTCATGGACGATAAAATGTACATTAACTTGTACCAAGGCATATTGCAAGACATTTTCGTTCAGAATGTCACACATCGCACATGGAAGAGTGACAAATTTGGTGACACTGTCTTGTGTAAAGACAATTTTGAAATTTTTCGTTGATGAAATGGTCATCGCAAGATTCAATCCGGTGATATTTCCCCCATTGGACCCGTGGTACCGCTTTCGTGTAATTTTACCTCCATTTAACTTTCTGTCGAATTTTTTCGGCAAGTACACTATGGATTTGTAGTCTAGAGACTTTAATGAATGATCCGATATACATAGGAGTCAAATATAGCAGCATGTTATTCATAAATATGCTTCAGATCTCTGCCTTTAGGTATTAGCCTCATTCCTCTAGACTAGGGTCTTTAATATCGTGTCAATTTGAGTGACAGATATTGTTTTTATATCCCTGAAACCAAAAAGCCATTTATCCTCACACCGCTACTGTCATGTGCCCAATCCAATTTTTCAGCGCTACATTTCACATTATCCCCTTTAGAATGTTTAAATAACACATCTTATACATAATTCCCTCGATAAAGACAAGATACCCTACACCGGAAGCACTCATACAACCCCATACCATAACAGATCACCCTCAGTGCTTTACGGTTTGAATTGTGTGTTTAGGGTCCAAGGCCGTATTTGCCCTACGTCATACCTTACATGGTCCATCCGACACAAAAGGTTAAATTTGCCTTCAGTCTTCCAAAACTCAAAATCCCTGTTTTCTTGTTTCTAAACGAACTCTAATCTATTTGGCTATTTTCAAGAATGACTTTTTCAGTGCAACTCTGCCATGAAAACCATGCTTACGCAAGATTCTCCTAATGGTTTCTGGGTTGCAGATCCTATTCTCGACTTCACGCCTCAATATGATTTTTTTGAACAGCAGATCGGGTAATATTTAGTATTTCTGCTATTTGCTGTTGAGATTTTCCCAATTCAGCATGATGAATAAAAAATTTTCTTTCGGCAATCTTTGTACGGCGTCCCATGGTTTTAATCCAAAAAAGAAATAAATAATAATCACTATCAACTGGCAAACTTATGCGGAATATTTAAAAAACAATGTTGTAATATTGCGCTTGCCATTTCAACACAAGAATAAAGCCCTAAACACACGTTTGAGTAAAGTTTTGTGCCATTTCTGGTAGATGAATAAAGGACGAAGTGCTGCCAAGTTTCAATTTTTCTTTATTCTTCTACCAGAAATGACACAAAACTTTACTCAAACGTTGGATGTATTTAGGGCTTAACTGTTAATCGTTATAAAATTGTAAATATTACCAGGTGGATACTATTCACTGTAAAGTAAAAATGTGTGTTTTTATCTGAATTTACCAGAATATTGCCAAATTTATTTTATTCATTTTAATTTAAGACATTAATATAAAAATATGAAAAAAATAAAATCATTTCCTTTAATTTACATCTAGCAATAGCAGTTTTAATGAAAGTAAATGAAGGGGATTCTTTTGACTGTGACTCACTGTATGCATTTATCTATAAAACTGAAAAAGGAAGGGACAGAAAACGAATCACTGAGATCAACGTTCTAAGCATCCTTTTGCAAGAACATTCCATGAATGTGAGGAAATCTCCGTTGCTGTTACTCTACAAAGTACTTATTTATACTGGACCTATTTTACCTTGCAGTGTAGTGGTTTTTGCAACGATTTCTCTAGTTTACTCTGTATTCAGCGGCAGTTTTGGCTGTTGTGGGTTTTATATTACGTTTTCTTAATATATTGCTAACTGTGCTCATCTTGGTTTTCCATTTCTTCCATTGTTTCTTTGTTACTTTTCTCTTTCTGACAAAAATTTCCGCTCAGCCTGCTGTAAAGGCTTGCTGTTGCTGTAATTCTACGATTAAGATGCTTGTCTGCTTTGTCGTCTCCGATCAGTACCGCGCCAAGGTAGCAAAAATGTTCAATTTGTCTTATAAAATTTGTGCTCACATTTATTTCGGCTCGGCCCGTTTTCTTTATATTGATGGTGGTTACGTCTTGTCATTTCGTTTACGAATATATTTATATATTGTTGTAAGTTTTCTTGATTGTGGGCTATTATAGTCGCATCGTCTGCTTAGGTTAGCATTGACATTTAAGAGGTCTGTCGCCTTGAGGCAAAATGTCTGCATATTTTTTAAAAACTTCTTATTGGTCTGAACAAATAAGGGTTGATACTTTTTCAGCATGTCCCATATTTCCTGCCATTTTACAGAGCCTTTTCTAAATCCACAAAACAGCAGTGTGTTTCCTTATTACATTCCATAGTTTTTTCTGATATTCGTCTCATTGTGAATATCAAATCTTGAGAACCTTGTTTGGATGTTAGACCACATTCATCTTCTTCGATTTGGTCTTCGACTTCACTACTAGGTAACGAACAGATTTGATTCAAGAGACGATTTTTTCTGTGACTAACAGAAAAAATATTCCTCCATGCTTCTGGCGGAGTTTGTTATCGACCTTTATTGAATATGGGGTTGATGATGGTTACCTGTCAGTCGATGGGTATCGTCACCGTCGTCCGAGCTACATTCATCACTTCGAGGAGCATTTCTTCGCGTCTTCACTATTCATATATGATTCATTCAAAACATTTCCAGCTGTAACGTTTCGATACCATATATTGTAAGTTTGTGTTGTGAGACGAATGCAAATATCTTGACAGAAAATTGACAATACAGTTCCACGTTTTAGTATAGTTCCATATAATTGCTCTATAAAACTATTAGTCTATGGCAGAGAAGGGCTTCTTTGCAAAGAAGTATAGTGAGGGCGCCCACTGAGTTTTTTTGCATTTGCATCCCTCTTTCTCTCACTTACAGTGTACGTGAATAAAACAAACGATAAACATCATGTGGTTGTTGTTTTCTTCACCCATACTAAACCATTGATGAAAATTCTTGGACGACGCTGGTTTATCTTCTAACTTTAGTCCAGCCAAGTCACCCATATACGTTAACGTGACTGCAACAACAACATATGTTCTCTTTATTGTCAGTTGTCGTGGTTCAGCAAAGGAAAGAATAGCTCAGAGCGGTTAATGCACGAAATATTTTGAGCACCACCGCTTTAGTGCAGCTATGCTCGCCCATATACGTTAAGGGATGTACAACAACTAATACCTAAAATACTTGAGGGTCACTGCTTTAGTGTTTATGTATCCTTGTAAATTTAGTCAAGATTAATTTTACTCTCAGCTTGATTCAGTTATAAACTCTCTCCCGAAGGGAGACATGAGTTTGACGGTGATTTTACGCCTAAAGTTTGTGGGAATAACAGCAATTGAAGAACAGTTATGGGTACACAAGACCCTATATAATGGCAGCAAAAAGTTCGCACATATTCATAAATTCACATGGGAATCAAAATCATTGATTACTAATGCGACTCTTGATGCAACAAATCGCCGCAAGTGCCTACACAAAATTGTTCTAAGAAACAAAACAAATAAAGCCAAAATGCTAACCAAAGCTAACTACCGTGCCCTTGCACCGTATTGTTAAGATTTTAACCCGTAGAGGCAAACGTATATACAGAATTTTCCAATAAGGACAAGTTTTTTTAAATAAAACGTAAATCATTTGAGATATTTGTTGTCGGCTTTAACTACAATCCAAAGATTTATTAATGGAACTCCACTTCGTTCATATGGCCGGCCATCGCGGGCACCTTTAAATCTGTCAATACGTTAGACCCAATTTTCGATGACACGGCCACATATTTCAGCCGAAGATGTTGTTTTTCCTTTCAATGTTGGCTCTTGGCTCATCCAACGTCGTTGGCATAGACCAATGGCGGCCAACTGAGTGGGCCATTTCTTAAGATAACACACTCATCAAACTTACTCCGAATTTTGGTAGTAAATTTTTATAATTTTGCAGACGTTGTTCGTTTGTGTACTTTACCATGACGAAAATGTTGAATTTACTGAATAAATTGACAGCGATAGTTCGATAATTAGTGTAAGGAAAACCCTTCATAATAACTACATAGTTAGCTGAACAAGCTGCTAATATTGGAGATGTTCGTGGTGTATACGAAACAATTAAGCAAATGATTGGTAAAAATATTATCTTTGCTATAGATAGAAAATGGACGTGAGGAATAATGGAGGCTGGAGTCAGTTCTTCAGCACCGAAGAGCCACCAGATAATGAGACCCAGCCAAATACTTCTACTTCCACATTGCGCGGCAGCAACCCATGATGGGAGAAGCTTCTAGATTTTGTTTTAGAATCAAGCTTGCAGGAAGTTGCCGAATTTGTACGAATTTTTTGAGCTTTAGAGAGTATTTGCTACGACTCCGTGTCCTATGATAATGATATCAGATTTTTTGCATTTGTCTTCTTTGTGTCAGGACACAACAATTACACTGTGATACAAAAGTTGACAAAAAAATTTTTGCAGGTGTTCTGATGCATAAATTCGGTTTTGTGGGAGTCCATAGAAGACGAAAATACCTTTGGTTTCTTTGGGTCACTTCGGTTTTTGGTTTTATAACGGTAAGTGTAGCGAAAAATAGGCATTCTTGGATTTTCAACTTTAAACGAACATTACTTCTTTTCTCCACAACCGATTTGCACACCCTATTTTCACTACAATGAGAGAATAATGTCTTTGGAATAAGCCATAGATTTTTAAAATCGGTTAACAAATGGCTAAGTAATAGTGGTTTATATGTGACAAAACCCCATTAAAAAACAGTGACATGTTTTTCCTTGTGCTCTAGGCTGCGTAAACGATACCTAACAGTACAATTATTTACTGTTAGCAAGTGAGAAATTTAGTTGGCTTTCCAAAATGGGAAAAACCAATGAAATCGGTTGAAAAATGAATGCGCTATGGCATTTTTTGTGTTTCAACTTTTTGGTTTTTTTCATATTTTCCTTTATAAAAGATTGGTACCTTAGCATGTATGATTCTAATTGTGATTATCTTGCTTAACAATTACGCACAAGGTACCAATCTTTTATAAAGGAAAATATGAAAAAAAAACCAAAAAGTTAAAACACAAAAAATGCCATAGTGCATTCATTTTTCAACCGATTTCGTTGGTTTTTCCCATTTTGGAAAGCCAAATAAATTTCCTACTTGCTAACAGTAAATAACTGTACTGTTAGGTACCGTTTACGCAGCCTAGAGCACAAGGAAAAACATGTCACTGTTTTTTAATGGGTTTTTGTCACATATAAACCACTATTACTTAGCCATTTGTTAACCGATATTCTCCCCTTTCCAATAAACGATAGAGTGTGAAAATCGGTTGTGGAAAAAAGAAGTAATGTCCATTTAAAGTTGAAAATACAAGAAAGTCCATTTTTCACTACTTTACCGTTATAAAATCAAAAACCGAAGTGTCCCAAAGAAACCAAAGGTATTTTCGTCTTCTATGGACTCCCACAAAACCGAATTTATGCATTAGAACCCCTGCAAATTTTCACTGTAGCACAGTGTTATCATACTATTGATATATCCTCGGATTTCAAATACACAACACTATGGCAACTCTAATGATGCGTTCTCATTTGCTCTCAATCAATTTCATACTCAACACAGCAGAGCAACAAAATTAATGGTAATAAAAACTTGTCTATTTTGGCATAAACGGAAAACATTAATAAATTGCATTAAAAAAATACTTTTTTAAATGGCTAAAATTCAACCCCACCCTTCACTCTAACACTCTTCTGCCTATGTTTTTTAATCATAAAACACTTAAAAAGTGGCATGTTTATGCACAGAGTAATAAAAAAATATGAATGTGACAACAATAGCAAAAACAAAAGGATATCATTGTAAAAGTTGATGACGACTACCTCCTACCTAACATTCTAATTAAAACAAACAAATATCAAACAAAAAATTACAATTTGCCTAAAATAGTTGTAACGATAACAACAACAACGCTACAAAAAAAAACACATAAAATAGCAACAAGAACAACATCATATATCTCAAGGACGTTTGTACTACCACTACTGACTGGTAAGGTGAGTTAAGCCGTTCGTACTAGTTCGTAACTATCGTAAACACAACGTCGCCGTCGTCATAAATGGTTGGGTTGTTGTTGGTAGGTTTTGTTTTCTGCCGTAATCATCATAACTATCATCTGTTTTGTTGTTTTTGTTGCTAATATTTATAATAATCGTTACTTTGTTTCTTCCTCTATGTTGCATATCAGAATAATTGTAATTATTTTACGAGGGAGAGAGAGAGAGAAGTAGAACTTCACTGTGAGTTTATTCTCCTTTATTGATTATTTAAAGAAAAGAGAGCATTTTGTATAGGAACCAAGAGATACAATTATTAATGCACGAGACGAAACATTGCATTAATTTTTTTATGGAGATTCTTTATGGTGGTTGTGTTGGTGGTTGACGTTTAAATCACCTCCTAGTCAGCCAGCCACTCAGTCGTACTTCGTACATTTCTATTCGTTTGGAATTTTGTTGGGTTCGGTTGGTAATGGGATGCAATGGGATAATAAACAGGATTTGTAGAAACACGTGGTTGTCAATGACATTAACATCAACAACAACACAGAATGTGTGCTTATCACGTACATAGTATACCATGGAATAATAAGAAACAAACATAGAGCAAGGAGCCAGATAAAGAGAGAGGAAAGGAAGATAATAAATTTGCTCTTAAGATTAAAAACGAAGGAATTTTTATGTGTGATAAAAATCCACAATGAGGTTAAATATTTAAAAAGATAGGATAAGATTTATTTAACGACCGAGAGATGGTCTTCTAATGCATAGCCGACCAAGAAGAGCGAGCGCTTAAATTGTTTATGAGTGGGTAAAATTACACTGACAGAACAGGGTGATGATTTTCATATGGAGTATGAAATGAAAAACACAGGAAAAAAGTTGTCACGGCGTGTTAGCGTTCAGAGCCAAACGTAGTGGTGGGTTCGAATCATCGGCTTTCCTTTTTCATTTGCATTATAGATCATAAAAAAGCTCGATTAATAAATTAAAAAAAAAAATTAATACTAAAAATGATCTTCGCCTAAAAAGGCAAAATTTTCAAACAGAAAAAATATATTGCTGGCGCGTTCGCTTTGTATGACTAAAATTAAAAATAATATGCAGTGAATCACAGTCAAAAGTATCCACTTCAGTTGTCTCATGTTTAACAATTCCGTTTTAGTATTTTCTGGGATATTTTCAACAGAACATGCCAATGGGTCATCAAAAACATTGACCATCCATTCCAATGCATGTATGTCGTTAAACCTGACCGTAAAATCGTCTATAAGTTTATTTATTTCCTTAGAAAATATATCATTTTTGGAACATATGTTGTATTTGGAATAAGTTTCCTTGTTCCATTTGTTCCTTTAAAAGACTTAATTTCTTAGTGAATCTGTCTAGAGAATGTAATAATTGGCATACGTCTTTGTCTCGGCCTTGCAGGCTTAAATTCAAACTATTTATATGGCTCGTTATGTCTACTAAGAAAGCAAATTCTACCAGGAAATTTGGAGATTCAAGGGCTGAAATATAATCTTTGTCGTTCTTTTTCTGTTTGTCTTTGCGTTTGCTCTTTGTCAATATTTCAGACTTCAAAAACTGTACGATGTCTTCTCGGAGGACGAAAAGACGTTCTAGGCTTTTTCCTCGACTTAGCCACCTCACTTCTGTGAAGGTTACTACGTCATGGTACTCAGCTTTCACTTGTTCCAAAAATGAAATAAATTTTCTGCGAGTCAGAGAATTGTGGCCTCCTCGTAACCGATTTATAATTTTAACGGCAGTTTTCATTATTTCTGAAAACCCAAGGGTTTTTGCAAATAGGGCCTCTTGGTGGATAATGCAGTGTATCATTGGAACATTAATTCCATATCTAATCAAATGTCCCGCAAAACCTTTATCCTTTCCAGTTAGAACCGTCGCACCGTCCGTGCAAATAGAAGACAATTTTGAAGTGGGTATTATGGATAAAACTTCCGTTTCGAATGCATCAAAAATGGATTTTCCAGTTACATTTCCATAAAATGATTTCAACTTTAAAATTTCTTCAAATGCATCGAACAAATTGTCTACGGTTCTAATATAAATTAGCATTTGACTTGTGTCCCTTATATCAGTGCTTTCATCAAAGCAAACAGATACATATACCGCATTTCGAATCCTCTCCCTTGTTTCATTTTCTATGAATTTCCCTATTGACTCGGTGCGGCGGACTATTGTGGACCGAGATAAAGGCACCTCTTTGAAAATGTCTTCCATTTTTCTACCAGTATCTCCAAAAAAAGGTAATACTGACATAAAATCTTCTTTAAAAAACCCCCCATCTTCAAAAGGTCTACATTTCTTGGCCAATTCCAAAGCAATTTTATATGAGGCCTTGATTGTGGCATTATCATAATTGCCTTTGTCTTTTATAATATTAAGACACCTATTATTTTTATTTGTTAAATTATCTTTAAGATGGCATATTATTTTTTTTCGCACATTTCCCGTCATTAAATGATATTTTGTATGCGTATTATAATGACGCCTAAGGTAAGATGGATATACATTTTTTATTGTTGCATTGCAGACGAGGCATTCTGCGTCATTAAAAATATTAATACAAAACAAAAAATCATTTTCAAATTCTTCTCTCCACATATTTGCTGTACAACTGCAAAATCTTTTCAGTGTACCAAAAAAAAAAAAAAAAAACAAATAAAGCGGCATCAACCTGCTTGCATGAAATTCAGTACAAGACTGAAGTAAAAAAATCAAAACATTTGTTCTCTTACTTTGCGTTCGGGTCGCGTGTGTGTTATTTGCCGAAAATCTTCGTAACCAAATCAATACCCACGAACGGGTTTGTTCTAATGACGTGAAAGGTAAAGGATAGTTGGGTATTTATTTTTTATAAAATTGTGGCAATATGTTTGTTTTGATAAGAAATTCGAGTAAAGAGGGAAAATGTTCCTACAAGGAAGGAGACAATCTGTCTAAGTGAAAGAAATTACCCTACCACCATGTAGAATATTGATCGAAGTTGGATTAACAAAAGAGGATAAAAGTTCGACAATTTTAGCAGGAAAATGCAGCAGCCTTATAAACAATCTATAAGGCATGTCACAGATTTCGAACGGAATGGTTTCAATTCCGTAATTTCATTTCGATCGTTTAGATTTCGATCGATTTGGTGAATTTCGAAAATCGTATTTCTTAGTATAAATATGGCAACATTAGAGGAATCAAAACAAAAACATATGACTAGAAAACACTGTAGAAGTGGAAATTGTAAAAATATTCTGTTCAAAGAAAAGAAAGTTCATTTTTATTGAAATTTCAATTTTTTTATTGTTTCTTTAATCGAGGCGCAAAGTAATCAACACAAAATTGAAAAAATTCCTTGTTAGAGCTCTTTCTTTCTTGTTTTATTTTATCTTTGCTTTAATTTATCATTCTTAATGCCAGATTGTTTTGTTTTTACAAATGTTAATAATTGGTTTCGTTGGTGGAGAAATAATGGAAATTTTTTAAATAAAATGATAAAAAATATGAAATTAAATGTGATTTTGTTAATAATAAAACAATATTTTTATTATTGTTAAGTGTTTTAAAGTGACATGTTTCCAAAACATGCAATTCCACTTGTAAAAACAAAAATGGTTTCATTTTGAAAAATTTTTCGTTTTTCGATTTCCGAAGAAGCTAAATACGGAATCAATTCCACTTTTGATTTGTTTCTGTGGCATGCTTGAATAATAGATAGACTCAATAATAATGGCTACATAACACTATATGTAATTTTCTGGCTCATGGAAAATTAACCATATTCTGACACCGCAGCGCAATAGAAGATCAAAAAATAGGAATGTGACTTGCCGTTTTTCCAAAACAGTAAATCAAAACATTAGAAAATTAGATTTTTTTATCGATTTATCTTCAATTTTGGTTCAGATGTACAAGATCGTTCAAAATTTAAAAAAATCGACCAATTACAAATGTACCTAAGATCTCAATAAACAACTTTTTAGAACATACCCACTTTCTAGGAGGAGATATTAAAGGTTAAACTATCAGACCTGTTCCTTTGAAATATTTCGGTCCGAAACTGTCTAACTCTCGAAACAACGCTTAAGGGGAGTACACACCAACAGTCAAAACTGACAGTCAACGTACTTTTAGGACAATTTTCCGGCAAATAACAACATTTATTTAGCTAAAAACGTTTGAAATACAATATTTACGGTATTATTTAGAGATTACAAAAGAATTTTTTCAGTTAGGCTTTGATATTCACGAAATAGACCTCGATGACTGTCAGTTTTGCTTGTCAATATGTACTATACTTTACATTGAGGGGCATCATACAGCGCGACGTCAAAGAAGTTTATAAAGAAAAGTCCACAGAATAAATCGTACACAACATTGGCATCCAAAATATTTGAATTGGTCATCAAATCAGAAAACAAAATGCAGTAGATTTCAAAGGGAAACATGTTTTGACTAGTGCCGACTTGACTGGCGAACCTATACTCCCCCTGCAGTGTGTCGCACATGCTATAACTATCTCATGGCATGGCTAAATTCTAAAGTCTGTACTAGGGTACATCGAACCACAACCTAAAAATACATTTGGTATTCAATATTGAGGATGATGTCGGTGAGGTCAGGTCACCGACGTAGCCAGGGGGAGGCCCGGGGGGCCCAGGCCCCCCCGAAATGGTAATTTTTGATACGGTTTTGGTACATTTTACTTGCAAAAGTTCAAATTTTGTCCATTGGGCCCCCCCCGAAATGGCGTCGAGAGCCATTTCTGACTACGTCCCTGGGTCAGGTCTGTACAGTAATCCAACAGTTTTTAACCGTCATTGAAAATGTGATGTTGAAGCTGACTGCCAGTGGCTCAAACTCATAACAATTTGTATACCAGGCGTTATGCTAGACATTGAGGGCTAAAGTTGACCTTTTAAGCCAAAAACAAGAAAAAATAATCATTCAATTGGCAAAGCCGATAGCTATATATCATCTCTAAAGCAAATACCATGGTTAGTGAACGGAAATGTGCCTTCGTCAGATCCGGTACAGCCGATTCGAAAGTCTTCTTCCCAAACAGCGGCAACGCGAATTTCCCCATTGCAGAATAATAATTCAATTGTCATAGCCAATTTCTATATATGATCAGCCTATCACTGTAAAGAAAGAACCATGGTTAGTGAACGGATATGTGCTTTGAATTGATCTGACACAGCAGATTTGAATAAAAGCCTTCTTACCAAAAAAGCGACAACGCGACTATACTTTCTACATGATCTGCATTCACTATTTTCTACACAGGTTTGGGTTCATAGTATGTATCAAATTGAACCTGCTGTCGGCACGCAGAGAAAAAATATTTTTCGCTTTTGTTGGAACAAAAATATATGTTTTGGTTCCAAAAATGTATTTGTTTTGTTCAAACATTGTAATCCAAATCCAAAAATACCATCTTTTGTTCCAAACATAGAAAACAAAAACAACTTTCGAATTTCCGCAATATTGTTAAAATCGTTAAAAATACCGATTTTAGGAACTATCATAATCTAATTTTGTTTACAAAAAGTATTGTCAATACAGAAAACCAGCCCAGAAATTTTTGATTTGAGTGCATATACTTCTCATATACACTTTTCGCATAACTTGGATATAAATGTCGAGTATAATATTGCAATCATTGATGAACACAATACATGGTTTGCTGCATTGGCTGACAACAAAGACAAACAAAAAGCCACATGAACCCACCACAACATAAGGAATAATTAAACACCATAACAAACATGAAAAGGAAAGAAGAATGAAACAAAACAGAAACAAATAAAAACAAGAGTCTCACAAGTACATACACACAAAAACAAAGGTAAAGGCAGCATGTCATACAAACACACCACAACTCACCAAAATTGTTTTTTCAACACGGCATCGAATAGCGAGAGAAGAGAAACAAATTTTCGAAGAAAAGAGAGAAATATTGTTCAGTTGACACAAACTATTTTTGGATTTACAATACTACATGAGGAATCCAACAATATGTTAACAATACATATTTTGCTCTTGGAATATTGTTGGATCAAACATATTTTTTTCTCTGCGTGGGAGGGAGATTTTTCCAGTTCTTCAGCCCAGCAATGCCCAATGTGTATAACCGCAGCATTCAACGGGTATTTGTGATACGGTTCCATCGATGTCTCGCTCAGGTATTAATGTTTCACAAAAGGTAACTACATTTCGCTCATTTACTCAAAGAGTGGCATATCTCAAAAAATGCGTTTTCTGAGTTAGCAATTTCTATTTTTTCTACGACTTCTACTTTATATTGTGTCAAATTTTCATGCTGATATCTCAAAACTTGACGAGTTACAGCTCACTTGCTACGAGTTTCGCACTGACATCTGGCTTGCTGTTTGCAAAATATGGTCCAAGTAGTTATTTTAGCTTTTGTGTAATAATCCTTTTAAGTTGGGAGGTCAAATTTCAATCGCCAACTTAAAAATCGTTTTTCTCGAAACTGGATTTTTTGAAATGTATCACTCTTTGAGTAGATGAGCGATTTGTTTCGGGTATCCGATCTGATACAGTATTTTTACGAAAGTAACTAGTAGATTTAAGTTAATTTACACGACTTTCTGTTAATTTAAGAATTTGAATTGTAACGTAAATTTTTATTAAGCATTTAGTTTATTTAAATCAAATTTACAACAGCAATTGCTGCATAGAATTGGAATTACTATTTTTCTATGTTTGTTTTGCTATTCTTTTTGTACGCTTTCAGTTCTCTCTCTTGTGACGTCATTCATTATTACCCTTTCGTATTTATTACCACTGGCCTATTAGTTGTTTACATTAATTTGTCTGTTTGTATACGAGTATGTGTGTATATGCATCTGGATCTCTTTTGAACATTGGAGAACTTCCCAGATGAAGGATGCTAGAACAGTCCATGCATACTCAAGGAGGTATAAATACGCGGGCATAGCGAGTGGGAGTGGAGTTATAAATCATACCGCGACTTAAAACCGTCAGTATAATCTAAAGAGAGTAACCTGAATAGAGTAAAGCTGTGTGCTTACTAGTCACTAGTGTTAGCTGTGTGCTATTAGAGAAATAAAGTCTTACATGAATAACCGCAATAAAGCATTGTAAGAATCGTAATCCAAAACGAACCATCGTTTTATTTGGTATAAATGTTATCGGGGAATAAAACAACGTCTACAGGGGATTAAGTTAAACCCTAATTCCGTAACAATATATTTTTAATTACCCTTTCTGACCCTTAATATGTTTTGGTTGTATATTTCGATCAATTTGCCCATCGCCTTGAGTTTTATAGCTGCAATGGACTTTTCATATCTTACCTTAATTTCTATGGTATGAACAAACAAAATTGTTTCTAAAGCACCAGTTGATGCAGTCCCCATTTCCCCGCCTAATACTTCATCAACATATTCTTTGCACTTTTTATAGTATTTTCACAATGAATTTTTTGTCCATAGTTGTCCACCATACAACAGCTGCGTACGTTAGGATTGATCGAATTATGCTTATGTATAACTAGTGTCTCATCCTACGATAAAATACACATTTTGAGCGTATATCCTTCATACAGGTTACCCAACGTCAGTGAGCTTTAATATCACTCTCCTGGATATGGTATTTCCTAACCAAATTATTTTGCTAAACTTTTCATTTTTGCAATCTTACGGTTAAAAATCAATCATACCCCATTCTAAAACAGCTGCCAAAGTAGGTAATTTTGTGCATCGTGAATATAGTAAGACGCAGATAGGTAAATAGAAAGATTTCATATGACTTCGTTAATTACACACCACATCCATCCATCTATCCATGCACACTGATTACTGACTCATAAAAAATCTGTATTTCGCATCTTTTGTTTGAAATCACACCAATCGTAATGAATATTTCAAGGTTCTGTCGGTTCTGTATTTGTGGCTTTTGTGTGAAATGGCAGCAAAAAAAAAACAAATGGCGACTGCAAAAACAATAAGCATTTGCAACAACAACAACGATGATGACAATGATGGTTGTAAAAAACAATAAAGAAAAAACCATAACCACAATTAAGCTATAGCAGTAGTCATGGTTGATCTGTTTTTTGCCTTTCTTTCCATAAAGTGGATGCGGCACGTTCCCGAAGTTTTGTTCTGGGGATTTCATGACCACATTTTAAGTTGAGCTTTGACAATTTCAATGTAGCTATGTATATAAATTATGTACGTATGTGTGGATATATTTGAACTTTCTTAACCACAACTTATCACACGACAAAGTCTTTTTATTTTTAACAAAAACCGCATAAATTGCAAAACAAAAACATGCATACTCGTATGTATGAATATTTATATACATTTTATGACCAACCATTGACGCCTTCGCATAGCAAAGATAACTTTTTATAGCAACTAATCTGAGGAAAATCACAGATAGTGCTGAAAAAATATATCCGCAAAGCTAAATGATTTTGTATAGCAATATGACATTGCCATAAAAATAACACCGGCAGGACTCAAAGAGAAATCTCAAACAATTATCGTTAGCCACTTCACACCGTTTGAGGACTTCGGCCACACCCTCCGGCCTGGTTTGAAACGATGTATGTATTTATTCCCCGGGCAAGTCACTACTATTTCCGAAAAGTTACGAAATAAAAACAACACTTTAGTTGAAGACAAAAAATTGTCTGTACCTTCGGATAATGCGATAGGTCGCTCAAGGCAAATCTATACGGGACCTTAGTGCTGCACGAATACATTTTCAACTTAATCAGACTCAGAGTACCGCTCTAAGACTACAAAAGGTTGGCGTCTTGGGTAGACCTCTTAGTGAACAATTTATATAGACAATATGAAGACGGTTTTTCTCGCACGCTAGCTTAATAATATGCTTCGTTGCACCATCTACTTGGATGTTGCAGTAAGTGTCAGCGGAGGCGGATTCACCGTCGTTGTCGAAATAAACAACACCTCGCAGTCTCCCCAACAACAAACGCAAAACCAAGAAGCGGTGGAGGGGGACTTGCCTTTTTTATACACAAGTCTGTCCAGTACAGAGCGATCTGGCTTGAAATTGACTATATTGACCCATGTGGGACTGCCGAGGTACAGTTGATAAATGTGTACAGACCCTGTTTTATATGTGCCTGATAATAGTCCGGTTTTTGGAAGGCAATAAACGTCTGGTGTTCATAACGAGCTTTGGTATGCCGTTCTAGGCAATGATCAGAGGGGTGTAGCGCTGTCCAAGCAAATTGATAGCCCCACATTTTGCACGGTGAAGGAAGACGCTCCTACGAGGATAAGAGGAGCGTGCCCGAACACCCGGTCTGATAAATGACCCGTCATTTCGGTTGGCTTAGACCGTCTCCCTGTTATCATCGGCCGTACTTTCTGAACCATGGGAAAGGGTACCGAAAACATACCTATCACCACTTTAGAGAGCTGTCCATTCTCTTTCATACTCTTACATCACAGCTGCAGCCGCTCTGTACTATACCTGCTGGTCAAATACCCGAAATTAGACAAAATTTCCGAGCAGAAGCGACGGGTGTAGCAATTGAGCATGATGAGTTTCATCGTACGTACCCTGAAGACCCAATAGTTAAGGAACTTACACTTGAAGCAAACATTCCAGTAGCCGAGCATAAGCGGAAAAAGTGGCTAGGCCACCTGAAGCAATGCATCATTGGTACAGGAATAAGTAAATTGTGGGTAAAGATTACATCTCTCGCAAATCCAGGAAAAGGGATAATAGAACGGCTGTTACTGCCAATATATATAGCACCCTGAGATTGATAAGGAGAAGAGTGCTAATGTATAAGTACGCTCTCAGCCAATTCCGTTCCACCACAATGTACGATGAGCGAGGTTGAAGATGTCATCTGAAACGCGAAATCATCCAAAAGGTTGGGCCACACGGAATCTCAAAGGCAATGCTTAAGCCCAACTGGTGAACCCGGAGTTGAGTATTTGTACTCAATCCTTCGTTAGCCACTTATATTTTACCAAAAGTCTGGAAAGTTGACAGGGTGGTCCCGTTACAGGATGCCAGCAAAGGAGCATTGTTTTTTGCCAAATTTCCTACCTGTCCTTGCTAGCGAAGACTCTACTCTTCCCCATAATTGGATACTGTTCCCAGTTGCCCAACATCAGCATCACAAGTATCACAACAGCATTACACGCCATAACTTATGAGTCGAGGACTGAACCAGAACAGGCCATGCGACCAAAGAGTCATGGTGGCTCTTGACCAATCGAGAGCCTTCAATACCGTCAACCATGCTAAGATGTTAGAGCATATAGAGAACCACATGTGTGGACGTCAATCGTTTGAGGATTTCAGAAATAAGAAGTCTAAGACCTGTAAAATTAAACAGGGAGTTTTCCCTAGGGCGGGGTGATATCTCCGGAACTGTTTACCGTCTACCTTTCTGCAATTCCACATCCACCAGACGGCATAGAAATCATAATGTATGCAGTTCATCCGGCTGAAATGAGGCCTCCCAAAGGTATTGGTCGATGATGTCCAATTTGCGATCACAAACTATACCAAGATTTTCGGTGTAACGTCGATAGCGTGTTTAAGTCGCCCGCGCAAGCTATTTGTGACAAGATTAATTCGCCTTCCAGCATCACTGGGAGTGCTGACAAGAAAACCTGTTGACCTCTTACAAATCAATAGACCGGTCGGTGTGTGGTATGCAAATGTTAGCCCCACGCAATAGAAGATTTTTTAAGCGGCATTCACCGCCTCCGCCTTGAGGACATTTTTAATGATGAGAAGGTGATTTTATCGGTGCATCAGCACAGTATGTTGTCGATGCAGTACCTGCTTGGATATCATTGTGATCAGACATGTACTATAACCAAAAGTGGCCCTACTGAATGTTCCACAATACTAAATTTGTATTTTTTATTATTTACCTATCAAACTCGAATATATGAATATATGAAAACGTTCCTCAAGATAGCTTATTTTCAGAATAAGTTGTTGTTAAGTTGTTTACAGTGGCTCTGTGATTCTGCCTATGATCCAATATAGTTTTATAGTTTTCCAGTTCAGTTATTCTTACCTGAAAGAGAGAGAGAGAGATACAAATTATTTATAATATGATATAATTAACACGGTGCGCCTTAACTAATTTTAAATGGAATGTGCTTACACCTGGGAAGTTTTTGCAGATTCTGAAACTAGAATGCTCATAGATGAGAAATATCAAGAAACGAAAAAAATCGCCGGAGGGATTTTCAAATAAATCGCGATTTAATTTCACATTTTTAGGGTTTCTTTAAGTTTTCACGATTTTGCTTGGAAACCGCGAGTCCTATGTAAATGGGCGTAAAGAAAATTTTGTAGCTGTGAAAATTGTCCACAAGATTGACCTTTATGATATTTTCGTAGGTTTTACCGTTTTTGAGATATAGAAGTTCAAATTGAGACAATGCACTGACTGTATCGCCTCATTATAAAACAATGTCATTACTGCAATTTCCCAAATTAAACTTATATATCTTGAAAATGGTACAATCTAGGAAAAAATAAATTACCAATCTTGTAGAGAATTTTCAGAGCTTCAACATTTTCTTTAGTCCCATTTTGATATGACTTGCGGTTTCCAGGCAAAATCGTGAAAACCTAAAAAACCTCTAAAATTTTGAATTTTGATTTATTTAAAAATCCCTCCGGCGATTTTTTTTTTTTGATTTTTTTATTTTTCTTAACTATGAACATTGCTGTTTCAGAATCAGCGAAATCTTCCCATGTGTAAGCGGTTTTCATCAAAAGTTAGTTAAGGCGCACGGAGCATTATATTCCCAGCAAAATTTTGAGGAAGGAGTTCTATGAGATGACGTGATTTCATGTCATCTTTTGCATTGGTTCAAAGGATGACATGAAAGATCCGATCTTTTCACCATCATTTGAACTAATTCCATGGATGACATGAAAGATCCGATCTTTTCACCATCATTTGAACTCATTCCATGGATGACATGAAAGATCCGATCTTTTCACCATCATTTGAACTCATTCCATGGATGACATGAAAGATGGGATCTTTTCACCATCATTTGAACTCATTCCATGGATCCAATAGAGATGTATTTTGTGTTTTTGTTTACGTATATAGAAAAATATCACAGAATTTTAGATGAAACACTATTTTTTATTATAACCAACATTAGTAATATATTTGTTAACAGTTTAATTATTATATAGTACACTGAAAATTTTGTTCTGAACCAGCAAAAAGCTACCAAAGCTATTAATTATACCCTCCACCATAGTATGGAGGGTATATTAAGTATGTCATTCCGTTTGTAACTCATCGAAATAATCATTTGCGACCATATAAAGTCTATATATTCCTGATCAGCGTACAATTCTAAGTCGATTTAGCCATGTCCGTCCGTTGTAATCACGCTATCTTCCGAACGACTTGAAATAGGGAGCTGAAAATTTGTACACATATGTCTTGAGTCTGAACTTAGATCAAGTTCGAAGATGTGCTATATCGGTTCACTGTACCGCCCGATTTCACCTATTTTGACGTTTTTAGCTAAATTTTCAGACCGAAAAAAGCTATAAATAGACATTTAGGATTCTCATTGATCAAGGAACCCCTCCACCAAAAAATATGGACATAGGTGCACGTTTTGAAATAGCCATCACTCGATTCCAGGTACTTTGACGTTTGTCTACGTTTCAGAGCAATTATTATTACCTCGCAACAGAAAGGAAACCAATTATTCTATATATAAGTATTTCATGGTGCTAAGTATTACCGGCCGAACTTAACGTTTTTTTACTTGTTTCCTTTGTTATCGAAGAAAATAGTAAAAATTAGTGTATTCTTGCAAAGGTCTGTTCCAGATCCTGTAAGAATCAAAAAAAATTTACTACGATAACAAATTTTAGTTTATGATATCGAAAAAAAATAGTAAAAATTAGTAGCTCGTCTCGGATTGTTAAAAAACTGGCTAGTACGCAAGATAACTCTCAATGATAGTAACCTTTGCAAATCGTATATTTTCTTCTGGGCTTGGTTGCTTCGGGTTACAAATTTAGAAAATAGTCCAGATAAAGGACTCATCATTTTTAGAAATTGGGCCAAGGGCTCGAAACTCTATAGACATCAGAAGTATTGTGTTTGCTTATTTTCTTTAGTTCCGAGGTTGAGGGACATATCTGTCGGCACAGCAGACTATTGGAGTTTTGGAACAGACTTTTTATTTGCTTACTTGCTGAAAAACCTCAACATTAATGCAGAAAAATTCTTTTGTAATTCCTTATTAAAGATCTATTTATTAAATAATCGTCGTTTATAAATTTTGTTGTATAAGTGCATATATTTGTTTTTATTCACATAAAAATTTAAATCTTATGTTATCGGGGACTCGAAAATACAGGCATGGGTTTAAAACCCAGTGGTAATTTTGTCTTACACATCCCACAAGGTGAATGTCCATCTTATGATTGAAATTTATTGATTGACTTTTATTTTAAACATGATTAAGAGAGATACGCAACGCCTCCAAACAGCGCAGTATTAAACGAGACAGTTCCATGTACGATATTTTTAAAAACTGTGGAAGAATGTGTAGAATGTGAATACACTGTAATTGTGACATAATTATCAACTACACAGGAAGTCTTTAAAAAAGTAATAGGAGTAATCTGCGTTCTGCCAATAATCGCCTAAAACACCCGCATCCATGAGACAGGCACAGCCAATGGAGTTTGAAATGTATAGCCTTTATTCAATGCGCCATATTGTCCAACTCGGAACCGTCATCAACAAAAAATGCATCTGCTTGGAGATAATAATGGTCAATAGGACTGAGCAAGCAAAATTCATACAATAAAGTGATACTAACCATTAATCTTGTCACTCTGGCTCAGAAGTCTCCAGTAAAATAAATCATCTCCAAACGTGCGCGCAGGAACAAACTTTAACTTTCATAAGATAATTATAAAATTTAAGCAGGCCAATTTTGGGAAAGTCAAAAGATAGAAAATACTTACAAACCATTATTGTTGTTTATTCCAAAGAAACATCAGATTTTATTTATTTTTATTTTTTCTATATTAAGTTGCCTTTCGCCTGGAAAGGTGTTACTTGATTTTATTTTATTTATTTTTCTGTAATGCAACTTTCATGTGTCACTTGAAGTAAACAAATACCCATGTACCAAGTTCATGATTACCCAATACCATTTAAAGGATATTAATAAGGTAACCTTATTTTGTGAAAATATATAAGGTCACAACACATTGAAAACAAGTAAGTTAATAAAATCTGTTGATATGTTCAAGAACTGCAAGAATCCACTAATGCCTAATATTTTTTCCGATAACATAAGGAAAAATTTTAGTGTAGTAAAAATTGGTAGATTATTGCAAATTCTGGAACATACCATGTAAATTTTTAATTGCTTTTACAAATACCGTTAATAATACGTTGACATTTAAAAGTCAGTGGGTTTATTGAAGCGACCATTGGGTTTCAAATGTCAATTCCGTTTCATATAGGTCAAATACATCCTCATAAAGAAGGTTAATACACTTAATATCAGTTGATTTCAAGCCTGACACAACACACAATGATCATGGTAGATGCATCAGCGCAACTGATCGTACATGAGATTGTATTCGAGAACTAAAAAGTTTCTACAATTTTCAACAAAAAGTTCCAAAATAGTCAGTTTTATTAAAAAAGTGTCACTGAATAGCGTTTAGAAACTTTTTACAATTTTTTTGTTGAAACAATTCACCGATTCATCTACCTGTTTCATTGTGCCACATAAAAAGTGTTGCAACTTTTGGTTGTATCCATTAGCACTGCGATTACGATGTTGATTTTGCTGAAATCACGAAATGAGATTATTTCATTCTTATATATCAACTCATGAAAAATGTTGCTGGATTTCGCATGAAGTCACGAAAAACCCAACGAAATCACGAAAAAGTCGCAAATGTAAACCAGCTATAACACTGTTTTGTTAAATTTGTTTTTGAAAATAATATTTATCATTTTACTTTCAAAAAATATTTTTCATAAGTCTTATGTTTGCTGCTACCTTATTAATGTTTCTTGGAGACATATTTGCCATATTTGGTTACTCTTATTTGGTTACTTATGAGTAACCAAACCAAGTATGCACTACAAACAAACACGAACATTAAAGAAAAAAGCGCGATTAAGCAAACAGGAAACAAATTAAAACTTAAAAATTTCAATTTTACTAAAAAGGTAATTATGAGTTCGAAAAGTACTTATAAGAGAAATGTAAGAAAAGAAAAACTAAGAATGGCTGAAATGCTGCAAAATTTAAGAGGAAGTGATGAACCAATGTCAAATGAGGAGTCAATACCAAGTGAGGAGCCAATGCAAGTGGAGTCCGAAACATTTATGGAATCAAGGACAATTCCGTTGCAAGAAAAACTAAGAGAGTGGTTTTTAAAGTATGCTCCAAGTGTTAAGTGCTGCAATAGCCTTCTGAAAATATTGAAGGAAGAAAATTTGAACGTACCGGTCAGCGTAAATGGTTTGCTTGAGAAGAATAAAAAGTGTGTAACCAGGACAGTGGCTCCAGGACAATATGTGCACTTAGGTGTACAACAGCAACTAGAAAAGGTGAAGAACATTATAGAAGAGAAGTCTGTGGTGAATTTGGATGTGGGAATAGATGGCCTTCCACTTTACAAAAGTTCAGCTGTAGGTTTGTGGCCAATTCTGTGTAAGGTTGTGGATGAACCTTTGATTGGAGTTTTTTTAGTCGGCACTTATGTCGGAAAACAAAAGCCGTTAAATGTGGATACTTATTTGCACGACTTTGTGGAGGAAATTCGGAGAATAAATGATGAAGGTAGATTTACAGTATCCATACGCGCCTTTGTATGCGATACTCCAGCAAAATCTTTCATTTGTGGAACGAAATCACACAACGCATTAAATGGATGTCACCGTTGTCTACAAGAGGGAACGCGTTTGAGAAACCGAACTGTTTTTTCATCATCTGTGGGTCCGAAAAGAACGGATGAGGACTTTAAAAATAGGATTGACATTACGTATCATAAGCCTCTTACTATACAGTGCCAATCAAAATTGGAATCATTGGGTATACAGATGGTTACCCAATTTCCACTCGATTGTATGCACCTCTTAGATTTGGGTGTCACGAAAAAAATTTTAAATCTTTTAATGACTAAGAACACTACTCAAGATATTAATGCCACGAAAAAATCAGCCATGTCCAGTATGTTGCTATCATTCTCTCCTTATATAACTGCCGAGTTTTGCAGAAAACCAAGGGCACTTGACGAATTAAGTAGATGGAAATCAGTTGAATTTCGACAACTAGCTCTATACACAGGAATTGTTCTTTTAAAAGACTTCGTTGATGAAGATTTTTATCAACATTTCTGTCTGCTATCAGTTGGTTATAGGATATTCGTCGGAACAACAACATACAGTTCATCAATATCTCCAACAAATGCATCAAATATGTTTCAACAATTTGTCCAAAACTTCGGTTTATTCTACGGCGAGGAGTATTTGTCGTACAATATACATAATATGCTCCATATTGCGGAATGCCACAGCAAATTTGGCAATTTAATGGAATTTTCGGCGTATGACTTTGAAAATTTTCTGAACGTTTTGAAGAAAAGTATAAAAATTCCTAAACACATCCCGCAGCAAATATACAAGAAATTCTACAACAAGGACATACTTATTTCACCACAAGAAAAAGATGTTATTATTAAAAAAGGTCGAGTTAAATCAGTATATGTTAATGGATTTCTTTATAAAACCACATCTCCCGATAATTTATGCTGCGTAGGCAATACCTCATACCTCGTTATATCGAAATTGTACGAAAATGGCAATTTTGATGGAAAAGAATTCCTAAACCTCAAACCATTTTTCTATAATCCTGTAAATTCACTAGATGTTGGCATTGCTTTTAGTGAAAATCTTTCAACCAGCAGTGCAGAACAGACCCATGATCTAAAAAATACAACAAAAATAATGATGATTCCTTATAGAAATGGAGGAGTACTTTTTCCAATTCTACATTAATTTTTCTATATCATCTAGGAAAATGAGTCAGCAAAATCCAAAAATGACACCAAAATCAACGTTGCAATTTCTCATGGAAATAAACAAGAAGATCGACATATTAACAGGTAAATATTGCCAGATGACAATTAAATGCAATATTTTATCAAATACCAATTAAATATTTTATTTTAGAAACTGTCAATACGTTACAGGGAAAGGTCAATGAACTGTGCACGGAAAACAACAAAGTGCTTCAAAAAGAAATTAAAGGTAAATATACATGTATCTGAAATTTGAAAATAACGAAGTACAAATTGTGGAAAGAGGAACAAAACATTGATTCACATGGAACCATCGAACAAGGCATATTTATAGTAGGTAGAAGTGACAATCAGCTGCCTTTTTACTTTTTTTGTAAATTAAGTTTTCAGAATTTAATAGGGTATATTCCTGAAATTATAAATTTAAAAATTGGCTTCCAAAACATGGCTAGTTTCATCCTAAGCGTGTAATAAAAAGGACCTCCGACATTTCTGAACGATTTAATATTACATTTTGATTCAAATTTGTTCAATTTTATAGGATTTTCATAAGTGTTTATGTTCGGCCTTACATTTTTTTAGAAAGACCCTATTGTTCAATATTTCCATTGACATTTTATTTTCAAAAACAAAAATGTTGTTTTTCTAAAATTGTTAGTTGTTGTAATTCGTGCAACTACCTTCTATAAATTTGCCTTGCTGGGATATAAATATATACATAAGTTCTGTTCGATAACCCAAAAATTTGTTAATGAAAGTACGTTTCAATTGCGAAGTTATCAAACAGACCTATTATTTGGTGTGACTTTTTACTTGATAAATGCATGGTTCCATGGGTGACATGTAAACTAGAGTTGTACAATCTAGTTCATTTGAAGGATATAGTTTAACAGCGCATGCTATTCTCTCATTTCAACTCATTTTTTGAAACAAATGTCGGTAAAATTGAAACGCAAAATTATGCATAAAAACTTCAAATATATGTTGACAACACTCTTTCTATCGGTGGAACTTAGCGATAACTTTATTTTGATTGCAAAATTACCGACAAATTTCGTAAATTAGCGAAATTACAAATGTATCCAACAACATAGACGACGGCGTTATCTTACGCGTTGACATGATTGGGAATCGTTCGTTGACTGATTCTAGTTAGTTGAACTACATTGACTGATACAGTTCAATCGCTCTTTTCAATGAATCGTTCAATTGAAGTAGTTCGTTCATGAACTATACAACTCTAATGTAAGCATTTTTTTGTTTACATTTTAACTCTTTGTAAGAATGAAAAAAGCTGCATCACAAAAACGTTCAAAAGTGGAATTTTCATAAATTTTCAATATATATCGATTATGAAACATGATCTCTGGATGTCATAGACTACTGTGGTTTGGATGTGTATTGGAGTCCACAAGAATCCCAACTGTATACTTCTTGGAGATACATGCAGGTACTTTTCCAAAAATTCATTGTAGAAAAATATTGCCAGTAAAAACAATATTTCAATAAGAAAAAAGCAATTACTTCAAGCAGTTCCCATTACACTGTGCAACATTTTTAGGGTAATTGCGTGCAAACAACTTCTCCTATGGATTTTATGGAAGTACAGACCCAAACGAAAAAACCCTAGTTGGGTTTTGTTTTGTCAGATCCAGTTCGGATTTTATAGCCCCATCTATACAGGGCTAAATATTGACTTTTTTAAACAAATCGGGGCTATATCTCCGAAACCAATAGGAACCACGTTTCGACGTCTGCAGCAAACTTGTAGATAAGGGTGAGAGGAAGATATTTGACGAAAAAACCATCTTTAAAAACTGCATCTATTTATTCAAAATGTATAATATATCTAAAATTTCCATAATTTCTACATATTTGGCACCGTATCTACAAAACTGTAAAATTTTCCGTATTGTTTTCTTTGGAAAAAATATTCGCTGAAATGTTCTACACAACTCTTCAGAACATTCTACTGCTGTAAAATGCCTCTATCACGCTGTTTATTGTATATTTTTATACCCTCAGCCTTTAGGCTAAAGAGGGTATTTACACTTTGATACGACCAAAAATGTGCCTCATAGAAATAATGGTTTTAGACCCCAAGTATGTTTGTACGATATCCGTTTCAGACAATTTTGAGTAGATCTAGCAATGTCCGTCCGTCTGTCTGGCTGGTGCGCACGATAACTCTCGAACGGATCAATCGATTCGGTTCAAATTTTGGGTATCGAAATATTTTGTCCAGATTCGATTTAAGTTCGAAGATGGGCCATATAGGTCCACTCCTTCAGGTACCTACCCCACAAATGTTCAAAAATATTCAGAAAAATTGTGCGCACGATAACTCTTGATGAGAGTGACCGATTTGGTCCATACTACTTACACATTCTCATAATATCTACCAGATAGATCAGGTTCGAATATGGACTATATTTGTCCACTCCATCCCGTACCTCCCACACAAAATTTTGGATAAGTTCACTTTAAGGCCTGCTATTGAATCACTTTGTTTTTTGTTGAAGCAACTTACATTCGCTGCCTCAATTACGATGGTAAAAGTTGTTTCAGGGGCAAGTCCATACTTCTTGAGAAAACAGCCCGAAGGGTGTAAAAATACCCTATGGCACCCCCATGGTCTATGTCGGTCCAATCCTTTAAGTACCTTTTCCGCAAAATTTTTGAACTTTAATCTTAATCAACATTTTTGTCGGTTCATACGACCAAAATATTGAAACCCCCTAAATACATACATAATTTTTTTGTGAAAAAAGTGTTTCAATTTGCACAGGCTGAGGGTATATCTCTGTCGGCAAAGCCGACTGATACTTTTTTACTTGTTCAACGACAATTTCATAAATATATCAACAATGCAGTGAAATTACAAATGTGTGCAATAAACTGTCCGTGTAAACAAGGTACGATATAAATACAGCTGAAACAACATGAATTAAGCATTTTAGAGTATCAGAATGTTCCGAAGAATTGTGGAGCACATTTTGAAGAAGATTTTTTCAGAAGGTTACGTGGTTCAACTCCCAATAGTTTAGCAGTTACTGACCAAAATTCCAGAAAATATGTATTTTTTTGCATTTTATCAATTTTGAAGCTCTAAATGCCTAGTTGTAGTTCAACACATATGTTCTTCTTCTGCAGGGCTACAATATTGCTAAAGGCTACAAAGCAAAATTCCTACTCGTCTCTGAGATATAGCCTTGATCAATGCAAAAAAAGTGCAGTTTTAGCTCTGTTTTGATAAGGTCATAAAATCCAAACTGGATCTGAAAAGACAAAACCCAACTAGGGTTTTTGTCGTCTCAAATAGTACTTTCAGAAAATCCATACTAGAAGTTGTTTGCATTTTCAGTGTTGCACAGTGTTATCTCCGTAGCGCGAGTTGAAAGTACTTTACAGTTTTTCTATCTCCTAAAAACTTTCTATAAATTTGGTAATATATTTTTTTTGGGCTTAAGATGAGTGTAGTGGCCGGACTCAGAAAATTCTGAAATTTTGTACACAGCTAGTTCGCTGTATGCTCATTACGTCAAGATATATATTATATCTGGGAAGTCCATATTTCCCGAGATATAGGCTTCGAAATTTCCGAAAAATTCATGCTTTTTGGAAAGGAAAATTTTTTTAGAAAAAATTTTGTTCGCGTTAGCCCTATTTTCTATCTGTCCATAGGAGAATGTCTCAAATCGCCGGCCGAAGGCGCTATATTTACCCAAAAACTTAATTTTTGTAAACTTTTTTTGTTTCGCAGTGACCTAGTGATTACTTTTCTGTTGGATATTGCTATATGTGTGACTGCGGGTGCCACCGTGGTGTAATGGTATGCACACCCGCCTTGCACGCCAAAGGTCTGGGGTTCGATTCCCGGGTCAAGCAACATCTCAGTTCCATTGGTGGCTCCACTCAGTGTAATGCAGGTTACATTACACATATTGAGTATTTCAACCATAAAAAACTTCTCTACATAGTGGTGTCGTAAGACACGCCGTTCGGACTCGGCAATAAAAAGTAGATCCCATATCATTGAGCCAATATGAATCGGGGTGCACTCTCTGATATGAGAGAAGTCTCCCTTGTCCCTTCGGGGATGTTGTGGGAACATATTTTTTTATTTTATATGTGTGACTGCTTTTAACAAATTGTTGCAGAAAGTAGTCCTTAGCATAAATGCTGATGGTATAAATATATCAACAACGACTTTGCCGACACGGATTAATCACTTGAGCTCAAAAGCATTTTCAATTTGTCAAACGGTTGGAAGGAAAATCATGAAAATGCACCACAAAGCTATTCTTTCGGCCTGAATCAGACTTTTATCTATGACAGATCGAATTTTTGAATTTTCAGAATTTTGTGAACTTCTTCGAGCGTTTGAACTGACAGACAAACAAATAAAGAAACTAATGTTTGTGAATGTTCCGAATATATGTCCTTTTTTACATATTGTTAATAGATTTAATTTGGATTAAAGAGTTCCACTTTTGCGGAGAAGGTACTTGAAGCAATGTACCGGTATATCCACATAGGAAGCAACTCTTATTTTGAGTTCTTTTCCTTTCGATAGTTATAACGACGACAAGGCATTTTAGTTGGTAACCATCCAGTTTTTACCATTATTTCAGGAAGAATCATGGACTTTACTGTGGAAAATAGATAAAAGAAAACCAAGACAACGAGGAGTACATTCGGTGCCCGAATTATAATTGTTATGTAATTAGCTGGTATATCCTTTGCCCTTGTCCACACTAGAGTAATTTCACTGAATTTCTGCATTATTTTTTGGAAAAACACATATTTTTAAGAAACTTGTGTACACGGTTTCACTGAAATTACTTTAGGGTGGATTTTCTATTTTTTCTGAACTTGAAGTTTTCTCACTTTTAATTTTAAACTCAACTAATGCAGCTTTCTTATTTTACTCTTTCAGATGTAAAAGATCAAACCTGTGTTGTTTTAAATGTATTGGCCGAAAACACTACTGCAATTAAAAATAATTTAAAAAATTCTTCGCCAAAATTTTCCAATTCTTTTCCTATAAAGTCAATAGAAGAATTTACTTGCTTGGAAAACAGCATCGACTCAGGAAATGAAAAAGAATATGTATGTTTGTGTTTTAGAGGACTTTACGAAATGTTTCATATAATATGATATTTATGTATTTCAGATTGCGTCTGTAAGATCAATATGCGGATCGAGAGGTATTAGGAAATCCGTTGCTGATTTAGTTGTCCCAGAAGTCCTAAATAAGTTTAATATCGATGGCACGCACAATAAAATGAGATTGTTAAATTTCCCAAAGCTTATGGCAATTTTTTTTGGTAAGTATATTTGTGCCCAGTACGTATTTGTTTAAAAAACTATTTTTTTTTAATTTCAGCGGGTTCATATGTCGACGGGAATACGAATAAATCGTTCAAAGAGCAACTTCGTCATGGCCTTAAACTGGCAAAAAATAAAATTTCCAAGGACAAAATTAAAAGCAAGAAGACCGATAACGAAGCAGAAGCAGAAACAGAAAAGGAAAATGATTGTGGTGTCAAGGATCATGCTGACGACTTTTTTGAACTTCAGTACCAACGATTAATAAATGGACTATCATAATATATTATATAAAATATTATATTTCCCATCAAAATCGTTATTTTGATCTCAATTAAAACATCATTGATTTCATAGAAATAAATGATCACAGATCTCGTTATTATGTTTAAGAATATGTATATGTTATGTACATTGATAATTAACTTGAAGCTATTTCATGAATTCGTTTAAATTAATAAACAGTATTTTTTGTCATGAATTAAACATCATTGATTTCATAGAAATAAATGCTCACAGATCTCGTTATTATGTTTAAGAATATGTATATGTTATGTACATTGATAATTAACTTGAAGCTATTTCATGAATTCGTTTAAATTAATAAACAGTATTTTTTGTCATTAATTTTATTTAAATACAGCATTTTTAATTTTCCAAAGAACACGTGAAAATGTCATGCCAAAGGGTTGATAAAAATGACATGTCAAAGCATTGGTGAAAATGACATGTCAAAGCATTGGTGAAAATGACATGTCAATGCATTGGTTAAAATGACATGTCTAAGCATTGGTTAAAATGACATGTTTAAGCATGGGTTAAAATGACATGTCAAAGCATTGGTTAAAATGACATGCCAAAGCATTGGTTAAAATGACATGTCAAAGCATTGGTTAAAATGACATGTCAATGCATTGGTTAAAATGACATGTCAATGCATTGGTTAAAATGACATGTCAAAGCATTGGTTAAAATGACATGCTAGGATCCTAAAAAAGAACGTCATCTTTTGGGGGTCACGCTCATATAAAATTCATGAGTGAAAATGACAAAAAGATGACATGCCAGATCACTTGCACTCATGATTCAACTCGTGATTTGTCATCGAACATTTTACTGGGTTGTTTTATAAGGAGGCGATGCAGTAAGTGCATTGTCTCAATTTGAACTTCTATATCTCAAAAAAGGTAAAACCTACGAAAATATCATAAAGGTCAATTTTGTGGAGAATTTTCACAGCTACAACATTTTTCTTAGGCCCATTTACACAGGACTCGCGGTTTCCAAGCAAAAATGTGAAAACCTAAAGAACCCCTATAAATGTGAACTTAAATCGCGATTTATTTGAAAATCCCTCCGGCGATTTTTTTTTTGTTTCTTGAGATTTCTTATCTATGAGCATTGTAGTTTCAGAATCTGCAAAAACTTCCCAGGTGTAAGCACCTTCCATTTAAATTTGGTTAAGGCACACCGTGTTAATTTAATATGATATAGTTAAAATAACACACACACAGAAAGTCATGGCTTCGAAGCCAAGAACAAGAAATATGAAAATATCCGCCGCTAAATCCTCTGCCATAATTTTCACCATCTGGGCAGCTGAAATGAGGCTCCCCTGAACATATTAGTCTCAGGTGTCCTAATTCCGACCACTAACTACGCCAAGATATTGGTTAAAACGTTCGATAGCATGTTAAGTCGTCCGTGTAAGTCACTGCTATTTGTGACCAGAACAGAAGTACGATTAATTGCTGCCCAGCATCACATCAATGAAATGATGTTGATCTCTCACAAAGCAATAGGCCGATCTGGCAACGATGCCCAGCTATGAGGCGCCAGTGTGGTTTACAAATGTTAGCACTATGCAGTGGGAAGATATTCAAACCTACCAGAATGCCGCGCTGAGGACTACAACAAGGTGAGTAAACAAAGATTTTACTGGTGCATCAGCACAACAAGATGTTGTCGATGCAGTACCTGCTTGGGTGTTACCGCCGTGACATTCCCTGGCACAATTTTGTGGACATGCTTCTCCCACCCAGGCATGTCAGGAGAAATCTTCATTATCTAGAGAGAGAGGTTCAAAGGTACGGAGGAGAACATCTGAGCCTATAGCAATCACACTGAGGTAGTTGCGCAGGAAGTACCAAAACTGTTTTGGGTTAACCGAAATTTTTTTTCAAAAACCGGTTATCGGTTTTCGAAAATTTTCACAACCGGTTTTGTTAAAAATTAACAAAATTGCTCATAAAAACTAAAACTAAAACTAAAAAAATCGCCGGAGCACTTTTTAAATTAATCGCGATTCAAATTGACATTTTTAAGGGTTTTTTAGGTTTTCACGATTTTGCTTGGAAACCGCAAGTCCTTACGAAATGGGACTAATGTTGTAGCTATGAAAAAATCAATCTTGTAGCGTGATTTTTATGATATCTTCGTAGTTTTTACCGTTATTGAGATATAGAAGCTCAAATTAGGACTGTCTTATAGAGACATTTCATAGCTACAACATCTTCTTTAGTCCTATTTCAATAGGAATTGCAGTTTCCAAGCAAAATCGTGAAAAACCTAAAAAACTTTTAAAAATGTCAACTTGAATCGCGATTTATTTAAAAAGGGCTCCGACGATTTTTTTTTTAGTTTTATGATTCTTTTCATCTATGAACATTGTAGTTTCATGAATCCGCAAAAACTTCCCTGCACCTTCCACTAAAATTTGATTCAAGAGCACCGTGTATAGGTATATAGGGCCCAAAATACCCAAACTCGGGCAAATATGCATATTTAGCTATAACAAAATCTATCCCTTTTATATTTTTGTAGGATTGGGTTTTTAACCACAACAATAAACTGGTAAAGATTTTTTCATCGATTGGACCATAATTGCGACCTTTAGACAATTTTCGCGAAAACCCATACAAATAGCTATGGAAACAAAGATCGCTCGGTTGGCAGGGGTTAAGGTTAAAATTTCGTATATAACGTTTTTGGGTCAAATGGAAAAAATTTAGAAGGTAGGAGATCCAATAAATAAATGTTGGGTCGCCCTAATGTACATATTTTACATACAAAAACAACTTATGTTTGAGCGTATAAAAAATTTAATCTTCCTTTCTACTTGGTATCCCTGGGCTGTAATGGTGACTGGCGACTTTTACAAATTTAAAAGCAGGCAATTTTTTAAGGAAAATTCTTAACTTTTCCACTGTTTATAGATACATACATTAATTAAACTATTGGAGCAAATGTATAAGAATGAAGCGAAGTATGTATATTTGCTTTAAGGCTCTACAATCTCTTCCTCAATTTTAATATGAGTGATTTTCTTGATTCATTCTAAACAAAACAACTAGTACTGGACAAAACTGCTGATATACATCTACAGGTGGTCAGAGGTGGGTCCATTTATCCATTCCACTACAATAGTTCTCAGCTATGCAGTGTGCTTTTCTCTCTTTCTCCCCACAAAACTTTACTCGTAATGTTTACTTAGCTGCTGCTCAGACTATTGCTCTACTTGTAGAGATGACATGTTTGCAGAAAAAGTAAAAACATAACAAAATGATTGTTGATAGAGTGCCACCAGAAAGAGAAGAGGAGGCGAAAAACATAAAACAAATAAAATAATGTTAGAATTTTTTGTTAACAACAAATAGATGATATCTAAAAATAAAGAATTTCGTATCAACTGAAATTTTAATAACCAACCAATGAAGTGTCAACAACGACGGCACGACAGATTAAACAAAACGACAACGCCGATGTTGATGACGACCACGGCGTTGGGGGTATTTAAAGAGGTACGTAGGTACGTACACATGTACGTGATCTCACATCAGCATCGCTTAACACAACAAGCAAAATATCTAACGACCGATACCGCCGAGAACAAAAATGATTAATTTTTCAACACTACTTTTGTTGTTTGCTATGGTTGATTGAATTGTTGTTATTGTTTCTAGAATTGTTTTTTTTATTATTTCATATTTATTATTGTTATTTTTATAGCTGCTGATGTTATATTAATTTTGTTTTTCTATTGTTACAGTATCGAACAAAAGATAATTATTGGTGATGAAAAAAAGGTTGGTTAAGGTATTTATTTATTGACAACATTGTTAGGTTGGTTATTTTAATGAGTAAACAAAGTAACGGCAAAGATGGGAAAGCAATTTTGAAATATGACAGGCACTTGCAGTTCTTAATATGCATTAGGAAGGGTAGGGTATCAGTGGAGTTTAGCGATATGCTAATAATGCAATTAAATACTATTTGGAACCAGATTAATTGGATGGGGATCAATAGGTTAGGTACTGATAAATTTTGGGAATCAATAATATTCTATTTTGTAAATCATTTGGATCAAGATTTTATGTATTCTGAATAGTTAATGTTCGAATGCCAACCACTTCTGTCCAACACTGTAATGTGTCTATACCGATATATTTATGTGTAAATACGTCACAATATCCGCAAATGTTTTGTATATAAATTACTTGAGTTAATATAATAAAACAATACACAATATTTTTGATATCCAGAAAATATATGACCCACAATCAATTGTAAGAAAAGTAGCAATAATGTATCAGTAGCATATAATGTATTGTATCGTTGTCACCAGAATCACAAGGACTACTTAAACTGCATTTAAGCGTAAATTTGGAACATTTGTGAGGTTATTCCTGTATTATTTAAGTTATCAGGTTCTGTTTGCTCCGTATCTATACTCAAAAATACTTTAACCTGGACTGGCTACGTCCATAAAGAAGCAGGAGACAGGTGAGTGGGGTCAGCCGGCAGCTACGCATGCCGGGTATGTGCTGGGTATCGTGACATTAATTCGGGCACAATAAGAATTGAGGCGGCTGCATCATTCAAATCTTAACTGGGCAAAAATCACTCGTGTTTGACTTGGCAGCTGACGGGGATGGGTACTGATGCCAACTGTTCCGAGGTAAAAATCGCTACTGAAAATCTCTACTGATTAAGACCAAAAACACTACGAAAATATTGAAAAATGGCAGAAATTATCAACAGTTACACAGAAAGAGAGAAATTATAAATATCGCACATACATGTTTTTATCCATTTCTTCAATAAAATATCACAATTCCCATGCTTTTCCGTCTATCTGGCCTCTAAATGTATGAATATTTCACTTTTCTGCCAGGTTTGAAAATTCTTCCACTTCGTAGCGCCAAACTTTTGCATACGACATTGGCGCCGCATAGCTTACCGAAGACCGGCGTATTGCTTTGTAAGTGGTCATGAAGGTTTCTTCGCCAGCATCCCAAGTGCTGCCGGCCAGCGACTTGGGGACCTTGTTTCTACTCTAATCTTATAGCAAATAGATGTGGCTTGCCCAGACTGCATAAACATGCTATCGAACTTGGTCGGAATCAGGACATACTATGGGGCCGACTTCCGAAACGTCAGTTGTATTGTATTCGTACATGAAACTAGAGATTCTAAGATCGAGTTGCATGCAGTAGTGAAACCCCTAGTTTCATGCACGAATACAAAACAACTAACGTTTCGGAAGTCAGCCTAGCTGTCCAAGTGGTGAACAGTGGATTTAGTGGCAGTGCACTAGGTCAGCTATGTAGACATTTAACCTTTTATTGACGTCCATAAAAACAATAGAACAATCTTTGTCTCATCGTGCAGATGGTCCACTGACGACATGAGGGGCCCCCTGTGGCAGTTCTCAGGGCAGCGTTCTGACAGGTTTTAATATTGTTCCATTGCGTTGCAAATATATTGGCGGAACTCAGTGGCGCCGCATACTCTTGTGCCAGACACTGAAAATAAAACATGAAAATTTCTTAGTTTTTAGGAGAGAGCGGAGGTGTAGGAGCTCCCTTTCTCCCTTCTTACCCATAAGCTCAAACCATTTTCATGAAAATTTTCATAGTCTGGCACAAGAGATAGCTTACAACAGACCGACCTGTGGCTGCCAACATTTTGCTGGGCATTCACTTATCGTCGGTGTCATGCTTAAGTGTTCCATACGCCACTTGCCTGACTCGAGAAAAACTCAGGTTAATGTTTGAGTCTATACAGTCTAAAAGTGGTGCAAAAAGTCAATACTTTAAAAGCACAATTCTAATTAACTAAACTCAAAGAATATATCAAAAGTTGATTTTAGTCAGATATCTGTTATAGTCTAGAAGTTATGGCCAATTTTTACAATTGCCAAAAGTTGCTGATTGATGATGGGTTCTTTTTTCGTGTTTTTGGCAGTTAACTTCACATGGAACACGTTACGTCACATTTCACCAAACCAACTTTTTGTCAATTGTGTTCCTCCTCCCTTACGTGAAGTGCTTCTGAGAACCGGAAATTCAGGGGGTTAAATAAAACAGTGGTATAAGAAAGAAAAACATTAGATACCATTTTTAAATGTTTCCTTTACATTTATTTAAGGGGTTGCCACTTGTCACTTTGAGTATCGCGATTTTTTTAGTTTATCTTATATGTTTTGTGTTAGCAGGAGGCGTTAAAATTAAGCGAAAATAAATCTAGTTTCATATAACAGTACAATATTAAAAAATATTTAGATTTAAAAACTATTATTCTTCAGTTTTTAACCCAAGTCCTTTAAAACAATTTGTTCCATACGCCACATTATTCGCAACTTGAAAAAATTGCGCAATTGTTTGTTCTAAACGCCATAATTTTTGGTGCGGAACAATTCGTTTTTGTCACTTTTTGTTCCATACGCCAAACGACATGGATATGGAACTAAAAATTTCAAAGTTGTTTTGTTCCATACGCCATGCTTTATGGATATGGAACAAAATGATAAATTTTTCGGTGTCGCAAGGCGGATATGGAACATATTGTCATCTGAATATCTCAGAATCTATAAGAGATAGAGAAAAACCGACTAAAAAATCTGAAAGAGCATGTTTGAAAACCTTGTAAGGTACCTTTATCTCAAAATGTCGAAAATTGCGTATGAAACACTTAAGCATGACACCGACGATATAGCCCATTTACTCAAAGAGTGACACATCTCAAAAAAACCGGTTTCAAGAAAAACGCATTTTAAGTTGGCGATTGAAATTTGACTTCCCAAATTTAAGAAAATTATTACACAAACAATAAAATAACTACTTGGACCATATTTTGCAAAGTGGTATCCAGATATCAGTGCTAAATTTCTGTGCAAGATCAAGCATGATTTGAAGTGTTTTAGTGTTTCATAAACTCAAAAAATTTGTTGTTCAATTATGCCAAACTCGTAGTAAATGAGCTGTAACTCGTTGAAGTCTACACCATTTTCACATGTAATTCGAATAATTTCAGTTGTAATTCGAAACATTTCGCTTGTAATTTGAGAATTCCAATTGAATTTCGAATTATTTCATTTGTAATTTGAAAATTTCATTTGGAATTCGAATTATTTCATTTGTAATTTGAGAATTCCATTTGATATTCGAATTATTTCATTTGTAATTTGAATTTTTTCATTTGTAATTCGAATTATTTCATTTGTAATTCGAATTGCTCCTTTTGTAATTTGAATTTTCTTCATTTGAAATTCCAAATGAAAAAATTCGATTTACAAATAGAAAAATTCAAATTACAAATGCAAAAATTCGAATTACAAATGAAATAATTCGAATTACAAATGAACAAATTCAAATTACAAATGAAATAATTCGAATATCAAATGGAATTCTCAATTACAAATGAAATAATTCGAAATTCAATTGGAATTCTCAAATTACAAGTGAAATGTTTCGAATTTCAAATGAAATAATCAAATTACAACTGAAATTCTTCGAATTACATGTGAAAATGGTGTAGAGATATTCTACTCCAGGAAATCTAGTTGGGCTAGTGGATCGAACTTCGGTTTCGGTCTATCACTTCCTTATATTTCCATAGTATGGGAGCCACTATTAGAATGCAACAAATGGGTCAGTGGGTAAGCAAAAAATATTAGATTTATGTTGAAATGGAACTTGTTGCCGAATCAGTTTTCCTCTCCTTTCAAATGCCTTATAATAACTATGTATAATCTGCCTCAGGCAGTTCCTCAAACTGCATATTTTGTTTGTTTTTTTTTATTCCACAAAAAATATACTACAAGTTCTGCCTCTTCTTCCTCTCTCTCCGTTTATAATTTGCCTTCTTCGTTCACTTAGAGCAGACGTGTGCACGGCCATCCACTGGTGGATGCTCTAAAATACTCTTAATTTAATTAATTCTACAACTCTTGGGTGTTTAAGTACTTTTTGTAATTATTCTTTGATAATTCATTTGTACAACGATTTTAGACAACATTAATGCTTAAAAATGTTGAATTATGTAATGAAAGAACAAGAAAAAGTAAATAATAATTCTCCCTTAAATTTCCTCTTTTCCTAGTTTGCTCACCATTGACTTAGAGATATACCGATATTTAAATACAAAGTCGAAGTCGTTTAACAAATCTTCATTTCATTCATAGCTATAAGCAGAAGAGTGTGCATCACTCATTCGCACCACACCATCACATATGCATACATCCATACTCGTATTCTCGTAAACATTCGTACTATATACAATATTTACAGCAAAAGGTCCTTGACTTTTGTTAAACAAATAAAATAATAATTCAATTCAACTGCCACACAACAATAACAACACAACAGCCAGCAAGCAAAAGCAACAACAAAGAGCCAATAATAAAGCAATATACAGAAAATCTTGTGAATCACTGATTTACATACAACAACAACAATGAATAACATGAATACAATACATATTCACGATGAATTTACAACTGAATACTACAAAGGTTTCAACAGGCGACCGGATCATCCCGGTACGGCCCATGAGCCGTTATTTCATATTGGTCTCACTTACTCCTTCTCCCACCTTCTCTATGTCTCCCACTATTGTAATATCATTGACAGGACTCTTTTTTATTGGTTATCTTCTTTTAATTTTGTTCACACAACAACATGTCAGTGACGACATTTATTGGCCATTCGATTATGAGATGCTCCTATCTACACACACACACACCCAATGACACATGTGTATGAATTACAATGATATTGAAACATTTATACGAGAATAGTTTGTGGTTTATAAAACAAACATAATTTGTAAATTTGTAGAGTTTGAAAGAGAAATGGATTTTTTCTTTTTACATTACCATTATTATGGAAATATTTAGTTGTTGTTGATATTGCTTTTGTTATTTATGGTCAAATACCATCTACAAAAACAAAACAAAAAGACGGCAACAAGTTTTTTCTGCGGAAACATCCGTCCAACGCGGTTAAACAGCAGCAGAGAGTAAGCGATACTGAGCTAAATAAAAATACAACAAAGCAAACAATAGCCCCAATGATGCTTGCTGGATGGATGGGGTATTTCCGAGTTCCAAACAACTAACAAAAGAAATTAGTAATAATTCGTATTCGAAGAAAATATAACAATTTGCTCACATGAATGAATATTATTTAATTTGAATATGAGAGAGAAAGAAAGAAGCAGAACACACATCATGTGAGAGGAAAATGGTCTGACATCTCAGAGATGGGAATTTTATAAGAATTTTGAATTTTCAATAATTTTCACGATGCCCTTGAACCAAATTTTAAAAAAATGGCGGTCAAAATTCACATTTAAAGGTTTTTTTTTTATAGTTTTCGGGATTGTTTAAGTTAGAATTGATTATTTGATTTAAATTGGCCATATGAATTGCATAGGCATATCCGTTGAAATCTCCTCATTCCAATTTATTACATCCCTGCAATAGTATGAGAGATTTCAGCGAATATTCTCTTGACAACCGCCCTCTTGAAGCATCTATGCAGATGTCAACATAAAACACAACAAAATAGAAAGAAACATCGGATTGAATAGCAAGCATCGCAACAACACCCGCGCTTTATCATAAGCCTTTGTTACATATCGTTGTAATAATTCGAAAGGTAATATTGTTTACCATAATAAACACAAGGCAATTGAGCCAAATCTTTTATTAAAACTATAGTGCACCAAAAGCTCTTAATTATATGGTGACCAACTGAAATGACTGATGGGCGCTATATCTACGGAAAGGAATGACTCCCACAAAATAAGATCCACTTCCAAAATGGAAAACGCGGTCCATTCCTTCAGGTACCTCCTCCGTAACACTTTTGAGCTTTAATCCAAATCCATAATGCCATCAGATTACCAGACATGTAACTATTAAAACTGTCCTTACCGAATGCTCCACAGTACTAAGTTTGTATTTTTTATTATTCATCAAACTCGAAAATATTAAATATAAGTTTCTGAATGACTTACTGCATTTAAACTGTTTTTTAATCTCCCAGTTCAGTTCTTCTTACCTGAAAAAGATGAGACATTATAATACATATGAGCATCATCTTCATAACTAAAATAACACACACAGAAAGTCGATGGTCATATTTTTCATATTTTTAAAATTAAATTGTGATCTGTGATAAACAGGTGGTTCCATGTCAATGAACAGCCCTCTTTGAAAGAAGTTTTACTCCCATTCTGGTTTATTCGACTGAATATGATACCGAATTTAACACCTAATCTAATGTTCTTGAGGATATATAAGTTGTCAGACAGTACACAAGAACATCATCCGTCAAGTTCTCAAAGGAAGTCAGGATTGCATCAATTTCAAAGGATAGAAGCATTTCAAATCCCGGACTATGTTGCTACATCCAAAGTACGCTGTGTATTTATCGAGGTACACATTTCTGATACTTGAGTGTTCGATTTTGGTCAAACGAGACACTCTGTTTATACTGTTTCTTAAAGATCAAATTCAGATTTTCCAGCCCTGGACAAATTCCGAGTACTTTAATGTGAATTATGAGAACAAACAAAACATAGGAGCGAAAAAGCCAGTAATTCATAGATGAACAGTGCAAAAAAAAAAATCAACCAAAACAAATTTCTGATCAAAAGTATTTTTAATGCGTGGAAGAGAGAGAGGCAGAAAGACGCTAGCTTGACGCATGGAAGATAGAAAAAAATCAATTTATATTTCGATCACATAACAACACAGCAGTAGTGCATACCGACCGCCTAAACAATAACTACATGTGTAGCTGCAGAAAACTACACCTCAAATAGTAGTCGTCGCCGCTGTTCATACATCATTTTTATATTTCTCCGATTACATTCGGCGGACTCGAAGACGGGGGAGGGAGAAATCAAGCATACGGTGTCAACAAACAATTTATGCAAATTTATTTTATAACCAGAAAGGGGTAGGAAAATACATAGATAGGCAGACGTTAGACAAATTGACAGCAACAGCAGACAGTACAGAACAGGTGAAACACTTTCTAGGTTAGTCCATAAATTACACAGAAAAACAAGCAATCGATCATAATTCCAGTTATTTGATTAAAGAGGTAAAGGTCATTGATTAAATACCAAGAGAGAGAGACAAGAGAGACAATGAATGGGATTGTAAAAAATTAAAAATTTGTCAAATTTGTACAATTTGTATAATGACAACTTTTGGAAAGTAAACTTTTGTTTGTCACCTATACGGAGTGGACTGTAAACTTTCAATAATGCAATGCAATGACGGATTCCTAAGATCAGTAATATTAGCAAATTAAATGAGTCATGATATTTTTTCAATGGAATTATTCTAAGTAGTAGTAGTAGCATTTTCAATAAAGGGAAATCCCACTACATTCAAGTGTTTCCGGAAATGAGGGATAAATATGGAATTTGTTACAGTAAACGACAACTTGAAATCGGAGCACATTTAAAGGCCAGGAAATTACATTTTTATATCCTCAGTCTTTAGATTTACCCGTTCATAGAAATAATGGTTTTAGAAACCAAGCAAGTTTGGACGAAATCGTTTCATACAATTTAGAGTCGATTTAGCAATATCTGGCTGGAGCGCACGATAAATCTCAAACGGATCAACCGATTTGGTCCAAAAATTAGCCTTCGTAATATCTTGTACAAACGTAGTTGAAGTTTGAAGATGGGCCATATCGGTCCACTCCCTCGGTTACCTTCCACACAAAAGTTCAAAACTTTTCCCTGAAATGGTGCACACGATAAGACAGTAACAGATTTAATTCAAGCTTTGCACATACACGGTGCTCTTGAACCAATCTTAAATGAAAAGAGCTTACACCTGGGAAATTTTTCTGGATTCTGAAACTACAATGTTCATAGATGAGAAAAATAAAAAAAAAAAAAATATCGCCGGAGCGCGTTTTAAGGTTTTTCAGGTTGCTTGGAAACCAACCGCAAGTCCAATGAAATCGGATTAGAGAATATATTATAGCTGTAAAAATGCTCTACAAGATTGACTTTTTATGATATTTTTGTAGGTTTTACCATTTTTGAGATATAGAAGACAAAATTGGGGCAATACACTGACTGTATCGTCTCCTTATAAAACAATGTCAGGTACGGAGCGCCTTAACTAACTTTAAATAAAAACCGCTTACACCTGGGAAGTGTTTGCGGATTCTGAATCCGCAATGTTTACAGATGAGAAAAATCCAAATACAAGAAAAAATCGCTGGAGGGATTATTAAATAAATCGCGGTCCAAGTTCACATTTTTAGGTTTATTTTAGGTTTTTGCGATTTTCCTTGGAAACCGCAAGTTCTATTGAAATGGGGATAAAGAAAATGTTGTAGCTGTGAAAATTCTCTCTATAATTTGTTCCTTTTAAGATTCAAATTCAGCTCATACGTTTAGGATTTTTTTAGGTTTTCAATTTTGCTTGAAAACGATAAGTCTTATGGAAATGGGACTAGAGAAATTCTTATAGCTGTGAAAATTCTCTACAAGAGTGACTTTTTTCCTACGTTGTACCATTTTTGAGATATATAAGTTTAAGTTGGGAAATAGCCGTCATGACACTGTTTTATAAGCTGGCGATACAGTCAGTGAATTGTACCAATTTGAACTTCTATATCTCAAAAATGGTAAAACCATAGGAAATATCATAAATGTCAATCTTGTAGAGAATTTTCACAGCTACAAGCAAAATCGTTAATGAGTAAAAAAACCTAAAAATGTGAACTTTGACCGCGATTTATTTAAAAAGCGCTCCGGCCATTTTTTTGTTGTTGTTTTTTTCACATCTGGGAACATTGTAGTTTCAGAATCCGCAAAAACTTCCCATGTGAAAGCTCCTTTATTTAAAGTTGGTTCAAGAACACTGTGCATAGTAATATTTCTACGAGACATAGATCAGGTTCGAATATGGGCTATATCGGTACACTACTTCAGGTACCACACACAAAATTTCGGAAAAGTGCTTTTTAAGACCTACTCTCGAATCGCGTTCATTTTTTGTAACAACTTGTATTCGCTACCCCATTAGGACGGTACAAGTTTTTTTTAGGGCAAGCCCATACTTTCTGAGAAAATGGCACCAAAAGATGTAAAAGCTCCCTACGGCCACCATACGTAGTGGCTGGGGCGCACGACAACTTTCGAACTGGGTTGTTCTGAACTTTACCTATTTCTGCAAATCTTGCAAATCAAAAGTTCGAAGATAAGTACCATCGGACCATTTTTCCAGTTCTTCCTCCATTAAAGTTTTAAAATATACGCAACATGGTATGCGGTTCAACCGATTTGGTTCAAACATTGGTCTGTTAATATTTTGTCCTAACATTTTTAAGTTCGAAAAATGGTCATATCGGTCCACTCCTTAGAGTACCTCTTTCACAAAAGTTCAACATTTTTGTTTAAGTCCAGTTTAAGGTGTGTTCGAGAATCCTTTGGAAATTTTTACTGAAGGTACTCCTTGTGGTGCTGTTTACAGCGATATTATGTTTTTCGTGTTTTTTTAGGGAAAATTGTTTCAATAAATTGTTGAACCTCTCGCTCTAGATCATAAAGGTCTGACGATACCGTTATATGGGGGCTATACCAAAAACCTGGATATTTTTGGTGAGATAGCGTCCAATAAAAAGTTGTCGTTTTCATTCATAATTTTGCGTTTTTTACCGCGTTTTATCGGTAGTACCTCAAAAAATGATTTTGAGAAACGCACTAGGATAGAGCGAACCAACTCCTGCGCATTATAACGCAGATATCTTGAATTAGGAATTGCCGGGATTCAACTGCATAATAAATGCTTCCTACTTTCATCACTTGTCTCAATGATAAATAGCTTTTAAGGTCAAGTAGACGAAGCTAACTAATAAATGTTAACCCTGAGTTATGTTTCAAAATTATAACCTTTTACAAAATAAATCGCATAATACAGACGAATACTCGATAAAAATTAGGGTGGGCGTTTTCATTAACATGAATAAAAATATATTTTTTTCTGTAAAAAGAACAAAAGCCACTTCAAACAATACAACAAAAAAGAAAAAATAAAATCTCATTGTTCTCTCATTATTCGCCACCGAGATGCCTGTACTTTCATTGTCGCCGGGGCCATAATATACTCGATATCAGAAAGAATATCAGAAAATAAAAACAAAAAAAGCACCAAACCTCCATCGAGCGATAATGGTGGAAAAGAAACAAAAAAAACAGAAAGATCAACCACAAACACAGCATTCGACAATAGATATTTATCGCCGCCAGTACACATTTGTCAGCTCTTTTCACTTTTGGCACCACCGACCGACATTATCTACCGGCAACAGCAGCCGAAGCAACAGCGGCAACAGGGTGTCAATTTTATCAACAAATTGAAAATATTGCCGCCTTTGCCGTTACTGCCTGCTACCTCCCTTCCCCTACTTATCTTTCATTTCTTATGCCATTTTACGATCATGGCTACACGTGGCAACATTTGTTATTTGACGTTAAACATTATTCACAGCGTTTACACAAACTATTCATTTATCGTTGGGTTTTCATCCATCCCATCCCAAGCAACCAACTAATCATTCATTATTTACATTAAGCATGAGCAAAGAGTATGAGGCAAATGAATCCACAGAACGGAATTATACAGAGCACCGCACAGAATAACATAAACAAGAAGAAATTACCGCAATAAACGGAAGTAATTGAAAAGAGACACGTCATGTTATTCTCTCAATATTAATCCGTTACATGTCACCGTGTAGAGTAGAGAACAAATGTCAAAATTCATCAAGAGGTACATACCAAACAACCTTCGATGGATGCTCAGGGGAATCAAGTGATGCCTTAGATTATATTACATCAGGATCACATTCAAGACAAAGAAAGGAAATAATATCAGATTCTTAGATTGTGGAAGGTCATTGTACTCCACCACAGAACATTAATCCTCTACCGCTACTCCCACGTAAGATAAATATTTACACACGTGATATACAAAACAACAGATGCTGTTCTTCGTGTGTGTGATCGATGAAAAATTGTTATAAACACAATTTTTGTTTAAAATCCTCAAACGAACGAATATCTGAAAACCACCCAACAAGATACATTTGGGGAGTGTTCCAACACCATTACCTTTATGTAGTCAGTAAAGGAAGTACACGGCAATGGAATGTTCTTAAGATCTAGATGAGCAGTCTTAAAAGGCATTAAGATTCGGTATAATTTTAAGACAAGTCAGGACTTATTTTTAATAAAAAAATATGTAGACATACGAGGGCTGCATGATAACTATCTGGGCTAACAATGAAAACGCATACATTTACCATCAAAAGTTTTATTGTTTTCTTAAGTAGTCTCTAGCATAATTTATACACTTTTTCATGCGCTCAAACCAATTGTTCAAACACTTTTTCCACTCCGATTGAGACACCTCAAACGCTTCAACAGCATCTTCTGGCGACGAAAATCGTTGACCACGGCTTTTTTATTGATATGTTGGAAACAAATGAAGTCATTGGACCAGTCGGGGCTTAACGACGGATGACCCATCAATTCCACGTTTTGTTCGGTCAAACAGGCGCTGGTTTGAATCGATATGTGAGAGCTCACATTACAGGCGACCATTTGCCTTGAAGTGCTTCTTACGTGAACAACTCTCGGTGGATTTGGCTCGCTTTCGAAGACCTCAACGGTCGATTCCTGTTTTGTTTCGGGCTGCTAAGCATAGATCCAAGATTCGTCGTCTGTGACGATCTTATAAACGTCGACGATCTAATAAACAGCGATCGTAGTTATTCACAATTTCTTTGCACCAATCCACAAGAAACTTTTTTGAGCGATTTTCAATTTTGCCGGATCTAACGAGAAAGATCCATTTTTGTGGCCATGTGTTATACGTTCACGCACGGCTTAATTTTTTATACACCTTTTTCACATGTAATTCGAAACATTCCAGTTGTAATTCGTAACATTTCATTTGTAATTCGATTATTCTATTTGTAATTCGTAACATTTTATTTGTAATTCGAGAATTCCATTTGTAATTCGAATTATTCCATTTGTAATTCGAATTATTCCATTTGCAATTCGAATTATTTTATTTGTAATTCGAATTATTCCATTTGTAATTCGAATTATTCCATTTGAAATTCGAATTATTCCATTTGTAATTCGAATTATTCCATTCGAAATTCTAATTATTCTATTTGCAATTCGAATTATTCTATTTGTAATTTGAATTATTTTATTTGTAATTCGAATTGTTTTAGTTGTAATTCGAATTATTCCACTTGTAATTCGAATTATTCCAATTGAAATTACACATGAAATCATTCGAATTACAAATGGAATAATTCGAATTTCAAATGGAATAATTCGAATTACAAATAAAACAATTCGAATTACAAATAAAATAATACGAATTACAAATAGAATAATTCGAATTACAAATAGAATAATTCGAATTACAAATGGAATAATTCGAATTTCAAATGGAATAATTCAAATTACAAATGGAATAATTCGAATAACAAATAGAATAATTCGAATTACAAATGGAATAATTCAAATTACAATTGAAATGTTTCGAATTACAAATGGAATTCTCGAATTACAAATAAAATGTTACGAATTACAAATGGAATTCTAGAATTACAACTAAAATGATTCGAATTACATCTGAAAAAGGTGTAGTATAACGGCCTTCGGTTTTTGGCGATTGTCAGCCACGATTGAATTCATTGAACCAGTTTTTCATAGTGCTTTAGTATGGCCATTTGTCGACATACAAAGTTTTATTTTGGTCGATACACTCTTGCCGTGATTATCCACGTCGAAAGTTGTGAAAAATTATATTATTGCAAAGTTGTATTTTCCAGTCACAGTAAACAACACAACACAACACATGGTCGTATGAAAAACTGTCCTGAGTACGTTTAGGCTAAAAACTGCCAAACTTTCCAAAAAAAAAATGTTTAAAAGGCGGCAGGCAATACGCGGTGTCGCCTAGGCCATAAAATTTTCATGCAGCCCATTGCGAGGGCTGCCTCCTAAGGATAGAAATACTTCAGTTTTAAGTCGGACTTTAAAAGAAATTTCTAATATATTTTATTTAATTTGCTCGGTAATTAATATATCTAACTTGGCATGACTGTTTTGGTCTTGAAGAGAATACGGATACGAACATTTATCAGAGCAATGAAAATGATGCTTCAGCAGTTCTTTAGACCACATAAAGGCGAACTTCAGTGAGATGCAATAGATGCCTGGAGTGGGTGCATATCAGGGTCTGTTCTGGACTCGCATGCTGCAAGGACACCATGAGGAGTCATCGTTATCTGAATACACGACTCCCCCGCAGTCCCCCAACAGTAGCCGCACACACAGCACCTTACACCAGCCGTAGAGTGGAACAGGGAATTCCCCAAGGAGGGAGGTATGCGGATGATGATTGTACGATCTTAGCATCGGGTCCTACCGTCGCGACGGTCGATAATATGTATGTTATGTGATGGGTTAAATGTCTACATAGCTGACCTAGTGCAGTTTTTTCATCTGAGTAATATGAAAATATCCGCCGCTAAATCCTACACTGTTCAAGACGACTAGAATGGGACTCCCACTGAACATATTGGTCGATGGTTGTACTGATTTCGGCCACTAACTACCCCAAAGTATTGGGTGTAACATTCGATATCATGTTTAAGTCATCCGCGCACAGCTATTTGCGATAAGATCAGAAGTGGACCGATAGATCAGAAGTATGCTTCAAGTCCCTGGCCGGCAGCACTTGGGATGCTGGCAAAGAAATCTTGTTGACCTCTTACAAAGCAATAGGCCGGTCTGTGGTAAGCTATGCGGCGCCAGCGTGGTATTCAAAGGTTAACGCTTCGCAGTGGAAGAATATTCAATCCTACCAAAATGGCGCCCTCAGGACTGCCACTGAGGACCATCTTCATGAGGATACGAGGATTTTGCCCGTGCATCAGCACAACTGGATGTTATCGATGCAGTAGATCTTCATGATCTGGAGAGAGAGAGAGAGGTCCAAAGGTATAAACGAGAACCTCTAGACCAACGATCCTATCAGGCAGGCTTCACACTGATGTAGTCACGTTTTAGCCCAGATATGATCCGGACGATGCAGCCGCCTTAATTCGTATCGGGATCGAATTGATGTCACGATACCCAATACATGACCGGCATGTGGATTGGGACCACACGACACGCTGCATTTGTTTAGCTGCCCAGCAAACCCCAGAGGAAGCAGAACCCGATAACTGAAATAATACACGAACATTCGCACCTGTTCAACAAAAGGGTAGTAACTGAAAATTTTGAAATTTTAACTTTTCATCAAAAAACGATTCATAATAATCAACTCCACCTATTGTAAAAAACTCCCATTGTTTTGTCTACTCTTTCGTCAAAAAATACCGATAAGTCAATTGTCATCTCTTCAGAATAAATACTCTGTATCGACAAAAGAGACTTATTTTAAGATGCGCCCACATGTTTCAGGCATTTACATCGCGATTTTTTCAGCAAAAGAGTAGTATTTCGAATTGTTCCCTCTTTATGTTATCAGTCGCAGCCCATTTTTTTCTAAACAAACATTTGTTTCAACAAAATGGTAGTAACTCGAAAAATGGTTAGAAATATGACCAAACACTTACAGAAATAAAAAAAAACAGTGCTGTAGTGTAGTAAAAATATATCTTTACGATTGCATAGTTTTTGTGTGTATTATACCTTTAACATTAACATAAATCGTTTTTTGTCTCCACTGAAAAGTAGAAAATTTTGAGTTACTACCCTTTTGTTGAACAGGTGCGATATAAGCGTTGTACAACAACAGCACCAATCCCTGAAAATCAATCTTTTTGCAAGGGACTCCTAGGTAAGATCGAGGAAATAGTAGATTTCATCAGTCAGAAGAATATCATGGTGGCGACGGTCCAAGAAACCAACCTCAACAACTGCAGTTTTCAGCGTTGTGATGGTACTGAGGAAGGATCGCACTAGAAGTGGAGGTGGGGACTAAATTTCCTATTGCACCAGTCTGTTCAATACAAAGACCTAACTCACTTGAGCCTGGCTCTAATGACCCGTACATGGATTGTATAAATAGCAGTACTCCAGGTTATAGACCCAACATTAGCCCGCTTTTGGAAGGTCATAACCGTTTGGTCATAACCCGTCTGGTCTAGGGGGACCTTAATGATCATCATAAGTTGGGGCATTCGGTCCTCGGAAATGACCAGCAGAAATGGCTGAGAAGATGATAAATCTACGTTTTGAACGGTCAGTGAGAACGCCCCTTCCAGAATTAGCGGAGAGTGTCGCAGTAGCAAAGACCCTTGAGGCTTTAGTCCTCCCCAGCGTTAGAAATATCTATCCAGTTGCCGATCATCAACATGGGTTCCGCAAGCAACACAGCACGACAACAGCGCTGCACGCCATATCCACACATATTAGACGAGGACCCAACCAGAGCAGTGATGGTGGCGCTTAACATAACAAAAGCATTTGATACTGTCAAGCACTCAACGCTTTTTGAGGATGTCGAGCAAACAACCATCCGGCCAAGTTTGAAACGTTGTATAATCAGGAATAAGAAGTTCAAGTCCCGTAGAGTGACACAGGGAGTTCCCCTAGGTGGGGTGATATCTCCGGAACAGTTTAACCTATATCTCTCCTGTTGCTAGGGTGGGAAACAGAGTATTGTACTCCTCAACCAAATTGAGGAAAATATCCCCCTAACTCTCAAGGCGGAGAGCATCTTGGATGATATTTGGTAGAATTTATTGGTGACTGAAGAGGATGAGGTCATGGACACGACAGTGATACATGTTTCAACCACCTCTAGTCATTATACTGAGACCCAATCCATGAACAAAGCTGTTGAAACGGCTTGTCCCTCTGGGTCAGACGTATTAGTGTCGGACAAATCCAACAAACCTTTGTCTCAGGAAAAAAGCTCTGGAGGAGGAAAGCGGCAAGAGTGAAATATGCATCGATAAGACGATTGATTCAATGATACCTCAAACCTCCAAAAATGCCAAAGAAAATAAGGATAAGAAAGCGCCATCAAGCACCATCAGGGTAAAAGAATTTCAGCTGACACGTAAAGGAATTTCAGCTGGAACTTGAGGTTCGCGAGGAATTTCAGTTTACTGACAAAATAAGCTGTATTTTGCTCACCAAAAAATTGTGGACATATATGAGGCACTCAGCGCCAAAACGGCCTAACCCACAGACCCAAAAAATCAAACTGCCTATAAAGATTTAACACGAACGTTGTGAAATAAATACTTAAAAACTCCATATTGCATTCTTTTAGAGGGTTATACAAGCAATATGGAGGATTTTTAGTAGGTATTTCAAAAGGTTTCGGTTCTTTATAGTCAGTTTGGTTTTTTTGGACATGTGGGTTAGGCCGTTTTGACATTGAGCACCTCATATGGACCCACATTATATATGTATGTATATCGGACCGGCCGAACTTAACTTATTCATTTTCGATATTTCGCAATTTCATGAGTTGCATATTGTATTTACTTAAAACTGGAGCACCATCACTGCCATCGTCATTGTAAATATTGCAAATAGCTGCAGAAAATCCAGTAAATTTTTCTTCCAAAGTTTTTTTTCATTTCTTACCTGAAAAGATAAAGAAAAAGGAAAATTTATTAGATTATGATCACAATCTTCACGAAAATAACGAATTACAATTAAAGGTGAATGAAACTGTACTTAAAACAACAGCTCCAAAAAAAAAGACAAGAACTGAATTGAATATGAAATACAACCCCCCAAAATGTGTCATGAGCATCACAATAATAACATCCATAATTTTTCATCACACACACGTGGTAACATTTGTTGCATGACATTCAACAGCTACTCAAAAATAATGTCATAAACAATCGACGACAACAATCAAAGGAAATGCGACGGACTAAAAGGCCAAACAAAATATGAGTGTTATGTACGTTGTATCTGCCTAATAAAGAGAAGTGGCGGAACAAACACGCTGACTGTGATTAGATACATTCAATTATTTCTTTCCTCCTCCGTACACAAACATACGGACATCCCCCCGTGTAAGCCGCCTTAAACAACACCTTAGAAATATTAAACCTAGCAAAGACATCCCCTCCTCTTCTCCCCCTCCGCTTTTAATGACAACCAGAGGTGGCGTGTCATTATTCTTGTATTTTAATTAGTTTGTAGAAGGATCTTCAAGAATACTAGGAGAAGAACCGTTGTGCGTGGGGGAAGGTCATTGCACTCGTAAGAGACAAACAAAAATTACACACGTAATGCGCACGGCTGACAAACAAAGACCCCCAAAACACGCCAACTGCATAGGAAATAAAAACGGATTTACCAATAAACAAAGTAAAGTCTTTGTCATCCTTTTTGGGAAAGACACTCTCATCGCGCATCCATAAAATGGAAAATATGCTTATAACGAATTTGACAAGCGGACATAAAGAGAGATGTACATACACATAAACATAGATGAACCCATACAAAAGACACAAATTCCCTGTATAATTATTCTTCTTTGTTTTATGGGTGACACATCTCAATATCAATTTCAAAAATTTTCGATTTACGTAGAAAAGATATAAAATAAATTAAGATACCTATCAGAAGCACTGGTTAATGTTATAAGCTGCTGGTCGAAATATTCTTTGTCGTAAAGATTGAAAAACTCGTCCTGCTAATTCGACAAGACACAAGGGCAAGAAGTATTAATTGCCGACAGTATAACTCCTGTATTTCATTAAAACATTTTATTCCTAAAGGCATGACCAGTATTTAACCAAGTTTTTGGAGAACAATAATTATCTAAAAAATATTTAATTTGTCTACATAAAAAAACCCCATACTATTTTCAAAGCGGAAGGCGTAGTGCAGTGAATAGTGTGCCAGACTACCAACCGAAGGATCCCAGGTTCGAATCCAGGCGGAGGAGGAAAATTCATTCAAAGTTGTTTTCGAATATCTATAAGAAGAGGTTTACGTCCCCCTCCAGATGAAATCCATCCAAAGCTCCATGACATCCAAAAACCAACCTCGGGATCAACACAAGAGGATAACCCAAATATGAATGGCAAGAAATAGCGCCGCCAGATGAGAATGACAACAGCTTTGTTCCTTTACTTTGTTAATGGTAAAAGTAGCAAAAGAGCGAACTCTCAAAATTGCTCTAAAGTAACAAGTTTTGCACAAAACTAAAGGAACGGAAAAATAGATCTGGCAGCAATGCCAAAAATAAAAATGGCTACCTAAAACAATAACAACAAACAAAATAAATGTAACTGTTTTTTATTTCACTGGTGTAAACTTTTTATTATTTATATTTATTTATAATTTAAATTTATTTTATACCTTTTCATTTTGCTTTGACAGTGCGCGTTGTTGTCTTTTATTCTTTTGCCTTAAGTGTCAAATAAATGCAAAGCTCCGATTTACTCGCGAGTGAAAATTTGAGGGGAGTTGACATTTTTTTTTGTGGTGTGGGTGGGGCATGTTTTCGCGAGTGAAATTCGAGCGAGTTTTCGGAGCTCTGGTCAAATCAGCAGTTTGACAGATTTTTCTCTTTTTACACCACGAAATTTGTAAAATTTGAAATTTTGTACCGATTTCGTTCCGATATCGGAGAGAATGCGGGAAATATATTTCCCTTCCGAATTTCCCAAGGATTTTCTTCAGATTTCGTTAGGAAATCGGATCCGACATTTCGAATCGATCCGACATTTCGTTTCGAAATTATGTCAACCACTTCATACAACTTTCGTTAAGATGTCGTTACGATGTCGGTACTATTGGTTTGCTGGGTAAGTATGGACTTGCCCACGAAAAAATATATCGCTGTAATCAGGGTCATAAGGACTGCATCCGAAAAAAATTCAAAACTATCCTTAAACAGCTCATAATCAACTTTTAACCGAAATTTTTTAAATTTGTGCTGAAGGTGTATTCAATTTTGATGTAAATTCGAATGAAATGTTACGAAGTGCAAAGCTTGGACCAAATGAGCACTGCTACTCTCTGACAAACGCATTCCTTAATTGCATTGTGTTCTAATATTTCAGAACCTAAAGTAAACTTGTGAGGAATAATGACCGTTTATTTTTGCAAGTGAAAAAAAGGAAAGCCGAAGATCCAAACCCACACAATCACCACTATTTGACATGCATGTTTCGCCGTTGGTAGAGCGGTTCATCAAACATATCGGATGTGGAGTAGCTTTTGTTTTACTGAATGTTTCCCTGATCTTATTTGTTCCACTGCATTACGAAAAATTCCGAATTCTCTAAGATGTATTAAATATCCATATTTTCTCTGTGAAGTGACAAAATTCCAGGATTGTATGCATTCACCATTTTATCTTCGTACTTTCTACGCGAAAATATTTTTGGCCTTTTTTAAAGGTGGTTGAAGAGGTGATAAAATCATATGCCATACCAATGTTACCATGGTCCGGAAAATATTAAAAATTACTTAATAGAAATAATTCTTGCGACTCAGAATATGCATTTAGCATAGTTGGAATTTTTTTTATAATTTTATGCAAATTTTCGAAGTTTTCAGGAAGTGATTTCACAACGGAACTCTCTAGGTTTTCCAACACGAGGTGTTATTTTGGGTAGTCGTGAAACACCGAAATACAAAACTTGGTGGAAAAATTCAAGCTCTTGGAACAAGTAAGTGTTGTGAAGAATAAAACCTGTACACATCGGTGCGAAGATGAGATTACGGTGAATGGTGTGTGCTATCGAGAGATGATTAATGATGTTTATGGTCGGAGTTGAATGCTATTGATCTGGACAATTCTTACATTCATCAAGACGGCGCTATGTGCCACACAAACAATGTTATAATTGCTCTTTTGCGGATCGTTTATTTCTCACAAAGATATGGTATACGCCAAAGCCCAACGTTGATTCAAGACCTCAAAGATGGAATTCGCAAGGAAATAGGGTAGCCACTTTGCGATTTGGTTATGCAAAATCACTTTTTGACCTTTTTTCTCAAAAACTGTAGCGGGAATGAATGAACTTTTGCCTATAAATCACTAAAGTAACGTTTAATACATTGAAATATACATAAATTTCACGCACAAATCGATTTAATTTTTTTTTTTTTAATTTATGAAATGAAAAAAATCTCAAAAATTATTTCCTATTGCACGAATGGATAAACTTAAGCCTACTAACAACTAAAATAACGTTTATTCCATCAAAATATTTCTTCCATTCAATATGAAAATTTTTGAATTTTCTGTTAAAAAATTATATCTTTGAAAAAAGCGTTTACGAAATTTTTATGTCAGTTTGGTTATCTCATGTGGTTCTACAGTTTATTTTCAATTATATATCTGCTTACAGTGACTTCACAAAATTGCCCATAATTCTGATAAATTGAAATTTTTAAATCATTTTGTGCGTGAAGTTTTTTCACCGAATCACCTTATAATTAAAAAATACATAACCCTGTGCTCACATGGCCATTGGTCTGATATTGTTTTTCATCACGGCATGCCTCCCTCTTTATTATGATCTAAACTTTAAGAAAGATTGTGGTTGTGGTTGGTAAGAAATATATTCTTCTAAACCATCATCAGATCCATTTTTGGAAATATATTTGTCTATAAAATTAATGACGGAAACGAGGAGGAAACGAATCATTGAGGTCGACTTTCGGAGCATCCTTTATCTAGTACATTCCAAGAATGTACGGAGATCCACATTGCTGGGATTCCATTCTCAAATACTCCAGACTTAAAGCAATTCTCCAATATTTTTCTACAAAATGATTATCAAAGACTCCATTATCCATTTTAAATAAGTTCAAGTGTTCCATAATGTATATGGACCTGTTTGTGGAACTTATATTGCTCAAACTTATATTGTGAGTTCTTAAATTCATCATCTCCAAATGTGCAAATAACTTTCTTTTCAAATTACTTATATACCTCATGCCACATATAATGCTGACATACTCATGTCTGATTTTAAGTGGACTTAAACTTTTAAATTAATTCCCCATAAAAGACAAAAGAATTTACAAAACTGCAAATGATTCTTTGATGTTAACCTTAATCATCATCAGTAGTAAGAAATTACTTACATCAAGACAAAATAACGTAGTAATTCTCCAAAACACACATTCATCACATTCAAAGAATTCGGTAAAACCCCAAGATTTAATATAAATTTTCGTAATAACAAAAACAACAACAACAACAATTATAACGAAAAAAGGTCATTGGCTATGTGCGAATGTGTATTGAAATTTTCAATAAATGGGTGAGGAGACGAAGTTTCGGTGGTTTAAATTTAATATTATTGCCCCCAAAAGTCTGGTCGATTGTCTGGCTGGCTGGGCTGGTTGGCTGGGCTGGTTGACTGGCTGTAAGATTGGATGCCAACAAAAACAGACATAATAAAGAGAGGTTGGTGTTGTCGCGACATGCGTCTGTTGTGTTGATTTGAGTTGATTGGACTCTCAGTTTTTGCCATAGTAAAAGTGTGATGATGAATTCTCCCAGACGAGAGTAAAGAAGAAGATATGAATGAAAGTGTAATTTGTAATATTTACAACAGAAGGCAAACAGCAGCAGGCGGCTGCCTTTCAGGCAACAACCTCTAAAGCCAGTAGCAAACAGCTAAGGGCCAAAAAAAGAATGAATAAAAAGCTCCACACTCACAGGAACAACCCAGTTCTGAATTGTAACAAAACATTTGAACGAATCTCTGGGTAGTAGTGGGTTCACTGACATATTCTAAATTCGTCGGTTCAGTAAACCCATTGCTTTACAGAAAAATGCCATAAAAAGGAAAAGTTTAGATAATATGGCCGGCCAACGAACCAACAAAGTCTTTGTTCTATTTTCTACGAATATTCCTTGGTACTTTTTATGACGGAAATTTTATTGCAATGACTGTTGCTTTTTTCTGGATCCGAGGGCCTGCCATTCTCCTTTTGTTGTCTTTGCATTAATCGTAGGATTTGTTGCTGAGAATGTAAGCAACACATTACCATCACCCACCCATACAACATTAAATCAGGCCAACGCCACACACAAGTCAAGGCATGGCGAAGGCACGACAAATAAGTTTAACGACACCTCTAACAAGGAGTGTTTCATTCATATAATATGATGGTCAGGGTTCAATAAACCACAACACAATTCTTCCCCAAAAAATCAAAGACCTCATTAATATTTTTTCCATGGGATAAAAAACTAAATGTGCAAAACTAAAGCCAATAACCTGCAGGAGAGGGATTTTTGTCAACTCGAGAATATAATTCGTAATATTTTGAAAGTTTATTTACATTTCTGTGATGTTTTGGAATATGGAACAAAATCACATTTTGCGGAGGACACTTCAATTAGCGTATATTGACTTTGAAAAATCAAGTAAAACTGACTAAGTTTGACTGGGACGAACTATTTAAACCCTTCACAATGAGAAAACCTCTAATATTAAGGCTGGAATAAGAAGTCGATATAGCCTTAGACGGACACCCAGACTATAGCCCATTGAAATAGTCACTGAAATAGAAAAAAATTCCACAGAGCTAAACTTGGATAGAGAGATAGGGTTTGCCATCACAGGCAACGCCTAAAAGCTTCCACGTTTATAAAGCTTTTTTTCTAACAGCAATCCTTATTAAAAGATGACTAGATCAAAAGATATACATCTTAAAAATCTCAACAAGAATGATCTTAATGATTTTTTCTAAAATATAAAAATGCATAACTATCCTTTGACGCAAGAATAACTTTTAGGCAGAGCTCCGAATAATGTGCCAAAAGATTCTGTCGTCAATTTATTGACACCCATCAGAGCAGAACAGGACCAAGAGGAACACCAGCACAGTTGACAGCCTTAGATAAACACATAATGTTTATGCTACTGGATGAACAACACGGGGTTAAGTATTTAAGAAGTGTCCTCAACCTATCGTTAGCCACCCATATTATACCAGAAACCTAGAAAGTTGTTTGAGGATATAGAGAAGACCACTCTCCAGCCGTATTTGAAACGTTGGATAATCAACTATATTTGCGGATGCCAGTCGTTTGTCGTTTCAGCAATAAGAAGACTATTCAAACCTGCCAGAATGCAGCTTTGAGGACGACAACAGGGTGCCTCCTCATGACACCAGTGGACCACCGTTGCATCAACATGTTGTCGATGCAGTACCTATTTAGGTGTTATCTTCGTGAGCATCCACGACGATCACGAGTTAATGGATAGGCTTCCCTCACTCAGTCAGGAGAGATTTTCATGATCTACAGAGAGAGGTCTAAAGGTATAAAAGTGAACCTCTAGACCAACGAGCCAATCTGGCAGGCTCGGATAACATTCACACTGGCATATATTAATATTATTTGTTTTATTCCTTAATGAAATATAGTATTTAAACAAATGTGTAGCTTCATCTTCTTATTAAACGAACTATATAGCTGTTTTATCTATGAAAAGTTCCAAATAAGCTAAACAATTTAGTATTGAAAATCTGGTACTATTGACTCACAACCTCCAATGTCTATACTGACTTACTACCTCCAATGTCTATATTGACTTACTACCTCCAATGTCTATACTGACTCACTACCTCCAATGTCAACACATGGTTCCTCAGGAACTACTGACTTACTATTGACATACTAGTTCCATTGTCAGTACTGACTTTCGAATGACACGTTCATACAAAATGTCTATAGGAAATTACATTAGTTGTCTACAGTTTGTCAGTACATAGTACTGTTGACAATGTCAGTAGTAAGTCAGTATAGATTCACTATTGAAATTTCCTACAGGGTATATATGGGTTTGTCATTCTTTTGTTTGCTTCATTATGATTAGGAGTGTATTTATGTGATCAACGCACGATTTATTTACCTTATGAAGTTTAAATTCGATCTTTGCACTTATCCTATTTAAAAGAATTTGTGTCAGAATCTTTGAAGTTAACAGTGATATTCCCTGTACATAGTTCCTTCTACACTGAGAAAGAACTCTTTTTTTTGGAATTTTAATTATTATTCCTTCTGACCAGTCTTCTGGTTGTTTTTCTTCTTCCCAGATTTTTTTGGTAGTTGGAATATTTTAACCATATTGTCAGGGCAGCATTTTAATATTACTGTAGGTATGCGATCATAACCTGATGATTTATTATTTTTTAGTTTTCTAATAGCATTTTCAATTTCAGATACAAATGGGCAAATGGTGTTTAAATCGAGAGGTGGCATGGATGGATTCGAGAATAGGAGAGATATCGGGATAGTTATTCTGAGTTTCTATGAAGTGGTCTCGTCATCTTATTATTTAATCATCGGAGAGTTTCATTTTTAGATTTTATTTGCCGATCTGATGAAATATTATTATTTCCAATAACTTTCTTTGTAAGTTTGTAAACGGTTTTCGTATCATTTTTTATTTGCTGCGTCGTCGCTAGCTCGTCTACAAATCATCTTTTGTCCTTTCTACAAGCCTTCCCCACTTCTTTGTTCTTCAGTTGATATTATTTCTCCAGTTTTACGCACCGAGCCGCGCATGGTTTTTTAATATCTTTAGATTTTTCCTTTCTTCGATTAGAGTCCATGTACATGTGGTTATCCATTCTCGTTTCTCTTTAGGTTATTGCCCTTCTTCACATATGCAGAAAAGATTATCTTTTATCTGTGTCCATTAGTGCGATTCTGTAACTCATTTTTTGAGTTAACGACATAAATCGTTAAAATTAAAACGCAAAATTATGAATGAAGAGTTCAAATAAATGTCGACAACACTGTTGCTATCGGTAGAACTTTACGACTACTTGTTGTTGGTCGCCAACTTACCGAATAATATTGTTAATTATCGAAATTATAAGCATTTTAATTTTACCGTTTTTTGTCGGTAACTCCAAAAATGAGTTAGAGAATTCCACTACAGATCTCTTTGATTCCATCGCTAGATGAGATACATGTTGATTTTTTTCAAAACACATACGTATTTAGTGTATAATATTAAATGCTACGTTCAATTTTCGTTGGCTCGATGAGTTACTGCTTGAAAAAAGTTCACACCCATATATTTATGCGGGAACCAGCAATCTTTCTTCTTGTTTTCTTATAAAATAGATAAATATGTCACCAAAATTTATTTCCCCTTGCTCTGTCGTATGAGAGAATAAAACCCTGCAAAAAGTCCTCCCAAAATTATGGGTTTCGTAAGGGATTTTTGGCAGCCGTAACTACTCTCAAATCCCCTTTCTTCCCCATTATTTTTACAAGGGCATGTCGCACTCAGTTTCTAGTTATGTTATGACCACTAGAATAACTAGTTATTCTGTGGCCAATAGAAGTTGAAAAGTAATGTGAAAAAATTCTATTTTTAGAACAGTTGATGTGGAGAATGTTTTTAATTTCAACACACTTCTTACTTTTATTTTACTTTATTTTATTTCGCTCCCTGCCCGAGTTGAACACACGAACCCTCTGATTTCTAGCCAAACACACTACACACTGTGCCACGACACGAACATTAAGGGTTGCTTAAGAACTTAAATGTGCAGTGCACCACGAACTGTTATTTTTTAATTAACAAAAAGTTTTTGTTTTTGTCAAAAACTCGCGTGCCGACGGCGAGCGTTGAACACACAACCCTAGGATTTATAGTCGGACACACACACTGTGCCGCCGTCCTCATTACTTAGTGAGGAGTAAAGTAAGTAGGTTTACCTTGTAAATTTTTTAAGTAGTAACCCATTATTTTTCAGATTACTTGTAATGCGAAAAGAAGCTTGTTTACATTACTTTGTAAAGGGTTACGTAATGACTATCGGATCCAAAATTTTGCTGGGAATAAATATTCCTCTGACAAGTCGAGTTGAGTTTTTTCAAGTTGGTCTTAAATATAACCCAAACCCTATTTCATCGTATCTTAAACTATTTTTAACAATTTAATCAAATAAAAGGTTGTTTGTTCGAAGAAGAAAAGGCTCCCAGAAGAACCTTCATAAACTCAAAAAAGAAAAAGTGAAATCCAAAAGAAAGACCTCAATGACCAAAGAAAGTCAGGACTTTAAAACATAAACGAACCAAAATGACTGATTACAAACAGTTGCAGTTCAAAAATGTTTGCGCGCCTATCATTCATTCACTTATTATGCATCATCATCATCGTTGTTTAACAACTGAGGTTTTTAACCCCCGACAAGGTCGTATGCAGATATGGAGAGTATAGATAGGCTTCGTTTGCAGCTACGTAGGAAACACAACAACAAAACAATATGGCCAAAAGATAGATGGCAGCCAGGCACTCAACTAAGCAAGTAATGAAAGGCATGGTAATGGTGACTGACTGGTAACGGTTGGTGAAAAGCAGACCAAAATAAAACTGAAAGAGAGACGACGACTACCACCGACAACAGTTGAAACAAACCAACATCTCCCCACCTGCTGGTCAATTTATCTCTCTCTCTGCAAAAAAGCAGAAAATTCGCATTGATTTGGAAAACAAATATCTCTAAAAATAGATCTTCTGTCTTGTTTTTAGAAAAAATACTAAGATGAAAAAGAAACAAAACAAAACGGTGGATCACAGAAGAAAACAAAATATTTAGTAGATAAATGAATGCAGTTATTGTTGGTTGGATCGGTCCGTTGTTGGTCAGCAGAGTTAGTGTCTGGAATTTTAAGCAAACTCAAAATAGAGACCACAATTTTCTTTGAGAGAGGAATTGATTAAAAGGTGGCTATTTTCATAGGCATGGCAGGCAGCAATTCGACGTCTTTCTTTGTGTTTAGATTCCAAAATAAAACTTCAAGAGATATGTTGGTATAAACAAAATGATCTGCAAATATCATTGGGTAGGCCAAACTCAGTTGCGGCTGATGTCAGAAATTCACAAGAGATATAACAGCCTAGAAAAAAAAAATCACAAAACAATATGTATAAAGCTGATAAAGTAAGAGGAGTGGAGGCAAGAAGTGAAGACTATATTCACAACAGACCAGACCAATCAACCAACGAACCCACCAGCAGCGATCGTTGCAGGACAATGACCGCGAAATTGCAAACGAATGCATACAAGATGACTACTATGATGCTGTTTCTGCTGCTGCGACTGCGATTCGAAATGTTTGCGTGGCTAAGAAATGGAAATAAAGAGGAAGCGGCAGGCGTACAAGCAGGGCAGGCAGTAAAGTAAGAGGATGACGGTAATGATGATGATGCTTGCTTTTACTACTCTATTGCAACATAAATGTCGACTTCGACCAACCAAATACACTTTACAGACATTAACATTTAAGGCACTAAACCGGAGAAATAGTTATTGCATATCTTTTTGCTGTGCTTTTTTATATGTCTGTTTGGTCACTGTGATTTTCCCTAATCACCTAATGCTCTGTGTAACGGTTACAGAGGGAAAAGTCAGTTACTCAGCCAGCCAGCCATAGTGATGATGTGGAGGAAATTGGAAATAAGTGTAAAGTGAACTTTAAATTAACGTAGTGACCTAGCAATTTACAGTTGTAGTCGCGATACTAAAACAGGCAAGGAGGGGAGAGATCACAATTGTCTCATTAAACATTGAGGGAAATATTTTTTACAATCATGGGTGTATTCAGGTATTCAGAGTAGACATAGTCAATATTTATGGATGGGAGCCAAAATGCAACTTCCCAGCAAACAATAGAGTTGTTCTAAGGTCGGATGAAAATTGGATGTTTTTGCGGACTTTAAGACCGAATCCGGTCCGAACTCTGATTAAATTTCGTATGGATTTCTGATATATTTAATGACGTTCGTACATATATCGGTCCTAATTCGGAATCTTAATCTTAACAAATTCTGAAGTTTTTGTCGATTTTTCGGACAAAATTCGGAAGTAAATTCTATATGTTTCCGAATAAATAAGTAATGAAAAACAACAACTCCCACAACTTTTTTCAGTGCAATTGTTTCTTTGATATGGCCACAACCTCAATGAACGGAAAGAAACAAAACGATTCCCGTACCAATCACACAAAGCCACAAACTTTCCAGCTTCTCTGAATCGTTTCATTCTCACAACCAAAACAAAAACACAAACTTTTCAACGTAAAAAGATGAAAACCGTACGATTGGTGAAATGTAACTTCGGCTATGCTTTGCCGAGTTGTTTCATTCACCACCGAAACGACAAGTATTTTTGGGAAACGTTTGCCGTGCGTTATGGTCAATGACACACTCAGCCACACACACACATGTGATTGCTTAACAACCCTATAAGTTAGCATCAGCATACCACAGTGAATTTTATCAACCACCAAACGTTTTTGATTTATTCACATGTGTTAAGTACTATTTAGTTTTCTATCTGTTGTTGTGTAGTTGAGTACTTTTCGCTTTACGTTTTGTTCGTACTCACGAATGTAAACAAAACGAAACTAAACAGCGAACTCGGCCAAGGAGGGTTATGTTTTGTTTTGTTCCTATGGAAAATACGAAACGAAACGATTGGAAATTTTATTTAAAGTATTTTTACGTACTCTGCACAACCTGCATGCGATTATCCCTAAGTTCATCGCGCTCAGCTTGTTTCCGAATTTAACGAAAGCCACTTCTTCTTTCAATTTTCGAAGACCAATATGTTTTTCGTCACCTTCCCCATTTTGGCAACCCTTGTTGTTTATTTTTAGAAACTTACTCATTACGGCGGCTAAAACCTTAGGCGGGATGTTCGCTGTTCTTCTACTTCACTATGTGTTGTTATAGTCCATAGTGATTGGGTTGCAAATATGAAGACGTCATCTCAGTATAGTCCGACGTGAAGTTACGTTTTACGGTACCAGGGTTGTCTATGCAAGTAGGGAGACCTTGCTAGGGTTGACGCAGAACTCAAATAAGAAGCTGCATTCAGAGCCCATCCCGCATAAACATGGATCTTTACATCTACCTTGGTGGCAACAGAACTGAGAGCGTTTTCCCAGATTTTAATGGAACGGGCGCAGGTGTTTCTCGCCTTGGCGTCTAAAACCATGCTGCACTATTGCACAGCAGCAATATGATGCGCGGGCCAGCAACGCTTTGGCATTACTTAGAGTGTGGTTGTCCTCCAAAGATCCTCCAGGTCTATCTTACAAGTACAAATTTTAAGATGAGGTTCACTTTCCTCTTTGTAGGGGGGATAAGATGTATCTTCCAGAAAAAGGTCTCCGGTCAGACTTCGTAGTTGATACTAATACCACTTTTAGTTCCCCAGTGCGTGATAAGTTAGACACGTTCAGTGAATAGGCAGAATGTATCACAAGTATTACAATGGTGTAGTTGTCTAACCATTCCCCTCTTCGGCTCTGGAACTGACGAATGGCAACTTATTTATATGTGTTATGTTATGATATGGATTATGGTTGATTATCCAATTCGCTACTGCACCTGTGGCATCAGAAATGGGGCCTCTCGTAACCGAGTTACTTCCAGTTTCAGTCCCATGTTATCGGGAAACTGGTAACCCTTGTTAGGCTGGGGTCCTCCCTCAGTGTCTTGAAACTCAAAATCAAAATGAATTTAATGTGACCCCTGTTTGCCAGGATGTAACAGGAAGATGACCAGAAGACGGAAATGCCCGGAGAGCTCGAACATATGTCAGTAATTCTTGTAGAGAAATCCACGTTCAATGGAGGTGTGGGACATTTTTCCCACCGTGATGTTGCCTGGCCTGGGAAACGATCCCGGTCATACAGAGTGCCTAGATGGTCTTTGCACCACGATGGCGCCCAATTGAAGTTCATAATCTAAAACCTGATACCTAAATCGCCAACTTGCGATGAGATCATCACTGCAGCAGCCGGTCGACCAGCTGGTCTAAACCAGAAAAAAGGCTAGACCACCTGAAACAATGCAACATTGCTACAGTATTATGTAAATTGTGACAACGGTAAAATATCTCTCAAATCCAGGAAAGAAGGATGATTGACCGGCTGTTACTTTCAACGGCGTGACACTAACTGACCCAAAGAAGTGCGCGTGTTACTTTAACCGGCAGTTTATAGAGCAACCTGAGAGTGATAGGGCGAAAAGGAGTGTGCTACGCCGTATAAGAAGAGCCCTCCCAGTCGAGGAGGTACCACTACAATTTACGATGAGTGATGTTGCTGACGTCATCCGCAGCGCGAAATCATGCAAAGCCGTTGGACCCACACGGAATATCAATGGTAATGCTTAAGCAACTGGATGAACCAACCGGAGTTGAGTATTTAACAAGTGTTCTCAATCTATCGTTAGCCATATAGTAAAATTAGCGGGGTGATCTCATTAATGAAGCCACGCAGGATGCCTACAGAGGTGAATCATACATGCCGTTTCGCACTTGCACCACAACAGAATTACACGCGATATCCAGTGAACCAGAACAGGCCGTGCGACCGAAAAGTCATAGTGGCTCTTGACCCATAGAAGGCCTTCGAATACCGCCAACCAGCACCACAACAGAATTACACGCGATATCCACAGAACCAGAACAGGCCGTGCGACCGAAAAGTCATGGTGGCTCTTGACCCATAGAAGGCCTTCGAATACCGTCAACCATGCCAAGCTGTTCGAGGATATAGAGAATAATTCCGTCCAGCAGTATTTAAAACGTTGGATAATCAACTATATATGTGGAGGTCAGTCGCTTTTGGAATTTAGAAACACACATTGTTTGATGGTGTCCTGATTCCGACCACTAACTGCCCCAAAATATTGGAAGTAAAGTTCGATAGCATGTTTAAGTCGTCCGCGCAAGCCACAGCTTTTTACGATAATATCGAAGTTAGAACAAGGTCCTCAAGTCGCTGGTTGGCAGATCTTGGGGTGCTGACAAACAAACCTTGTTAATTCTGAGTGTTACACTACTTTGCCTGAAGTCTCGAGAAATTCGAAAAACGAGCAAGAGAAGACGAATCGTTCCGCATCATGAAAATTCGAGCTCTCACAAATCGATTTTAATCAGCATCTGTTTGACCGGACAAAACGTGGAATTGATGGGTCATGCGCCATACAGTCCTGACTACGGGCTTTACAATGATACCCATATTGAATTTTTTATTTTAGTTAATTTGCTTACATACATAATAATTATACATAAGTTAAATCACTCCAATTGGAGCTTATAGCCACAACAAAACTTCTGAATCTTCTTCTGTCTTGTGCCAGGTGTCGGAGCTGTTGCCATGTGAGACCTTTGCTTTTAAATTCTTCTTCCACAGATCTTCGCCAAGTAATCATTGGTCGTCCCCTGTTTCTGTATCCCTGTGGGTTCCATTGGAAGCAGACTTTGGCAATGTTTGTATCCTCTTGTCTGAGAATGTAAACTATCCATTTCCTTCGTCTAATTTCATGTCTTTTGGGAAGCATATCTGCATAAACTTTTGATTGCTTGATTGATCTTTCTCAGGCATCTATTTACAAAAACCTGCAGTTTATTGTCGATTGTGCCGGTTACTTTCCATGTTACACATCCGTAGAGCAGAACCGATTTGACACTCGTATTGAATAGACGGATCTTAGTTTGTGTTGATATTTGTGATGATTGCCACACTCTTCCGAGAGAGGCAGATAAGTAAAATCTTTGAATTCTGCTATAATGTGATTACTGATAATTACTGGAGTGGAGTTGTTTGTTGATATGCTCATCACTTTAGTCTTGAGGAAGTTAATTTTTACACCGACGCTAAGGCCATTCTCGTACAATCTGTTGATTTTTGTCTTGTGCTCCAGCTAGCGGGTGCGACATTAAGCATATGTTGTCCGCGTAATCCAGGTCGTGCATTCAGCTTCCATTGTATACCGTGGGGTGCTTCGTTGTTCGTCTTTGCCATCACCATATCTAACACCAACAGGAAGAGGGTGGGTGACAGTAGACATCCTTGTTTTAATCCGTTGTTTATGTGGAAGCTTTCACTGTCGAAACCATTAAAGCGAGCTTTACGCGGCGCATTGTGGTAAAGCAATTGAATAATTTTGATAATTTTCTGGGAGATTTAAATATTGTGTGAACATTTCTATATTGAGTCCCTGTGAATGTTATCGAAGGCGCGCTCAAAGTCTACAAATATCAGGAACAGAGGGGAGTTCCATTCCACAGATTGTTCCGGATTATTAACTAGTTTATGTGATCCACGTAAGATCGATTAAGTCTAAATCTAGCTTGTTCTTTCCTTAGGCTTGTATCAATAATTGGCGATATGTGGTGGAGAATAATGAAAGATATAATTTTTTGTATCGAGTTGAGAAGTGTTATTCCCCGCCAGTTTTTGCATTCACTAAGATCATCTTTCTTCGGTATTGTAATGATCACTCCTTCCTTCCAGGATGAAGGAATGTTTTCTGAAATCCAAGCTTCATGGATTATAGGTCATATGAATTGGTCCAAAGTTGGGGTATATTTGAATATTTCTGAGGGAATGTTGTCTAGTCCAGATGCTTTGTTGTTTTTCAACTTCATTATTGCGTCTCTCACTTCATTGAGCGTAGGGGCTGAGGTTGCTATGTCCCTTCTTGGGTTTCTTCTTCCCAAAGGCTCATCATGGGTATTGCTCGGTTCCGTTGATGGAGATTCAAAGAACTGTCTACATCTTTGTAGTTGTTACTCGGTTGAATTTAAAGTAATTTGCGTCTTTGATATTGGTGATTGACCGTAGTTTCTCCCCGCTAAGCAGTCTGATTGCCTTGTAGACTGACCGTGTGCTACATCGTCTTGCAGCGTCTTCCGCCTGGGTTGCGATATTGTTAAACCATTGTCGTCTGCCTCTTCGGACTAGCCTTTTCAACATTTTTTCGGCATTGCTATAATTAGTTTTAGCAGTGTTTAATTCTGCGGATGTCTGGGCTGAGTATAATATATTATTTTTTTTTTTTCAAATGTTTTTTATTAATTCATTTTAAGTGAAGCCTCAGCGCCAAAAAGGCATTATTGAGGCAGTTGACAACATTTTAAATTCTTATAATAACATCAGAAAAAATATTATCATTAGATAAAACTTGTATAAAAAAATTATGAAAAACAAATTATTATAAGCAAATTATTATGTAGTTCTTTATATTAGAAGTGTTTCTTTTCTAGAACACAAGTAATTCTTGCAAGCTGATTTAAAATTTGAAAGTGTTTGCAAGGATTTTATATGTGAAGGCAATTCATTAAATCTTTTACTGCCCATATAATCAATTCTTTGTTTCGTCTTTTCTAGTCGACATCTTGCCATTCTAAGATTGCTTTCATTTCTTGTTTGAATACTACTTTGGTTTTGCGGTATAGATATTGTGTGGTGGCCAATTTCTTTAACATTTTTGAAAACATATATACGAGTTTGAAAAACATGTTGTCCATACACTGGCAATATTTTTGGTGCTATATCTTTAAACAGTGAACTTGTGGGGTATCTTAGAGGCAACTTATAAATCGTTTTTAATGCTTTATTTTGCATGCATTGTAAAGCCTTCAAGGATTTGCAACGTTTGTTATAAGCATATACGATTGCCAAATAATTTAAATGTGATTGAATAAGAGATTCAAATATTAAAAGTTTTGTCCTTACGTTTAATTTGTTTTGCATTTTGTAAAGTATTCCTATAGCAGGAGAAATTTTACTTTTAATATTATCAATATGCATATCCCAGCAAAGATTACTTTGTAATGTTACTCCTAAATATTTTGTTGAAGTACATTCATTGATTACCTCTCCATCTACAAATATGCTGAAAGGATTATTATTATATCTTGGCCCCTGAGGGCGAAAACGAACTATTTTTGTTTTATTTGGATTTATTAGCAGTTTATTTAAACGAGCCAACTCAACAAGTAACGCTGCGTCACGTTCCATACGAACCTTCAACTCAACATCATAATTGTAAGGATAGAGTAGACATATGTCATCAGCAAACATGAACAATTTACCATCGAGTGTTAAATTTTGTATATCATTTATAAAAATTGAGAACAATGAAGGCCCCAATCCACTACCCTGTGGCACTCCAAAATTAATCACACCCATAGTACTCTTTGTTTCATTTATTTGCACATACTGTCTTCTATAAGATAAATAGTCTTTAAATAGTGCAAGCTCCTTGTCCTTAATACCATAATATTTCATTTTATTTATTAAAATCATATGATCTACTAAATCAAAAGCTTTGGTAAGGTCAAAGAATATACCTGCCACAGCATTAAATCCCTTGTCCAGACTGCAATAAATATGCTGAGTCACATTCAAGATTGCATCTGCCGTACCACAACCCTTTCTAAAACCAAACTGCATTTTATAAATTAATTTATTGCTTTCAAAATAAGCTGCTAACTTATCAAACAAAACCTTTTCCATAATTTTATCAACTACTGAAAAAACGGCAACAGGGCGATAATCATCAAACAACTTAGCATCATTTCTTTTGGGTATTGGTATTACCCTGTGAATTTTTAAGGCATCAGGATACACACATGCAGAAACCATCTTATTAAAGATATTAGCTAACGGTAGTGATAATTCATGGCTACACTCCTTTACAAATTTTGTTGATATGCTGTCATAACCTGCCCCCCTATTCTGTAACTTTTTAACAACTTTACTCATAGTTTATTTTACAACAATTTCATTTGTTTGTTTTGTAGTTGTTACAAAAACAAAAGAAATTTTAACAACTTTTCAATCGATAAAAGTTAGAGAATAGGCCTACTGGGCTCTTATTGCTTTCCATTTTTGAAATGATATTTAATATGTCATTTTGATTTACTCTATTTATCTTAAATTCAGTATCTGATCTTGAAAGTGTTCGTAGCGAGTTTATAGAATCCTCAGGACTACTACTGATACGATCTCTGAGTTCTAAAGCTATATTAAGAAAATAGTTGTTTAACGAATTTGCTTTCTCTTGATCGTGGACAATTTCATTTCCATGAATATCATGTACACATATATTACTCTGTCTCGTTCTGGCTAGAGTCTTATTTAATTTCACTCTTTCTTCTATTGCCTCCCACGAGGCGTCATTGATCCACAGTTTAATATGGTGTTGGCTGCAACCTAAGATGTTTTTTTGCACTTTTTCGACAGGTTTCCATGATACTCTCCCAATTATTCGATGATCTTTGATTTAGCTTTCTGCATATGTCATTAGAGAATACATTTGCTGTTGCAGTGTCTTGGAGGCGGTGCATATTGTATTTTCTGTAACTTTCTTATGATACCAGGCTTAAGGTCCAAATTTTGAATCTCCAATCAGAAGCTTGTGGTCCTTGTGGGGGATGGGGATGTTCGTAAAGGTGCACCTCGGCGCGGAAAGCTCTCTGCTTGCTATTCACCTGGGAATAGTAAGAAGTGATTCATTTAGCAGACAATCCAAGCCGCTCACTACGTCCGTCTTTTGAAGTCACGTATCCCCTGGAAATGTCGCTCAAACAGCCGTTTGAAGGCGGCTAATGTGAGAAGGCGGTCATTTTAATAACCTGATGGCTATAAATACAGCGTCTCTGGTAAATAGGGTCGCAGCTAAAACTAAAATGACGTGGGGCATGCATGCCTAGATGCCGTTGGCAATGAAATCACTAGGATCGGATTATGTGGCCTAATCAGCCACATATCTTAAAGAAAGCGATTAACGAATATCGACTTGGTCGACTGTAAAAATATGAGAAATGTAATTGATATTTACAGAATTTTAAAGACCCATATCTCGGGAAGTATGGACTTGTGCAAGACAAAATTTATATCGTTATACTGTCCCAATGGCTATCTGTGGTATATACAAGATCGGGGACCGAGCCCTAAACTCGGCTTATGACTTTTATGCTGAAAACGGGCGGAATCATCCATTCTGAAGAAAGGTCTTTGGATTCAACCAAACGTTTTGTTTTCATTTATAATTCGGCTGAGAAAGGACGTCTCGTTTCTATTACTTTTTTGTAGGCGAGATTTTTCTGCTCATGTGTTCTGATACATTTCACAATAATCGTTTTCCGCAATTATCTCACAATGGGTTAAAATACTGATACGTTGCTGATTCTTATTACGCCAACAAACAACAATGCAAAAATTTACTACCTACCACAAACGAAAAAAATGACCAGCAATGGATGGAGATGAACTAAAGATGAGAGGAGAGCCATGATACCCATGCACAAGTGGCGTGTGGATCATGAATGAATGAATTTCACAATTAATTGGAATTTTACAAAAATAAATAATAACAATAATTTTAATTGAAGGAAGGAAGAAGGGGCAGTCAATGACGTGTTTTTTTTTCTAGAAATATTAGGTTGGTATTTATTCACCTTGCTGTAATCTAAACTGGACAAGTGTTAAGACACATTTCGACACAGTTGAGGTGGTAAATTCCTCAAATGTTGTTGATGTTATTGGTAGTGTTTTTTGTGTAATTGTAAAAAAACTGCAATGTTTTTTTTTTTTGCAACTATGTTTTCCAATCACTTAATTGACACAACACTGTAAAAAATTCAACACATTTATAACACAAAAGATAGGTTTTTTATGTTTTTTTCTGTTGAATATTTTTTATATTTGTTATTTTTTTCGTTTTTGCATCCACACCGTCTTCACAACTGCGTTATAATGAAATTAAAGACAACAAAGAGAAACTCAAAATCCCTCACAAAAAACGCAAAAAATTGTAAAGAAAATAAACAAAACACACAATGAAAAGTAATAATGGACAACAAAAACAACAACAATAAAAAATAAACAAGCGAATGCAAAAAATAGCGAAAATCACAACAACTTTGGAAACTGCAAAAAGTCACGAGTGGAAGAAGAAGACAAGACAACAACAACAAAGACAAGTATTGAATCCAAAGGCCAACACAAAAAAACAACACTGAGGCAAGCAAGCGAACGAGTACAGTGGGTTGGTTGGTCGTTCAGTTTGGGTAACACCACCACCCCACCAATGCATACACGGAGGGGAGCCGGTGGGGAGGGTGACATGGAATGCATTGCTATGTCATGCAACTGCTGCGGCTGCTGTTGGATAGAAGAGGGTACTCTTCTCTCCTCTATCTCTCTCGCGGATCTGAGAGTATAATAAGGCTTTCAATTTTTCACTTGCAATGTAAAATTGAGAAATTAATCTGTTTTGTGAGAACCATGCAAATTTGCAAAAATGCCGAGAGAGAGTCTTGTTAACAATGACATATCTCTCATGATTTGCAAATTTGTTCACAAAACTAATTTTAAGGAAACATTCTCGCGCACATTGATTAGACAAACTGTCGTTCATTTGCACGAATTGACGGACAGTCAGACATACAATTATTGTAAAATCTCGACTGCAAGCTAGCAAGTACACATAAACTTGGGAAGAGGAAGACGTGTTGTGGCCACAAAAAATAGTAACAGCAACAACAACAACGGTACCGAGAGAAACTCACTTGCCTTGTGAATTGTATGACTGCCAAACAAACCAGTCAACGGTAGTAGTCGGTCCGTCAGTTACACATTTTATTTTCTAGTTGCATCAACATGTCGAAAGCGAAAATCACAAGTGAACGACAAATTCATACACCACTACACATACATATTTTAATAAAAGAAGGTACACAACAATATTTTTACAATTGCAGAAAATTATAAACTTGCACATTTTTATGGTGTAACACAGGGTTGCCATATCACGTCGTCTAACAAGCGCTTTGGATTTCAATAGAACTCCAAAGGGGTAGGAAATTATAAAGAATTGGAGGGTATATGAAAAGTGTTCCTTTTCGGGTCCTCATAAAAATCCCAGTAGAACGTATATTGGGCCATGTGTTGGCATCAATTCGGGCCTAATACGAATTGAGCCGCCAGCATCGTCCGCTGGCGTTCTTCTGCTGCGGCATTCACTGTAACTCTGTACCGCCTGCGCGACTCCATCAGTGTAAAATGCTATGCAAGCCTGCCTAATAGACTCGTTGGTCTAGATGTTCTCGTTTATACCTTTTATTATTTTATATATTTTTTATTTTATACCTCAAAAAACTATCTGTCTATATAGAATACCTTAATTGGTCTTCTGTCTGCATATAGAAGATCTTAAAAGGCATTCTGTTTATATAGAACCCTTTAAAAGGCCTTCTGTCTATAAATTTAGGTCTTATTTATATACAGAAGGCCTTTTGTCCATATATACGACCTTAAAAGGCCTTATGTATACAGACATAAACCTTAGAAATCCTTCTGTCTAAAAATTAAGAAGACCTTAATAAGCTATGGGGACTCAGATCACAAGTCATACCGTGGTCTTACCTATCTTAACCTATGGTGGACTTGTCTGGTGGCAATCACCTGTGAAAAAGGCTTTACTATCCAACTTATCAAATAAGCAAAGGGCTACGTCAATTCTGACAACCAGAGCAATGAAACTCACCCCTCATGCTGCTTTGATCCTGTATCTCCAACCTCGGGATATTTTGGTCCAAGGTGCGAGGTCTGCTTGCTTATAGACTCTAAGACGGCTATCAATATTTTTGTATGCGATGAATCAAATAAAGTCTTACAGACAGGTTGAACATAAAGTTAAATTATTTGAAAATTTTGCCTATTAGGGCGAAGATCATTTTTAATATTAATTTTAATTAATTTCTCGTTGGAATCGAGCTTAATGACCGTTTATTTTTGCAAGTGAAAAAGGAAAGCCCGTGATTCGAACCAAAACAACCACCACTATGTGGCATGCATGTTTCGCCGTTGGTAGAGCGGCTCATCAGCCATATAGGTTGTGGAGTGACTTCTCTGTTATCGAACTTTTTTGCTTTCAAATGCAATTTTTTGTTTTTACAACAACAATGGGCATTTATTTGCCCATTCAATTGTATGGCTTTCATGACAGACGCTTAGCGCTGCCTTTGATGGTAAAGAGTTTGGCTCTGAACGCTAACACGCCGTGACAACACATTTTTTCCTGTGTTTTTCAAGTACGTGGGTTCAAACCCCAGCCTGGCTCAGCTGATTTTTATTTATTTGAAAATCATTTAACATGTTATTTCATATATACATATCAGGAAAAATGCCTAAAATTATCTTTTCCATTTCAAAAAAATCAAAAAAATTTATTGATGCTACATCAATGATTTTTGGTACATAGATTAAGAAAAAAAATCAGCATTCCAAATCTGTTTTCGTTACTAACTTTGATCGTTGCGCGCAAAAGATATAACCGTTTTAATTATGATAATAAGAAAAAATTCTAAAAAAATCGCGGCTTAATATAGTTAGCTGTTATATCCTATTATCATTAACTGAATTCGTATCCTTTGCGATGATGCAAAAAATAATCGCAAAGTCTCAATGGATTCGCGAAAAATCAAATTTGTTAAAAAATGTCACGTATTTACAAACATATTTTTGAAAAAATAGCGCTCATAGTTACGAAAAAATATATAAAAAAAATTATAACAGCATCCAGACATTTTGAGGAATAAAATGAAACCTAAGTTGTGAAAGTTGGAGCTATAGTATTCATGTTATTTGCAAAAATACGAAGAAAATATTACGAAAAAATTAAAATCATATTATTCTAATTTTATTTTTTTATGGTTTTATAGCAAAAGTTGGAGAAGAAATGTTTGAGTTCTTCGGCATTTTCGTCAAAATTTCACGCAATAATGATGATATTCCGTTGTAACAAATTTTTCGCTTATAGTTTTCCTATTGGATAATATTATTAGAACCTTATATTTAATCACAAGGAATTTCAATTGTGGCATAACGTTAAAATAATGTTATATTGAATATTACAACATTTGAGACGCATATAAACCGCGTAATTATGAAAATGACATGATGCGCATACGATTTTCCAACACAGCGAATCAATCCCTTTTATTTGATGTACAGTTTGTCAAATTCTATTTGGCGGCCACGATGTAGCATCTGCTGCATTTAAGGGTGCAAAATACAGTAAAATGGTCATAATTTCCGCGAAGTTCATTTACAATTTATGCGCATCCGATTTCAATAATCACCATTAAAAAATACATCCTTCTATACCGTTTCAATGCGATCCATCAAGAACCGTGGATGTAGCATCGCACTTAATTTTTAGAAAAAATCTATTATATCTCTGGATCAGCGATAGTTTTGAAATATCTGTTTTCGCGCAGTTTAAACACGCGTATCGATCTATTTATTTAAGTAGAACTGACACATCCAAAACGCGTTTTAATATGCGATATTTTCAAAATAATTTTTTGCAAATTTTCGAAATTTGAGGGGTATCATATCCGCCGATCTAGTTGTTGGATTTTTACGCGTCGTGGCTTGTTAGATTCAGAACGTAAAAAAACTAAATTTACGCGGGTTTCCACGGAAATCCAATGACGTTTGTAAATTTTAAACCAATAAAATAGGGTTTTGAGAAAAATTTACGCACAAAAATTTCGTGTTTAGGCGCAGATTACTGTGATCCTGTGAGGGCTACACCCTCATGTTATACATTAAAAAATGCAAAATCGCGAGTACTACAATCCAATAATAAGTTTTAGGGAAAACCTGCTGCGCGTCCCGATTAGAGCAATAATTCAAAAAACCCCATTTTTTAGGTTTCAAAATGTCAGCATCCGTTTGAGGTAGATACAGTGGATATATTAAAAAATCATACATTAGAAACTTCAACTCTGAAGTGTGCTCTTTAACTTCTCCTTTGAGCATTAATCTCTACATTGTGTTGTAAATCCACTAATTGGAAAATAACATAATGAAACTCGTTTATTTCAACGATTTTTTCCGATTTTTTTACATTAGTACGACCACAGCTTCCGCTCAAATTATTATTTTAAGAAACCCCTCGGTGAATCGGGCTAAAACAGTTTATTTTGCCTAAATGCGGTCAAAAGTCATGGTATAGTAAAACTGATCGCGAGTTACAATGCCCCATACCTCAGTTTCAACATAAGTTAATTTTCTACAAAAAGCTTGATATGTATTTTGGGGTCGATTAAATGATGATGGAAATTTCCATCAGTAACCAGTCACAGTGTTTTTATATAAATTTGGCAACCCTGCATAAACTACTCTCAAAAATATTCAATATGCAACATACAACAAGGAAGAATCACAAAATACAGAAAAAAATGTTGAAAGGAAAAAAATGCGCGCGCAATAATACATCATCATCGTCGTCAACAACAAACCGAAGCCAACAACAAGTAAATATATAATAAAGAAGACGACGTAGTAGTCGATGAGAAAACGAAGGTAAAAAATATTGAAAAATCAAAATAGCGAAAGCGAAAAAAAACATTAAATAAGAAATAAGGCAAGTAAAAGATTTGAACTAAACAAAAGTCCGCCACAATATTATGTGCGGCAGATACACACGAGGCAAGACAGTACGAACTTGCAAGTGGGGCTATGTAGGTATGTGTCTTTTTTGCGAATAACTTTTGTGCATGTCGGAAGTCTATTCGTCGTAGTAGTAAAGTCGCTTGCTTTATTATTATTGTTGTAACAGTGAAAACATGTAGCATAGCTAACAGCAGCGAGTTGCAATCAACTATTGTACACAAATTGTCCGATGCAACGCCAAGATACATATCCACGACAAACTTATTACGAAGTTTGAAATCCTATTCACGAATATGACAACGACGAATATGCCGCCGCTTCAGTCAATGTGATGCGTGTATGAAGTTATTTCATTTTTGTTTCAGAGCATTCACAAATAGTAAATATGTATGAATGTGTGTGTATTGCTCGTAGTACACTGTGCATTCCTCTACTACGAAGATAAAATGATTCTGTGAAGTATGGATTTGTTTACTGCCATTGCCGCGCTTAGTTGGCGCTTAGCTAAGCTGCATTTCGATTGAGAGTCGGTCGATATACACCTGTGCGCAGTAACGCAATATTAGCTGTGTCTGGTTACCCTAAAATTTGTAACAATTTGTACCAATTGTTGCTGGAAGTCGTCTGTTAACACAAATAACCAGCAAAAGAGAGCGATTCGAGAGAGACATTTTGACAGTTCTTTCACTGAGAGCTTGCAAATTCTTGCTGGACAAATTTCTTCTAGCAAGCACTTGCAAGCTCTTCTTCTTCCTGAAAACAATCAATCAGCCGTTTTTAGTTTTTTGTTGATTTATGTTTGTGAACTTTAAAAACAATTTTATTGTGGAAATAACATAGTCTAATTGTATTGTTTTATGGAGAACAAATTTGTAAAGTGGAAAAATACTTTTTTGTTTCATTTTCTTTTTTATTTTTAAAAAAATACAACGTGTTTTCTTCCTTTGTTGGCGGACAAATTGTTCTGTTTTGGCAAGTCAGCTGATTGCTTGCTGGTTTTTGCTGGGAAGGTGTCTGTTTACTTTTTACAATTTTCTCGCAAAAGAGAATAAAAATCCCTTACTCCTTGAGAAAGTTCTTGCTGGACAATTCTTGCTGGGAAAGTAACCAGACAGACTTATTGTATGAATGATAAAAGGGGAGGGGATAACACGAAACATCTACGACAAATAACATTTATGCTCATACAGTATTTCAAGTATGAATTTGTACATTTGAGAAACACAAATCTGAGGAAACCACGTTTACACTATCTACATTTTTGATCTGTTTATTAAATTAAATAGCAAAAGTAGTCAAAGTGGTGAGGGAGCGACTCCCATATAAATTGTGCTGTGTTTGGTGTAACAGAACGCAACATGTGTAAAAGTGGTACCAATTCTAAAAACTTTTTAGTTCTGCAACACAACTTGTATCTCCACACTCCCATGTAGAATGCACATATTGAAATAGTGGAAGGTAGAATAATAATCGATTCATACGTTAGCAAAAATTCATTGGGTAATTGTAACCATAATATAATAATTGGTATAACCCTCTCTAACATGGGTGACTCTGATATAAAGTTAGTTGGAGGGTATCTGAAAATTATTCTTTCTCAGATCGCAGGATGATACTTTTTACAATTTATATTCTTAGAGTTGAAAAATCCATATTGAACCCAGAAAAACATATTGGAAGATATTCAGAGCGCAGGCGGCTTCAAAAATCCTTACCAAAACTCTCCCGCTTTTCTATGAGGACTCCCATCCAATCACCTACCCGGGGAGGAAAATACCAACAGCTTTGGTGGAACAAACTTATAATAAAGCCAGTAAGACAAAACCTAGTACTGATTGGAAATCAAGAAAGGGGTTCTGTCTACTAGCGAATCCCTTAAAAAGTATTAGGTCTTCTCTAGTAGACCTGCGTTTATAAACGACAGTTTTGGAGAGACAATAGCAAAAATACAAACCAATTTCGCCAATACATTTATAAAATTTTAATATATATTAAGAAATGTATTGGTGAAAAAAGTTGGTATCTTGACTATTGTCTGTGTGTAAACGACAGGTAAAGAGGTCTTCTGTCTATTCTGGAAGACTTTAAAATGTCTTCTGTCCGCTATAGAAATACCTTTAAAGGTTTGTAAAGACATTAGAAGGTCTTCTTCCACTAGAGAGGACCTAGAAAGGTCTTATGTTTACTAGAGAAGGCCTAGAAAATGTCTTCTGTCCATTATAGAAAGGCGAACTATCGAGTCCAAAGCGAAATAGCTACGACACAAAACATCCGTGCCCACTTAAATTGGGTTAGATAGATGTTTAAATGTTAGCATGTTACACCAAGTTTCAACATTAGATATTAGTTTTTGAGTCCACATGCCTTTTGTTGACGTCGTCCACCTCCTTTGCGACTCTAACAGAGTTTGACTTGTGACTGCCTCCAGGTCACTATCATTAGCTTACTAAGGTTTAGAGCTTACTAACGTTTGTTTACATCACATTTCCGATACCGGAAGATCGCGCTGACTGTTGTTTTGAGATGCAATTATTTTACCGCCAATAAATAAGAATAATCAGCGATTTTTGGCGTCAAAGCAGTGTCGGAGAACTCCCGAGGTTGTTTTGACACTTTATTATGCGCCTAATTTATGAAACTTTTTAACAAACTCGATTTATTTACTTAATTGCTACTCCTTTCACGCAATTTGAAACGGCCCTTACCTCCGACTGCCACAGGTTTACCTACTCTTCCCTGCTAAAAATGTGTTTCTTGAAAAAAGATGTAAAGTGTTGTATTAATCTGCAGTTTGAAAATAATTCGACCACAATTATGGAACTAAATTACTAATTGGACATTGACAAAGCAAGAAATCAACGATTTGTAAAAAGTTCTCCTCAAATTTATAAGTGTAAATCACTCAAAATTGCACTGAATCTATCATTATTTCGCACCAAAATTAAGAAATAATTTTTTAAAATTTTACTACTTTTTATTTTGTAGCAGAACCAAAAATGTTATATATTGAAATCATTGGGAGTGCCCAACTCCATAACATAAAAGTATAAATTCCAATAAATGTCATGTGAATTATGAAGAAATTAGAAATTTGCATGTGAACCTATCTCTATTTCGGCCACTGTAGGTGCAGGTATAAAGAACATTTTTTGACTACTCTTTCTTATCCGATATTTAATACCTTTAACGACCTTTAAAGACTTAAAAGGCCTTCTGTCTACTAGAGAAGACCTTAAAAAGTATTGGGTGACTTCCTTTTCGTCAGTTGCTTGGAAAATGACTGCAAATGTGTGAAGTATTATGCTTCATAACAAAGCAACTGACGATACGGAAGTCAGCCATTCTGTCATCTAGCGAATACCTTAAAAAGTATTCTGTCTGCTAGAGAAGACCTAAAAAGGTCTTCTATTTACTCCAGAAAAAATTAAATGCAGCGGAACAGGTGTTGAAAATCGTAATGGGGATTTTGATGGTCTGTCTGCGTTCCTCGCACATGCTTGGTCTATGGAAAGAGGTAAATGTTCCCTATATTATCAAAGAGGAGAAATGATCTAAAGCCTGAGGACTGATTAGTATTTTTCCTTTCTAATGAAGACAAAGGAAAGGTTACTGGACCTTGAAGGACACAATTAGATTCGAGTGAAGTTCAAGTCGTTTGAAAGAATATGCAATATTTATTTATTTTTTTTATTTATTTATTTCAATTCATATTTGCCTAGTCTTTCGACCTTAAGCTGTATACTACATTATAATGTTTATATAACAAAATTAATATAAAATAAAGTAATAAGTAAGGAATATTTAAACTACTCAAACAAAAATAATTACTATCTGTAAAAGTAGGGGTAGTAATTATAAAAAAAAAACCGATATAAACTTATAACATTTCGACTAATAGAGATTTAAAGTATTCCAGGAAATTGATGGGATGTTCAACTACTCGTTTAACAAAAATATACAATGATATATTATAAACATAACTAATTGGTAAAAAAAAAACTATAATTTTTGAAAATTTAAATTTAGCAAGAAAACAAAGATTATGAAGAAAGGGCATTTTGTGCAAGCACACGATGAATTTTTAACTACTAAAATGAAAACTGCATTAACATATGAATTTGAATCTAGCCACCCAAAACGTGATGTACTTAAACAAATCAAGTAAATAACGACCGAGTGGCAACATCCATATGTTATAATGAAAGTAAAATTTTTTGGACATAAGTGAACATAGGCAGAATAAAACATGGAGAAAAATAAAAACACAAGATTGCTAAAAAGATGCAATTATGTATACATATATACAAGCATATACATGCATATGTTTACTCAGGCTATTGAAGGTGCCTCAGGAGATTTTCACGAAATGTACGTTGCGTTACATTAAAAAATCGTATAGAAAGTCTTAAAGAAAGTGGCAAGGAATTATATATCCTGGCCACCCTAACGTGAAAAGAATGCTCTAAAATCGGAGTTAATCTTGGAATAATTAGTTTAGTCTTTACTTTGGAGATCTATCTCGATAATGGGGGTCTTGAATCATTTCCTCCATCCTAGTGGTATGGATTGATGAGATGCTAAAAAGGAGGAATAATCATTCGCATATAGAAGAGACTTCCGTGAGTAAAACTGTCAGCAGAAGTACACAACAGGGGAGTGGTTCTTTCACCCTACTCTGCCTTCTGTTTTGGCACAGCTGTATAGCTGGGCCCATGATAATGGTCTGGGAGTGAACCCGAAGAAGGCGGAATTTGTACTATTAACTAGGAAGCGAAAATTTTTTCGATTTCCAACAGTTTTGAATGGTGTTGCATTAGAACATTCTCTCGAAACTAAAAACATCAGTACATACCTGAATATCGAGGAGCGATCAAAGAAAGATCTTAATGCTATCTACTTCTGCAATAACCCCACACATATTATTCGAGGACTCACGAGCCGTGATTTATCAAAAGCCTTTGATACTCTCAAGCACTCCACGCTGTTTGAGGACATAGAGCAGACAAGTCTCCGGCCAATATTGAAAAGTTGGATAATCAATTATATGAGGAACAGGAAATCCAAGCTACGTTGAGTAAAACAGAGAGTTATCAAAGGTAAGGTTATATCTCCGGGACTGTTTAACCTCTACATATCCTGTACTCCGCCCCCTCCATTGAGATCGCATTGAGATCGTAACGTATGCGAATAATTTCATGATTATCGGGTACCATCCCTGATAATATTTTTGAAAGACTGAACTCCTATTTGATCGATCTTACCACATTTTTTCCACGCTAGGAATATTCAGATATCGGCCACTTAATCTACGGTCACTCTGTTCATCACATGGACGGCGCAGATGAGAAGAGAGTTGAATGTCTTGGTCGATGGTAGCAGAATTCCCAACAGAAACTACCCCCCAAGTTCTAGGGGTCACAGTTATCTGCTACAAGCTCCTCAATTCCTTAGCCGCAGCGCTTGGGGTGCAGATAAAGAAAACTTGTTGACCACATTTTATACGATAGTTCGGTCTGTGTTAAGCTATGCTGCGCCAGTGAGGTCAAAGAATATAAGTACAACGCTATCGAAAAATATTCAAAATTGTCAGAACGTCCTGAGAACCTGTTGCAGTTCTCCTGTTGCATTCTCATATCTTCAGTGGACCATCTACATGAGGAGACAAAGATTCTTCCAGTACAGCAACACAATGTTACCGTGAGAGCCACCCTAACCACCATATGGTGGATATTACACACACCCCATTTCTCGAAGCTGACCCAGCAAAATGTTCGATGCCAAAGATGCTAATCAAGAATGGGTGCAATTGAAATGGAATGTCATTTTTTCAGCATCTTCACTCATTCTTTTTACAAGAGCGTGACCCCCAAAATATGCAATTCATTTTCAGATCCTAAGCATGTCATCTTCACCAACTCGATGGAATGGCATCTATACCAATCCTTTGGCATGGCATCTTAACCAATTCCCATGAATAGCATTTTTACTAATCGTTGGCATGTCATTTTCACCAACCTTTTGGCAAATGGAAAATGGAAAATGCTGTATTGAAATATGATTTTCATGTTTTTTATCAATTCAAAGGAATTTATGAAATAACTATATTTTAATTATTATCATAAAGTTTATATCCATAATTTCAGTTTGCTCTCGTTGTTGTAACAGTAGTTAATATGTTTGTATCCTCATTTTTTTTACTTAATCTGACTCTGGGTCTATCAGTCGTAAGAATGTGGCTATTTCGCTATTTCGATCGTTTGTAAGCACAAATCTGCATACTTAAGTTTCTTAGCTCGGGATGGTGCATCCGTCTGAATTCCTATAAGGCAAACCTCGATGACACCATGCAAAACATCTAACCTAACCTAAACCTACTCAACAGCAGTTGATATGTGGGTTACGTTTCCATCTTCAAACATGAAGTCAGTCAATCCTGGACATGAACCTCTGGAGTAAACAATACTTCATCACATTAACAATCCACTTCCATGTATGTAGGCTAATGGTATAGACGCCATCTACTTGGTTGATTATCCGAGACCAACACTTGGTTGATTATCCAAAAAGTTATGCAGTCTCGCCAATAACAAGAATCACATCACACTTTCCACTACACATCAACATCATCAGCACTCACACATCACCACATAGCAGCATCTAATATCATCTCATCCATAGTCCACATTGAATCTTCCCTTCAACACTATCCATCATCCATCCATAAAATCCACAACCGCACACTTTATCATCATCAACAGCCTTGTATCAACATATGCACCATTCAAAACATACATCATAACTCATGACTCCTGTACACCATCATCACCACACGTAACATCAAATAACAAATCCATAATAATAAACAACATATCACACTTCTACTTCACACCATCACCTACTATGTACACTTCACCATACAGCAGCATCTATAATCACTTCATCAAATACGACATATATATACTTCAATAGTCAGGATGATCACAATGGACCTCAAGGTCTCCGAGTGGAGTGGCTGCCAGCACGGCAGCTGCGCATCCTAAACCTATCCAAAAAGTTCGTCTGATCTCAGGTCATCAAAAGGTGGTCTTGAACGTAAGATCATGATAACAAAAGTTTTCATACCACGGCGGCGGGTTCTTCGATACCGGATTGACCACGAACGACACAACACCCGTGTTCCGGCCAGCTGCTGCCACCTAAGTGTACACATGTACACTTGTGGAAATGTATGGGCCTGATTTCACATACTGGTGCGGATAAGTTATACATTTTATGCGGGGTACACACGGTCTGTTTTGATTGTCGACTTTTTGGGAAATATCGATTACTGTCAAACTGTCCAGCAACATCAAAACATTTTGTGGTTGCCTGATGACAGTAAAAAATGAACGGATACAACGGCAAGCAACCAATTATTTGAGCAAAACTGACAGACAAAAGTGATCGTGTGTATCTCGCTTTAGTATATTTAAGAATCGATAAGTCCGACCAATCGATGAGCCGTTTCAACTTTTTCCATGTTGTATTTGTGCGGTGATTTTCGCCACCGACTGTATTACTTGAAGATGTAAACATGCGTTGTGCTTTGTGTATTTTGAACGGTATTGAATTGAAATTGATCGGTTTACAAATTAGACTTTTTATGTTTTAACGTTTTAAGTGCCAAGCTAATAAAAAACATATTTTGTGTTTGTTATTCGATTTTGAAACTTTGAACTGGATTTTAACTCAAAGCAAATGTATAGGCGAGATAAAATTGCGCGATTTGGAACACTGAATTGTACCTGTTAGTTTGTAAGATTTTTTAAGTATTTACATGTCTAACAAAAATAATTCTTAATTTAATTAATCGAGCTTTTTATGACCTAAGGAGATTACATTGAAAAATTGATATCTAGCGAAGTCCTACACACACACATCAACCCCTATGCGACGATCTTTTCTTTAGCTGGTTAGGCTAACATCATCAGGCGTATTAGATGTTGTTGTTGTTGTTGCTAGACAATTTTCGCCATTTGGAACTCCTATTTATACATCCAAGATTGCAATTTTGCATTTGTGAAGTTCAAATTGAAGCTTTTTATTTCCAAAGACGACTCATTTGTCCCCCTTCTATTCCAGAAATCAATTTTTTTTTTCTCAATGTTGCATTCATATTACGGTCGATGGCTTTTTTCCATCGTAGACTGTATATACAGTTAGTCAACTTAATTATTGCAAAACCAAAATTATTACAAAATTTTTAAATAAAACATCATTTTATTGGTAAATATCATTATTAATATTTTTGTTAACAATACAATTCTTATACATGTTTATTAATATAAAAAAATAAAAAGTAGCTAAATTTCACTAAACATTTTCTTAAAATTAACAAAAATAAGTACAACTCATTATTTGCACTGCCAACTAAAGAATTGAAAAATTCACAACTTTTCAGTCTTTCACGGTATTTTTCGAAAAGTTGGTTCTAATATTTCGTATGCCCACATTTGGCATCAAAAACAGCTTGTAAACGTATCTGAATTTAATAAATAAATTTCGGAATGTCATATTCCACGGGTATTTTTTAGCCATTCGTCTTTATTGCATTTTATTTAGCCCGACTTTTTCCTTCAGGTACACCTATGAATTTTCGATGGGGGTAATATCTAGATACTGGAACGGGATGTAAATGACTTTGGTACAGTTGTATGACAACCAAGTCCTACATAAATTAGATTTATGCTTAGGGTCGTTGTCTTGGTAGTACTTATATTGCAATTTGTTTGAATTTTCAGGCCCAACAGGCCCAAATTTCTTGACGCTTTTTTCTCTTTTTTTAAAACATCTAAATAATCCTCCTATGTCATTGTTTCTTCCAAAATCAGGATTTTACCACCGTCACTGCTTGGTATACAACCCCATACCATAACTGACAGTTTTCCAAACTTTACGGTATGTATTAAATTTTTGTTTTCCATGGCTTTCAAGGGTTTTCCCAATAATTTTTGAGGTCCATTGTGAGAGTACAACATAATTTTAGTCTCATCAGAAAATATAACGCCATCCCAATACTAAAGATGGCGTGAAAAGTTGTCTATAACAAGTCTGAATAGTTTATATATATTGTGATGGAAGGGCAATGACTCGTGATGAGTGATTGTTATTATGTAGCACTTTTCTAACTTTTCCATGTGACACACATACTCGAAAATCATTTTTAATTAGAAAAAGCAATTTTCTGGTGCTGCTTTGGGCTATTTCGTTAATTTCTTTAATCATTCTACAGTCAATTCGTGTGGTTACAATTTTGGACCTGCCATGTAACGCCCTCAGTTTGAGCCTGGCTTCTTTTTCGGTGCGGTATATGATGTTGTATACACTTCTCAGCTTGCGAGAGGTGATTTTATTTCGAATTTCCCATTATTATAATCGGAATAGACCAAAAGTAGCATATTTTCCGAACCCGTTTAACTGACTTTCTCTTTTTCTGAATATACCGTCTATGTTACACACACAAAAATTTATTTATGATCAAAAATTATGGATCTACATGTCCACATACCATAAAGGTCTTAAAAATCCTTAAATGCAAAAACATGTCCACATACCATAAAGGTCTTAAAAATCCTTAAATGCAAAAAATCGCGGGGAAACCCCACGATTTTATTGCACATTAATTCATTTTGCAATTATTTAGTTGACACCACAAAAACCAGGTACCCATCCTATTTGCCCGTTGTTTTTGTTATTTGCAACCGATTTCTGAAAGGCAAAAACTTAAAAATAATTCTTTTTGGGAGCATAAAGGAAGGGTATCATTTCGATACAATAACGAAAAATACAAACACATCGACTAGATATTGTACATTAAGTCTTTGAGTTTCTATTCAAGGGCCACCTTGTAATTCTGTGGGAATACTTTTCGCTATGTAATCATTTGTGTTTTATCTGCTTTAGTATGACTTCTTCATTTGCTGACATTGATACCACTGAGCAAATATTGCACGGCTAGGAATTTTGATTTTTTTTCTTGAACAGCATTACTAAAAACCCAGCTCTATCTAAAGCAGTGAAAAAAAATTAGATAAACCAAATACTTAAAAATTATGAATGTAAATCTTAATACCCTAAAGAAATTCGAAACTAATGAAAATAGGATTTGTATTGACAACTGACATCTGCAGATTGTACAAATTCCTCTGAAATTGCACACAGAAAAATTATGACGTGTGCCAAAAAAGGGAGTAACAGATGTGACTCATAAACGGTCACGTACATTAATATGTACGTATGAGTGTATACAACAAGCGTCACACTACACACCCAAATACACTCACTTACACGTGCATCTCGTCAGCAACAAAATACAAACTGCACACAAGACAAATAAGAATCAAAAAACACGAAAGACCGCATTCTTAAGCATCCCAAATTTCATATCGACCAAACAGATGCACCACACAGCAAAATATGCTGCTATCTGCAGGCCCGCCCGCCTGCCTGCTTGCAAACAGTCACATTAGTATCACTCACAAACAACAACTAACAGCAATAAAATGTAAAAGGCCTTGAAAGGAATTTCAAAAATGTCATCTAATAAAAACTGAAACAAAATAAAGTGGACAAAAAGAGAAGAATACAACAACAATTTGTTGATTTTATGAAAGAACAAGAAAAACATGTATTTGATCAATAAATTTTGTTGTTGGCCCGGCTAAGAGAAACTTTCCTGTTATGAAGACATAGTAGAACACGTTGCTGTATATTTTTAAGTGATGTTGGGTACATTTATATTTTGATTCATCCAAATATAACACTTTTTAATTGGAGTCGTTCTACTTTGAATATTTGAGATGAGAGTGAGTAATAAGTAGACTAAGGCTGACTTCCGTATTGTCAGTTGCTTTATAAATGACTGAAAATGTGCGAAGTATTATGTTTCTTAAAGCCGTTGCAATTTTTAACGCAGGTAAATAGCAAACATGTATCATTTTTTTTTTTTCTGATACATTTACTTGCATTTTCAAGGAACAATATATGAGTGTGCAACTGAAATATTTTGACGAAGTTTAAACAACACAAAGCAAATGACGATATGGAAGTCAGCCTAATTTCAAATAACAAGTTGCAGAATCTAGTACAGTTCATTTGATGAAGCAAGAAGTTTCGTATTATAAATAGAATTATGTGGAAATTGGTTTAGATTTAACTCAGCGTAAATTTGTGTACAGTAACAAATTGAAAACTTAAAATCCGTTAACCATCCGATAATGCTCGCAAGGACTGGTTTGATTTGATTGGCTCCAGTTTGGTTTGTCAGCTAATATTATTATTATTATGACATGTTTATAAATGATTTTCATATTACAAACTTAGTCTATTTACAAAGTTTCGCCATGTGTTTCTATTATTAGCTAAATATTGTAATTGATTTTGGTTAGTTTCTGACATGATTGTTCTTCTCCGTGTAGTTCTTGGTCTGCCTCTTTTGTCAGCTAATATATTGCGCCTAAAAGTATACACTTCTTTCTCAAAAAAATTATGTAGTTACATTAACATTAATTAATTACATTAACATTATTTAATCATCCTATAACTTTTCATAGCGGACTGAAATAACAGATCCGAAGTGTTTGGCTACTTTATTTACATTCTAGTTTCGGTTTGTCTGCTAGTATATTGCTCTAAAAGTATGCACTTTAATTCAACTTTCACAAACAGCAACTCTTGCGTTAAAGAATGTTCTGTACAATTTTGTCAGTCAGGTGTGGAACTGCCGAGGTACAGATGCTGAACATATACATATTTTTAGTAGTGGGAACATAAGTATTTGTATGAATTTTGTTTGCCTTATGGCTTAACCCCCAGTTTTTGTAACTTATTTTTGTTCGTTCGTCTATATTCGTAATAATTTAGGCATTCATAGCTCAGCCCCCAGATGACATACACATCTAATTTTTCGTATACCCGTTCCATATATCATTAAGGATTCCTCATTTAAAAATCAGCGCTCTACATTTGCGCTAAAGCGAGTAAATCGATCTACAAAATTTGACAATTCGTGTGAGAAGAATAAAAATGTTTACAAAAACTGGAAGTAAGTATTTTCGTAACTATAGTATTATTTCATATATACAGTTAGACAACAAATGTATTGTAAAGGTCAATCTTGTAAAAAATTGCATATTAATTGTTCGTTTATGGCAACAAATCATGTAAAAACCAGTAAGGAAAAGATCAAAGTCGGGCGGGGCCGACTATGAAATACCCTTCACCACTGTGAATATGTAAAATATATATGGGAGCTAAATCCAAATCAGAACAGTTTTTGATATAATTTTTCACATTTATGTGTAGACCAAATTCCGTCACAAATTCCAAATTTCATTGAAATCGGACAAATATAGCGTGTTTCGTGCATCAAATACCTCAAGTCTGCCTAAAATATATATTAGAGCTATATCCAAATGTGAACCGATTTCGATATATAATTTGGCACACTTATTTCTAGGTCAAATCCCGGCAAACATTCCAAATTTTATTGAAATCGTACATATATAGCGCGTTTCGTGCATCAAATATCTAAAATCGGCCGAGAATATATAATTTGGCACACTTATTTCTATATAATTTGGCACACTTATTTCGAGACTAAATTCCGTCGCACATTCCAAATTTAATTGAAATCGGTCATATATAGCGTGTTTCGTGCACCAAATACCTTAAATCGGGCGAAAATATATATGGGGGATATTATATCCAAATCTGAACCGATTACACTGTGCAACAAGGTTTCTGTGCGGTGGAAAATTCCTTTTGGAGATGAAAGCCCTTAGTGAGTATATTAAGAACCCAAAAGGAAATTTTCCCCATAGGTCAAGTTTCTGAGATATCGCGCGATGCATTTTTTGAATTTTCGCCTATGATGTTTGGGAAAATAGCTCTATATCTCTGTTTGCCGTTATTGTAGCTTCATTTTGAGATTACATGTCTTCAGTCAAATCGAATGGCGAATCTTTTTGTAGAACATTTCATTCTTCTAACTCAATTCCTTTCATGTCCTTTTCGTCCTTTCTTTCTTTAACCGTAGTAAAAGTACCACAAGATGAGATTTTACAGCATCCAAATATTCCACAAAAATGTTGCTCAGAGAATTTTAGGTATGGTTCTCATTGACAACTAATCGATGTTGTCACGTTTTCATTATCTTTTTTGACATTTACCCGGTTTTTGTTCAGAAAAAAACCTATGTTTTGTTTTTCTGTATATTCGTTATTTGTTATGTATTGGTAGGTAGACATACCCATTGGTTATCGCTTATATTGACATCTGGGATGTATCTGAAATATTTACCATATATAGCTCCCGATATGCTGAACACGTTAATGACAAATTTTCTTCGAAAATAGATCCGGTTATCTAATATTTTGAACCGGATATAGCGATATAAAACCCGGATTTTGTACCGATTTTATGTAACCGATTAAGCTTATATGCATACCATTAGAAAGCTAATAAAATTGCCAATCAGGGAAAATAAATCTTTTGACAGCATCTTACCTGTGTTCGGTGCTAAAACAAAAAACACGTATTCTTGAACCGTTTTTTAAGGAAATATATCACAGCGCGTAAATATGAAGATAAAAGCTTGGTGGGTGAAATATTCTTTTTGCCGATGAAAGTCGATGAAGTTAATATTATGAACCCGGAAGGACAGTTATGTCATAGGTCAAACTTTTGAGTTATAGCGAAATGGAATTTATGTTACGGGTTTATTGTCGTGCTCTTAAAGCTCATAAAGAATGTATGCATCACGCCATAACTCAGAAGTTTGACCTATGACATAATGCTGTAATATTTGGATGCTGTAAAATCTCATCTTGTGGTACTTTTACTACGGTTCAAGAAAGAAAGGACGAAAAGGACATGAAAGGAATTGAGTTAGAAGAATGAAATGTTCTACAAAAAGATTCGCCATTCGATTTGACTGAAGACATGTAATCTCAAAATGAAGCTACAATAACGGCAAACAGAGATATAGAGCTATTTTCCCAAACATCATAGGCGAAAATTCAAAAAATGCATCGCGCGATATCTCAGAAACTTGACCTATGGGGAAAATTTCCTTTTGGGTTCTTAATATACTCACTAAGGGCTTTCATCTCCAAAAGGAATTTTCCACCGCACAGACCTTGAGTTCCAATTTGTGGCACAGTGTTAGTAGCGTTCGTCCTTTGGACAAAAAAACTATGTTCCCCAATTTTCATGCGAACCGGACAATAAATGCGACCTGTACTTTGTTTACAAAAATACATGGACAGACGGACATGCGTAAATCGACTCAGAGTGTGATTCTATGTATATCCCTAAAAGGAACTAGGGGTCTATCTCGTTTCCTTTTGCATGTTACAAACTAATGCACAAAGACATAATACCCCTTACCAAAAGGTGGTGTAGGGTATAACTATACGGTTTTTTGTGCAAATCTCTTGCTATTGGTCCCCAAAACAATATTCCGTCAAAATATGCAAAGTTTATTTGCGATTTATAAAAATACGGTCAAAAATAAGAATTAACTACTGGTTGGAGGTGACAATAAATGTATTGCAAAAATTACCAAATCTACGGTTTTTTGGAGAATTACCAAAGTTATGTTCGTTAATGAGTTGTCTATCCACTTTGGACATTCATTGGAGTATTAATGAGCTTAGTTAAACCAAAATTTTAGGTTCGGCATGATACATTCTAAGGGTACTGGTTCCCCAATTTTTATTAAATCTTGATCTTTCGTTGGAGGATTTTTTCGAGTTTTTTTCTTAAACTGGACCCAAAAAATTTATAAGGGTTGATATCAGGATTTTGGCCCGAGGTATTTATCAGTTTAGTTTTGTTATATTACATCAGCAACTTACACAAATCAGATTAATATGTCATGTTCTGGCCTTTGGAATGGCGTTTTACCGACTTTCAGAATAACGACTATTAAATATTTCCTAATGATGTCAGTGGGGATGTCTTCTCAATCATTATTATGTCCGTGAACCCGATTTTGAATACTTTTTTGCTTGGTAAAAATATAGTACCCGGTTTTTCTAGAAGGAGTATAATTTCCATATTTGATGGGTTTTATTATATTTGGCTTACTTTTTGGGATTTATTATGATAGCAGAGTATAATATCTATCCATTTAGTAAAAATGAAGTGATTCCAATAATGTTGAGAGAGGAAATAGAGCTCTGTTGTAGGTCGTTCAAAATAATACACTGAGGGACTATTTTTCGCTATAGTGTCCAGAGGTATTTCGATGTTTTCAAAGCCAAAATCTGACTGTTTTGCATTGGTCCATTATCCGACAATACATATTGAGCCAAATATTCATTCTTTGCATAATTGTTTGTGGCCGATTCGTCATTGTTTATTGTTAACATAACCTCATGCGTTTTTTTACCTGTCTGAAGACCCTGCACTACGACTTTTATTTTCACTTAACTTTATCACATTCAATACTGTTAGTCCATTATTAGCCGCAAAACTCATTAAACAACAAACATTTTCAAAAATGTTTAGTTTTATAGTACTGCTTTTCCCTATGCAATACATTTATTGTCACCTCAAAGTAGTAGGTAATTCTTATTTTAGTCCGTATTTGTTATAAATTGGAAATAAACTTTGTATATTTCGACGGACTATTGTTTTGAGGACCAACAGTTTTTAGTTTATAGTTTTACAGTTTATAAGTGTTGATTTTATTCGACCTTTTTCATTTATGTTAGAAATAAAACTTTTTGAGCTTTAGGTCAATATGGATTTTTATTTATTTTATTTTTCCAATATTTCGCAATTGTATAAATTGCATCCTCAGGGAATATGTAAAAATTCTAAAGTCAAGTAAACTTAAGTTTTATTTCTAACGTTTTACAGTTTATAGTTTTTACATAATTTGTTGCCATAAGCGAACAATTAATATGAATTTTTTTACAATTTTGGTCTTTGCAATACATTTGTTGTCAAACTGCATACAGTTTCATATAACATACATATATGTAATATATTGTAATTCATTTTAATTGGCCCGATGGCTTAGAATTATTGTAAAGTTGATTAATAAATAAAATAAAAAATAAACATTAGTCCGCTTTTGGAAGGTCAGATTAGTCCAGAGGGTTATTTGGGGGATTTTAATGCTCATCATGAGTTGAGGTATTCGTTCATCGGAAACGACCAGAGGAGTATAGTGTGGGCTGAGCAGATTGATAGCACTACGTTTTGAACGGTCGATGTGGACGTCCCTACCAGAATTAGCGGAGAGTGTCACAGTTCGCCAAACATAACCATCGTGGCTGACAAATGACTACAACTGGCAACGCGTCGTTTCTCTTGGATCAGACCATTTTCCCATAATTGTCTCCATCAGCAGACCGTCCAATGTAATCACCTCTGAACGCACTTCATCAGTCATGGGAAAGCTAATTGGTCGAGTTGCAGAGAGTTCACTTATCACCGTTTTCGAAATCTGCCCAAAACTGCTGCTTTCGGGTAGCAGGAAGGACGTTGCAAGACATCATCACTGCTGCAGCCGCTCGCCATGTACCTGCTGGTCGAATACCCGAAGTGAGACCAAACATCCCAGCAGAGACGAAGGGATTAGCAGCTATTGAATTGCCGATCATCAGCATGGGTTCCGTAAGCAGCACGACAACCGCGCTGCACACTATCTCCACACATATTTGTCGAGGACTCAACCAGAGCAAGCCGTGTGATAGAGCCTTAGATACTGTCAAGCACTCCACACTGTTTGAGAACATAAAGCAGACAAACCTCCGGCCAAGTCTGAAACGTTGGATAATCAATTATTTGTGTAAACGCCATTCGTAAGTGGAATTCAGGAACAAGAAGTCCAAGAACCGTAGAGTGAAACAGGGGTGATATCACGGAACTGTTTAACCTCTGCCTCACTGTATTCCACCCCTCCAGACGGCATCGAGATCGTAACATATGCGAAAGATTGCACGATCCTGGCGTCAGGTACCCTGATGACATCTGTGAAAGACTGAACTCCCTTATAACCGATCTTACCACCTTCTTCCACGCGAGGAATATGCGGCCACTCTGTTCACCACCTGGACGGCGCAGGTGAGAAGAGAGTTGAATGTCGTGGTCGACGGCAGAAGTCCGACCACAAACTGCCCCTAAAATTCCAGAGGTCACATTTGACACTACCTTCACGTCGTCAGCACATGCCACAGCTATCTGCGACAAACTGAAATGTAGGAACAAGTTCCTCAAGTCCCTAGCCGGCAGAACTTTTGGTGCAGATAAAGAAACCTTGTTGACCACGTATAAAGCAAAAGGTCAGTCTGTGGCAAGCTATGGGGAGCCAGTTTGGTCCGCGAATATAAGTGTTAAGCGATGGAAAAATGTTGAAACATGTCAGAATGCCGCCCTGAGAACTGTAACAGGGTGCCTCCACATATCTTTGGTGGATGTCATCTACATAAGGAGACAAAGATTCTTCCAATACACCAACACAATGGCATGCTTTCGTTGCAGTACTTGCTAGGGTGTTACCGTGAGAGCCATCAAAATCACCCTCTGTGTCGCTGTCCAATGCTTACGAGCAAAAGACTACGAATCACGGATGTCTTTCTCAGCCTTCTGTGAAACCGAACCAAAAAGTCTTCTTCTTGCTAATGGCCTGAAATGGCTGCAACGAGAAGAATTTGCAGTACCACACTAAACAATTAATCTCTATTTTTCAATTCTATTCCCCTAAATATTTCTCCTTCCCCCACAATATCGCTTTCTAATTCTCTCCTTTCAGAATTTTCTCCGTAATAAATTTGTTAAAACATGTGATCCAGAATCAAACATCCGCTTTGCCGTTTTACTCTGTCAATTTAGCGGTTGGTCAGACAGGGAAATAACCAGAGATTGATCTAATTTTAAGATAAATCTGCTTTGTATTACGAACTGTGAAATTGCTCTATTGGTTAGTTAACATAACATTAAATCTAATACTATAAATTGTATGAGGATTGACATGACATCTCCTTTCAATTCTGTCACCCTATTCATAATCCTTTCCCCCTAATTCTAATACAAACATAATTTTACCATTTAAATTATTTATCCCAATAGGTTGAAAGTTATCATCATCATATTTACAAAAGTACAAAAACACAATCATAGTACATACTTATATTCCAATTCAGTTTTTTAAATACAGTTAGTCAACTTAATTATTGCAAAACCAAAATTATTACAAAATTTTAAATAAAACATCATTTTATTGGTATAAATAAATATCATTATTAATATTTTTGTTAACAGTTTAATTATTACACATGTTTATTAATAAAATGAAATAAGAAATTGAAATAAAAATTGTCTTAAAATTAACAAAAAGAGCAACAACTACTCATTATTTGCAATGTCAACTAAAGATTTAAAAAATTTCGGAATGTCATAGTCCACTGGTATTTTTTTGCAATTCTTCTTTAATGGATTTTATTTAGTCCCTCCTGTTAGTGGGCGACCTATTCACGAATTTTTTCTTCAGGTGTTACCATGAATTGTCGATGGGGTTAATACCTAGACTTTGGACTGGGGTATCAATGACTTTGGTGCAGTTGTATAACAACTAAGTCCTACATAAATAAGATTTATGCTTAGGGTCGTTGTCTTGGTACTACTTATATTGCAATTTGTTTGAATTTTCAGGGTCGGCAGGCCCAAATTTCTTGACGCTGTAGGTAAAATCCTTTTTTAAAACATATAAATAAACCTCCTCTATCCCTATCCAAAATCTGAATCTGGACGTTACCAACGTCACTGCTTGGTATACAACCCCATACCATAACTGACAGTTTTCCAAACTTTACGGTATGTATTATTGTTTTCCATGGCTGTAAGGGGGTTTCGAAATACTTCTTGAATCCCATCGTTATAGTACAACATAATTTTAGTCTCATCAGAAAATATAACGTCATCCCAATACTAAAGATGGCGTGAAAAGTTGTCTGTAACAAGTCTGAATAGTTTCTATATATTGTGCTGGGAGGAGAAGTCACTCGTGATGAAGGCTTGTTATTATGTAGCACTTTTTTGACTTTTACATGTGACACACATACTCCAAAATCTTTTTTAATTAAACAAACCAAGTTTTCTGCTGCTGCTTTGAGGTCTTTCGTTAATTTCTTTAATCATTCTCCTGTCAATTCATGGGGTTACTATTTTTGGACTGTCATGTAACCTTTTTAGTTTGATCATGCCTCCTCAGTGCGATATATGATGTTGTATACAGTTCTCAGCTTATAAAAGTTGATTTTAGCGATTTCTCTGGCGGATTTACCATTATTATAATTGGAATATTTATCCATTTTGCAATTATTTAGTTGACACCACAAAACCCAGGTACCTATCCTTTTTGCCCGTTGTTTTTGTAATTTCCGACCGATTTCTACATTTATTGGCATGATGTTGTCATAAACAGGTAAATCAACAGATATGTACAAAAAACCCAACATTATTGCAAGAATTTCTTGCAGTAATTCCTAATCAAAAATCGAATTTTTTAAAAATGCATCGGTTGCAATAATTTAGTTGACTAACTGTATGTATGAATGGAGCATATCAAAACAAAATTAAAATGAAAACATAAACATGTTTTTGTGTGAAATCAAAAAACAAAAACATTCGAAAAAAAAACTGTTAACACAAAGAACAGGTGAAGCGTAGAATGAAAATTAGGTTAAATTATGATTATACAAATGATGTTAATCAACGTATTTGGAGATTTTTGTTTGGAATCTCCGAATGTGGGAATTCATTCGGCTCTGTTTAAAGTCTCAACAATGTTTTTTCTTCTTCATCATCTTCAATCATTTTATATTAAGGAATTTAGCTTCAAATACATACGTACATCAACTACTAAAAAGCAGCAACCTATCGAACCAAGTATACAACAGTAAACGAACAAAATCAGTGAATAAAAAAACAAGTTTCTTTAAGCATCACAACAAAAACTACAAATACTCTGCCAAAATGACAGCATATCATTATAAAATTCCATTGTAACTGTGGGAGAAGGAGGAGAGTAGATAAAGGAAGGGACGTCATGTGGAGGGAGTTGTAGATGACTATGATGATGATGGCCTGTCACTAAATCCATTAAAAATGTTCGGTATGATCATATTCACACAGTTGGGTATAAGAAAATAGCAGCATATTGTATTCATACTACTATTTTAAGACATCGGGCAATGGGTCTGACAAAGGTACGTTGTGGGAAACTCGCTTGGTAATTTGTACATAATAATCGATCCGTTGAAGACACAAAACTATTAAAATATAGGCCCCTGGCACTTCTTCAAAGTGACAACTAACAGAGCAATCAAACAACATTACCAGGTAATGCTTAAATACTTCAGCCCGACCAGCAGCAAAATTATATTTAACTAATATCCTGTTACTATCCTTAGACTATGCAGTGATCCCAAAGTTTTGTTAAAGGACAACTTATTGTACAGTGATGGTCGAGGGTTCGAAATCCGGCATGACAAGATCATTGTGGTTAAACAAACCCTCACGTGATCCTGGATATCCAACGTCTGGACTTATTGGTTCTGTTACATGCATCTAGGATTACATTAATATTTCGAGTGTCTAGATCCTGCTTTTTTTATACAATAGACATGCAGATATACAGATGGAGAAAAAGATAAAAATCTACCTACCTGGAAGGCAAGTTCGAGAACATGAAATCAAACACACAGAAGGTTGAACCACAGAAGGTTTCTGTGTTGTTCTTTGGTTTCCTGGACAAAACATCATAACTAGGAGCAATAATAGTAATTCATTGTAGGTTGCGACCGCCTGAAAAACGAGGTGGTGGCTTATGTTAACGATGTTGTAGCTTTCTGTGCAGGGTGCTTTTGTACAGACATCATGCTGGTCCTTTCTGTATATAGACCCTTAATGAAAGAATGGATGCTCCTATAGAATCCTTTCTGAAAGATGGGTGCTTCTGTAGACCCTTTCTGAAAGAAAAGGGGATTCGAAAGGCCCTTTCTGAAAGAAAAGGTGCTTCTATAGACCATTCCTGAAAGAAAATGTGTTTCTATTGACTCTTTCTGAAAGAAAATGTGCTTCTAGTGACTCTTTCTGAAAGAAACGGTGCTTCTTCAGACTCTTTCTGTAAGAAAAGGTGCTTCTATTGACTCTTTCTGAAAGAAAAATGCTTCTATAGACCCTCAATGAAAGAAAGGGTGCTTCTATAGACCCTTCCTGACAGAAAGGGTGCTCCTATAGACTCTTCCTGAAAGAAAGGATGCTTTTATAGACCCATTCTGAAAGACCTTTTTTAAAGAAAAGGTGCTTCTATAGACCCTTTCTGAAAGAAAGGGTCCTTCTATTGACCTTTTCCGAAAGAAAAGCTGCTTCTAAGAAGCCTTTCTGAAAGATAAAATTCTACTATAAACCTTTCTGAAAAAAATGCTTTTATAGACCCCTTCTGAAATAAAAGGTGCTTCTATTGACTCTTTCTAAAAGAAAGAATGCTTCTATAGAAACTTTTTGAAAGAAAGAGGGCTTCTATAGGCCCTTTCTGAAAAAAATGGAGCTTCTATAGATCCTTTCTGAAAGGGTGCTGTTATAGACGATTTCTGAAAGAAAAGGTGATTCTATGGACATTTTCTGAAAGAAAGAGTGTTACTATAGACCCTCTCTGAAATAATGTGAGCTTCTATGGTTCATTTCTGAAAGAGAGTGAGCTTCTAAAGACCATTTCTGAAAGAAAGTGAGCTTCTATAGACCATTTCTGAAAGAAAGTGTGCTTCTATAGACCATTTCTGAAAAAAAGTGAGCTTCCAGAGCCCATTTCTGAAAGTAATGGACGCTTTCTGAAAGAAAGGGTGCTTCTATGGACACTTTTTGGAAGAAAGGGTGCTTCTATAGACACCTTCTGAAAGAGAGAGTGCTTCTATGCACACTTTCTGAAAGAAATGGTTCTTCTATGGACACTTTTTAAAAGAAGGGTTCTTCTATGGACACTTTCTGAAAGAAATGGTGCTTCTATGGACGCTTTCTGAAAGAAAGGGCTCTTCAATGGACACTTTCTGAAAGAAAGGGTAATGTAAAGTAATGGACGCTTTCTGAAAGAAAGGGTGCTTCTACACTTTTTGGAAGAAAGGGTGCTCTATAGACACGTTCTGAAAGAAATAGTGCTTCTATGCACACTTTCTGAAAGAAATGGTTCTTCTATGGACACTTTCTGAAAGAAATGGTTCTTCTATGGACACTTTCTGAAAGAAAGGGTGCTTCTGTTGGCCGTTTCTGAAAGAATAAGTGCTCCTATAGACCTATTCTGATAGAAAGAGTTCTTTTATAGACCCTTCGGACAGAAATGGTGTTTCTATAGACGCTTTTTTGAAAGAAACCGTGCTTCTACAGACCTTTTTTGAAAGAGGAAACACGTATTATACACCAGAAATAGTAAACTTCCCAAATTTCTTTTACCAGACTTGGTTGGAGTTGCAAATGTGCTACAGAGCTTTGCTCCCGCAAGAACATCATTGACAAAAGTTGGGGGCTCGATCGAAGACCTTTATATTGCAAACTTCATAAGGTTTACTTAAATATATTTAAGGATGCTTTAATCCTGATTCGGTTCAATTCCAAGAGAATTGGACTGATTTCAGGCTTTGTTAGTCAGGAGCATTTTGGATGAGCAGGGTGACGTAATCATATGATTTGCTTACAGAAGACGGACCATAGGTTACAGATGCAGAACATCCATGTTAATATGGCCTGCGATCTCTCAACGTAAAACACGCTCCCTATTCTCACTCGATAAGATAGTAGAAATGAAAATCATTGTTGAGATATGTTTTCTTTCCGCAACACAAATTATATATCGTTGTAATCGGGGTCCCAAAGGCTGTAGATATGGCAAGATGATCAAGGCAATCAGACCTTAAAACTGACTTAAGCTTATTTCTGTGTTACACCATAAGTTGTTACGAGAGGGTGCCCATATAACTCCGAAGAATTTGGTCTTGAAATTTGACAAAGAAATTGCATTTAAGACTGGTGGCATATATTACTGCCACCAATTTCGGAATAAGTTTCCTCAAACTGCCCATAAATGCAATTTCAATTTCCTTATTTGCTGCAAATAACCGACTGCTTGTATTTTGTTCTCTTATGCACCAAACAACAAAGGCGGGCTTGTATGTGATTCAGCTGACGACTTTTAGATGGAATTTTATTAAATTCCAAACATTCCAAGCTCTCAGGCACACATACAGCGATACAACAATCACGGCTATTAGTATTCTTCATTCAATCTACAAATAATTAAATGACATCAACAATAAAAGATTCAAACATGATAAAATTGCGATACGTTTTTACCAGAAAAAACACAGAATTGGGTTTGAGTAAATAAAGGCCGGTCGCAGGTCACTGTTCTTGACACAACCCTTGTAAAGTTCCAGAATTTGTGGATGCCAATTTTTTCTTGTCACTTTCAATGAGCAAAATCAAACAAAACGTACCACCATCCAACCACCCAAAAACAGTGCCTGTGTTTTCTCCCGATTCTTCTTCTTATTCTTCTTCATTGTCATTTATTCCCCTTCCTTTTCAAATCAAACAAAACGTTTTTTGCTGTTCTCTTTTTGCATCATATTCCACATTTCAAATCGTTGTGTGGCAGGGATGGAAAATTAAAAATCCGAAAAAGTACTAAAATGGTACTTTTTCATTGAAAAGGTACTTTTTATTTTTTTTTGAGAAAAAATTTAAAAAAAGAAATTACTCAGCAAAAAACAACAACAAAGGCTTATATGTAACATGAAATCTGAAGAATGTTGCAAAATCGTATATATTTTATACCTTACTAGAGGGTATAATTAACTTTGTTTCCGTTTGTAACACATCAAAATATTCGTCGGAGACTCTACCGGTTCCGGACGATTTTCAACATTGGAAGGTTTGACCCATATTACCATACCAAAATTGTTGAATTTTGGTATCTAGTCTTCGATGAGGTTACAAAACTCACTCCCAGAAATTTGACAGAGCAGGTCCACGTTCTGATATAGCCCCTACAAAACGGTACCATCCGATTTTCGACATTTTAAAAGTACAGGCTCATTATCCCATCGAAATTACTGAAATTAGGTATTTTGTACTCGATATGGGTAGATGCCTGTTTTAATATAATAGCCGACTTTAGTTTTGATCGCTGTCGTAAATAATTCGTAACAGATATCTTGGTGGCCGATTGATTTGATTTACGTCAGTAATCAAAGCAATAGTCGGACTATCGATAGTTTGCCACAACTTATGTAGCCCATAGAATAGGTATTTCAACTTCTCAGATTGGAAGGTACTACGATCCCGATCGAATGACCAGCATACTTTAGTGACTGTAACTTGGTATTTCGGTTTCTAAATGGGTGGAAGAGCTCAACGAAGAAAATGATCAATAAAGGTTCATATTTTGGTATATTCCCAATATGAAGGTACATATATAACAATTTTAATTTGAATTTTGTTTTTTTAGTTTCACATAAAATTTTTCAACCTGTTGGACTAGAGTATGTGAAATGGTACTGAATTGGCCGCGGGGGTACTTTGGTACTTTTTATAGTGAAATGGTACTGAAAAAAGTACTATTGTACTGAATTTTCCATCCCTGTTGTGTGGAAACGCCACTCGTTACTTTTGTTTGTGGTACTCGCTACTTTGTTTTTCTTTTTACTTTAGCAATTTCCAATAAAAGCGCGCCGACCAGCCATCCAACAACGAACGACAAAAAGAAAAAACAGTGTGTATGAGAATGGAGTGTGAATAGGAAAACAAGTACATATAGCAGCAGCGCAAAAAAAAACGATGTGGAGAGAAGAAACGGTAGCTGCAGCACACACGTACAATAACCTTGTACTTATAACACACAAAATAGCAAACACTCAAAATAGGGAGAACACCAAAAATGCACAAAATTTCCAATACATGTTTCCGCTAAATGCATTCACAATTTGTTAAAGCATTCTATTTTTCATTTCGCCTTGAAAATTTCTAAAAAATATTGCATCATTTCATTCTAAGCCACCTTTCTGACAACGAATAACATTTTCCTTTTTCAATTAGGGTACGCGAATCACTGGTATCAGGTGAAAATATTCCTCGTCTTGTATATCTTGTACACACACACTATACAATGTTAAACATCAGTACCAGAATGGCATCAACTTTTGAGTAACTTATTTTCGTTTGTTCTTTTCCTAATTTTTGCACATTTAACCTTTTCGATTTTATGATATTCAGTTTTGCCTCTTTGTATTTGTTAATTTTGTCCATTGTTTTATTGAATAATTACCTTTTAAACACAAAAAAATAATAAATTTATACGCGACCGATGTATAAATCGCGATTCCGATTGCATAGTCGAGCAAATTATAACGAATGAAGAGAAAAATCCATTTATTTTGGCCAATAAGAAAAATCACCAACAACGAGTAACGACACCGAGATGCCAGACTACTAAATTTCGGTACTACTGCTGTGGTGTGGCAATATTGGTCAGAGTTGTATTTTTAACGCACAAAAAACAAGCTGACTTTAGGGCCAAACCTCTTTATTTCAAATTGAAATACATGTATTTTGTTTTTGTATTTTTGAAAATGTGTAATAGGGATACGCAGTGAAATGCTATAATCGGTTTTTCGATTATTCGGTTTTCGTGAAAAACTTAAAACTCGATTTTCGGTTAGTCGATTATTTGAGAGTGTCCTAAAAGTCGACTTTCGATTAATCGTTAACCGCCGAAAACCGATTATAATCGAATATAATCGACCATTTTCGTTGATGTGATCAGTGATGGTTATTGGTCTGTTCCAATACTACACATTTCTACACATTTTTACTCCGATAACCGATTTTTCCTTTATGTTATCGAAAAAAATAGTAAAAATGTGTAGAAATGTGCAGTACTGGAACATACCATATATGTATACAAAAAAGTACCGTTGATTACGCGGTTTTAGCACACCCAATAGTCAACTGCGACTAATAGTCGATCACGACTAATAGTCGACTACGAATAATGAAAGACTACGACTGATGGTTGACTACGAATAATAGTTCACTCCGTCTTCTGAAAGTCGATTAAGAATAATCGATTATACAGTTTTCGCACAGTCAATAGTCGACTACGATTTTTAGCAATTTTACGGCTAATAATCGATTAATCGATTAACCGAAATCGATTTTACGTATCCCTAATGTGTAAGTGATGCCAAAATTGTTCTTGAAGTTTTCATGTGGTTGTTGTAACCCAACTCTCAACGGACCGTATGAGCCGGGGCCATTACAAATGCAAACTTTACATATTTGAAATTTTTGGTCTGTTCTAGATCTGCAAGAATCTACTAATTTTTACTATTTTTTCGATAACAAAAAGGAAAAATTGTTAACGTTGTAAAAATTAGTAGCTTCTTGCAGGTTCTGGAACAGAGCACTTTACTATAAAGGCCTCGTCACATAAGAGGATTTCTGGCCGACCTTCTATAGGCCTTGGTAACAGCCAAGGCATATAGAAAGTCGGCCATTCAGAGTTCTGTTAACAACTTTTGACAACAAACATAATAGATTTTATATTATTGGGATTTGAGTTTCTTTGTATTTTAAATCACAATAATGTTTTTGACAACAAACATAACAATCAGGTGGGTTTAGTGTCCAAGTCCAGTCCAGTCCCAGCTGACTGAACTGGGTTGTAGTGTTAGTGTCAAATTCCATACGACATTTTATGTATTTATTTCTATGTTCGATGTCTATTAGGGATATATATTTTTGAATAACAAATTTATTCATAAAAAAAACTATAAAGACGGCTTCTTATCATTGACATGTAACCTCCTCCAGGTACGAACGACATGCCGCACACTAAAACACCGCTTATAGAGGCGGTACAATATTTGTTAATATGTTTAAACTAGAAAAGAATAATGCCTAATAAACATGTGCTTTTTTGTTTTCAAAAGCAAACGATTGAAACAGCTTCTCTTTTTTCAATGAATTACCAGCGACCCGAAACATTTTTGCAAGTATTCTACTTTCTGCGAGAAATTGTGCATTTAGTGGAATGATATGGAAACATTCAAATTGAAAATCGAACGAGTTTTCATTCATGTTTTTCAAAATATTCAATCAAATGTGAAAAATTATTAGTTTTTTAAATTCCAATAATTTATAGACATTTCCTTGTATGGTTGAGTTGTATTTGTTGTAGTATTTACTTTACCTTATATTTGTTCTACGATGATAAAAAGTATTTCGCACGAATATCCCCGATGATAAAACGGGAAGACTTCCCTCAGATAATATGACACCACATATAGGGGCGTTTCTTCAGAACAATTTCGTGAGTGATTTTAGCTAAAGCGAAGTTGGCGCTCAAGATGGACTAAACAATAATATACCCAATATCGATCTTCACACTGCGATCTTGCATATTTATAGCCCATTTAGATATGACATCATTATCCGGATTTAGCACATTATCAGGTTTTATTTGCTAAATCCAGCCAAAATCTACCAGATTTCCCATACAAAAATAAATCCTCGTATTGGGTGGATTTGTTTTAAATCTGGCATAAATCCTCGTATACAACTCTGTTTTCTGCAACATGTTGCTAGAAAATACAAAAAGTTTCAAGCTTCCACAAAAAACAAGGTAGATGCATTGAATTGTTACAACAAAAATAATTTAAACTGTCAAAATTTGTATACAAGGCGGAAAAAATAAATTTGTTTTGATGTACAAAGTTGATTTAAATCAACCAAGACTAATATTTACGATGTATAAACGATAAAATAATTAGTTTATTTATTTTAGATTGGAAAACTGCGATAAAATAATTCTTTATTTGCTCTTTAGTTAGCATTAGTAATATAATGTGCTAACATTTTCAGTAGTAAACAATAAATTTGTAATTTCCCGTACGTTTTTTGAGACGAATTGAATTTACAAAAAATTCTTTTGAAGTTTCAAATTCGATCAGATGGGCTGATGCGTCTACCTTGGTAATTGTGCTATGAACAAAAATCAGCTGACTGCCATTTAAATCCTCCAAAATGTATATCTAAATGCAATGAGATTTGTACTGGATTTATTAAATCCAGTCGAGGATTTATGGCTAGTCTAATACCCCGGTTATACCCCGGTTACACTATTGAAGGTTAACCCACTGGGTTTAATAGATCCAGTGGGTTAATCTTTGCTGGTTACACTTAGCTTTTCGAGGATATAAACTGTCAGCTGATGTTTGTTTACGTATACATACAAAATAAATAATAAAGTCGTGTTTTACACTTTTAAAATTTTTCGTATGAGATATCGTCCACTCTTTGCTCATATTGGTATATTTTACACACAGGGATACATTTTTGTATCATGGTATCAAGCGTACTTTTTGTTAAAAAAGTGTCTAATGTAAAAAAATAAATAATTTTATGATTTTGAAATAACTTTAGATTTATTAACTCCATAAAATCTCATGCGACCAATCGTAAACGTGTAAAACACGACTAACTCTGTTGCAAAAACAGTTGCAACTTTTGGTACTTTTTGAGTAGAGTTGGAATTTTTTGCACAAATACCGAATACAACACTGTATTTTTGGTGGATTTGTGCAAGATTTAAAATAAACCCAGCCATGAGAGGATTTAATTTTTGTATGGCAAATCTGGTCAGATTTGACCAGATTAAGCAATAAATCCTCATGAAGTGGGTTAACCCGGCAAAAAGCTGTAGTGTAACCGTGCTATTACACTATTGAAGGTTAACCCACTGGGTTTAATAGATCCAGTGGGTTAATCTTTGCTGGTTACACTTAGCTTTTCGAGGATATAAACTGTCAGCTAATGTTTGTTTACATATACATACATACAAAATAACTAATAAAGTCGTGTGTTACACTTTTACAATTTCTCGAATGAGATATCGTCCCCTCTTTGCTCATATTGGTATATTTTACACACAGGGATACATTTTTGTATCATGGTATCAATCGTACTTCTTGTTAAAAAAGTGTGTAATGAAAAAAAAATAATTTTATGATTTCCAAATAACGTTGTTGGCGTTTTTGCACAAATACCGAATACAACAAAGATGTATTTCCAAATAACTTTAGATTTATTAACTCCATAAAATCTCATACGACCAATCGTAAACGTGTAAAACACGACAAACTCTGTTGCCAAAACAGTTGAACTTTTGGTACTTTTTGAGAAGAGTTGGATTTTTTTGCACAAATACCGAATACAACACTGTATTTTTGGTGGATTTGTGCCGGATTTAAAATAAACCCAGCCATCAGAGGATTTAATTTTTGTACGGCAAATCTGGTCAGATTTGAGCAGATTAAGCTAAAAAATCCTCATGAATTGGGTTAACCCGTCAAAAAGCTGTAGTGTAACCGTGCTATAAAATCACGAAATAAGATGATTTCATTTTTGTATGCGAAATCATGATAAATTTTGCTTGATTCCGCACGAAATCACGAAACGCCTTCGAAATTACGAAACGACGCCGAATGTAAACCAAGCATAAGCCGTTGAAACTTTGTTGCTTAGGCGGCCATCAGACCATCTGCTTTTTCACATGTATGTTGTCACTTTGGTTATACTAATATACAGAACAGCTGAGGTCATACATGTGAAAAAGCAGATGGTCTGATGGCGGCCTTATTCTCTTTTCTGATATGTGTTGATCATGTGTGCTGCAAAATATGAGTATGCGTGCCCGATGCTATTTTATGAAAGCGACAATATCAAATAGCATCAGCATCGCTAGCAATATTTTTGTAAAATTTGTTGCTACATGTTGCCGTTGTTCATTGCTGCTGAACATATTTCGAGGAAATTTTAGCAGGCAAAGCTGCAAATATTCGATGCTTTTGCTAATATGGCGTTAGCATTTTAAACCTTGGTCTACGACCATTATTTCGATGCGTACAAACTTTTTGGGCAAAACCAACTTTTAATACCCTCCCCACATAGTGGTGTAGGGTATAAAAAGTCTCCCAATGTTATCGGTTATGGTAATTTTGGGATTTACCACAGACCTACTATTAGTATTACCAATATTTAATTTTGAATTTCACGTGTATTATCTGACTTTTGCATCCATTTTGCAACCACAACTTCAGATATCGTTCTCAAAAGGCCGGCTTTATCTTCGATTTGCTCCGTGAGCCCACTCATTTTTGCACTATAAGATATTATTTTGGGCGGTTCTTTTCCGATTTTCAGCTTTTAATTCATTGGTTTTCCTTCTATGATGTGTTTAGCCCTCTAACTCCCTAAATTTAGCAGTTCCTCAATTTATCATTGATGTTTTTTCATACTAATATTGCCAAATTATACAATTTACAATTTTCCATGTTGACCGAAGCTGCGCTAACGCAAAATGGAATAGCGCCGACAAATTAGTTCGCACTAGACGAATATATATTTATTTATTTTATTTATACTGAATTCTTACTTACGTATTTTACCTTAAAAGGGGTGCTCAAACCCATTTTGGTTAAACTTTTACCATGCACACATACCTTTCCAATCACTCTTAGTCCCGGTCCACACTAGCGTGAATTTCATTCAAAAATTTCATGAAAATTAGGCGTTCTTAAATCAAATTCCTCACTGCAGCAATTTTATGATTTTACTCTGCTATGGAAGTCGATCTAGAGACGCATAATTTCATGAAATTTTTTAATGAAATTCACGCTAGTGGGACTTAATCCCGGTCCACACTAGTATGAATTTCATTAAAAAATTTCATGAAATTAGGCGTTCTTAGCTCGAATTCCCCACTACAGCATTTTTATGAGTTTACTCTACTATGGAACTCGATCTAGAGACGCATAATTTCGTGTCAAAATTTCAGTGAAATTACTGTAGTGTGGCCCGGGACTTATGTACTTAGTTTATGCGGTGCATCATTTAAGCTGTGTGAAGGATTTTTGGAGTGGTATGAATCTTTTGATTTTCATTTCCCAAGGGTGTATATTCCGATATATATTTCAAGCCCGTCCTTTTCTTCTTCTTCTTTATTTGCTCATCCGTTATCCGGATATAAGTGATCGTACAATTCATTTTTTTAATATTTATCGCATTTTAATTATTATCTTATTGTATAATGGTTGTCAGCTCTCTGTTTTTTTTTTTGCAGCATTCAGCATATCAGTTTCGTTGGTATAACCTGTCCAGTCCATGATGTTTTTGAGCCAGGATGTTTCTTTCCTTCCTCTAGCTGGCGTTCCTTCAATTTTTCCCTTCAGAATTGCTTGTAAAATTGTGTATTTGTTGTTCCTTAATACATGTCCCAGATACGCTATTTTGCGCCTTTTTATAGTTGTTATTAATTGCCGGCTTATATTCATCCTTCTTAGTACTTCGTCATTAGAAATTTTCGCAGTCCGTGGTATTTTCAGTACTCGCCGGTAAATCCATATTTCAAAGGATTCCAATGTTCTTTCATTAGAGGATTTGAGCGTCCAAACTTCTGTTCCATATAACAGCACCGACCAAACATAACATTTTATGAAACGTATTTTTGTTGTTATGTTTATGTCATGACTTTTCAGGGTTTTACTATATTTACAGAAAGCATCTCGCGCCATCTCTATTCGACTTTTTATTTCTTTCGAGGGATCCCATTTGTCGTTTATTAACATCACAAGATATTTAAAGGTTCTCACTCTTTCTATTTCTGTACCTTGTACTTTTAAGTTCACCTCAGCATGGGGAGTTTTTCTGCTAATGATCATGTACTTCGTCTTCTTCATGTTGATTTTGAGACCACATTTCTCACTTACACGTGCCAGTTTCTCTACTAGTTTTTGTAGACCGGATATGCTCCCTGCCAGTAACGTAGCATCGTCCGCATACCTTATATTGTTGATTAGTTTCCCATGAATTCTGATTCCGATGTTTTCTCCTTCGAGTGTTTCTTGGAATATTTTCTCTGAATACACGTTGAATAACAGGGGAGATAAAAGGCATCCCTGTCTAACACCTCTTGATATTGGAATCAATATGCTTTAGCAATTCTGATGGGATTTCGTCCGGACCTGTAGCCTTTTTATCTTTCAAGAATTTTATAGCGCATTCTACTTCGTTCCGTGTTATAGGTGTTCCCATTCTTGAAATTTGCAAAACCTCTCCATAAGGTGATCGTTCGTTATCAGCAAAAAGATTGGTAATGTATTCCTCCCATATCTGCTTCTTTCTATCCAAGTCAAAGACAGCTTCATTGTTTTCGTTAATTAAAACTGGATTAGATATTTTCTTTCTTTGTATGATATTAATATTTAGCGGTTTTCCACTTATTTTTGTCAACATTGTCCTGTCTAACATTGGAACAAATCCCGTGACACATGCCGCTATATGATTTTTAACAATAATACATAATCCTCTTCTGTGAACATCCATCTGGTTTCCTGAATCATACACCGTCATATTTTCTGATCTGAAATCACCGCATTCCGTCCACCATGTTTCGCTGACACCTAAGATATCAATTTGGAGTTGGTTCATCTCGCTTATTGTGTTATTATGTTTTCCACTTTCGTAAAGACTTCTCACATTCCAAGTTCCAATTACAAGTTTTTGTTTAGTTTTACCTCTGGGGATTCTTAGCACCCTCTTTTGGCCGGAGACTGAGGGCCGTGTATTGTTCATGTTGTACGATTTTCAAGGGATGTTACTTCAGTGGTTTCCCCTTGCCTTCTGATGGTTTTATAGTTTCCTTCTATATTTCAGCCGCCCCACTGGAGTACAGACGCTGCTTGCTGCCGCCGAATCTCGATCAGACGCTGCCTTTTTCCTTTTTTTTGGTTCGCCCCGCATATTTTATTTTTGCGGTACTCGCCATATCTGATGAGCGTTCCCCTATCCACCACCTGGGGAGGCGTCCGATGGGAGAAAAAAACTCCGCACGGAAGCCCGTCCTTTTATGAAAAGTCAATTTACTCTCTCTCAGTTGAAAACACCCCGTTTACACATGCAAGTGATAGTTCGAAAAATACCAATACACTCACACATATTCACTGCAACACCAACTAACAACCTCACTGCCGATAAAATTTCCTTGTCAGTAATCAATGTAAGTGATTTGAGAGTAACTTAAATTTAAACAAGTGCCAATTCGAATAAATTGAATTTTCGACCATAATATGTATACACAACTGTCTGCAAGTTACATGCATGTGTAATCATTGGGTAAATTGTACTTGCATCAAGTAAGCTGGGAGTAACTGTATGTATGTATGTGTTACACCCACTTTACACAACAGTAGTGCGATTCTGTAAGTCTCTACCGATGGAATTAACGACAAATGTCGATAGTTAGCGATATTTGATATTTGTGATATTCTGTATACAAATTTTACCGATAGGAAGCTTATGACATTTTACAAATTGGAGATGGATTCATTTTATGAAATAATGGATGAAATTGGGGTTTATTAGCAAACCTCCAGAATTGCGAGAAAATGAGAAAATAAATGTATTGGTGGTATCGATTAGAATCAACAATAAAAGAAGGAAGAATATCACCATAGTCGTCATATTCCCTGATAATACGTAATTCAGAAATAACTTATCAATATACACAATTTTGATATTCCAGGGTCTAGATTCCTTTTCTATGAAAATTGGAAATTAAAAATATTTTCTTTATAATATTTTTATTTGATAGTTTTCTCCTTTACAATTTTTTTTTTATTTCACACTTTCAACTACAACAGTAGTGCGATTCTGTAAGTCTCTACCGATGGAATTAACGACAAATGTCGATAGTTAGCGATATTTGATATTTGTGATATTCTGTATACAAATTTTACCGATAGGAAGCTTATGACATTTTACAAATTGGAGATGGATTCATTTTATGAAATAATGGATGAAATTGGGGTTTATTAGCAAACCTCCAGAATTGCGAGAAAATGAGAAAATAAATGTATTGGTGGTATCGATTAGAATCAACAATAAAAGAAGGAAGAATATCACCATAGTCGTCATATTCCCTGATAATACGTAATTCAGAAATAACTTATCAATATACACAATTTTGATATTCCAGGGTCTAGATTCCTTTTCTATGAAAATTGGAAATTAAAAATATTTTCTTTATAATATTTTTATTTGATAGTTTTCTCCTTTACAATTTTTTTTTTTATTTCACACTTTCATAGAACAAGAATTTAGCCCTGTTCAATATATGTATACATATGAAATGTTAGGATTCTACATCTTCCGCTTCACTCTATATCAAACCCGTTCGTGGGACTTGATTTGGTTACGAAGTTTTTCGGCAAATCACACACACGCGACCCGAACGGAAAGTAAGAGAGCAAATGTTTTGATTTTTTTACTTCAGTTTTGTACTGAATTTCATGCAAGCAGGTTGATGCCGCTTTATTTGTTTATTTTTGGGTACACAGAAAAGATTTTGCAGTTGTACAGCAAATATGTGGAGGGAAGAATTTGAAAATGATTTTTGTTTTGTATTAATATTTTTAATGACGCAGAATGCCTCGTCTGCAATGCAACAATAAAAAATGTAGGTATGCTTAGAAAGTCTTAAAAATCATTTTTATATACAATTTGTTTTTTCTCTCAAAAAAATTAACATATAAAGAAAAATACTTTTCAAATTATGAAGTTATTTATATTATTTTTAATTTAAGTCATACAAAGCGAACGCGCCAACAATATATTTTTCATTTCACACTCAATATGAAAATCATCACCCTGTTCTGTCAGTGTAATTTTACCCACACATAAACAATTTAAGCGCTCGCTCTTCTTGGTCGGCTATGCTCTATATTCGATCGAATTAAAAATACCCCTCCACATCATAGTCGATGGTCAGACTAGCACGATTTCAACATGGCGACGTCAAGTTTATAGGCGAGGGGTATGAAGTAGTGAAACCCATGTACATGGTTTTCTGTGTTTGTTGTGTTGCCTCTTCTTGTTCTTCGTTGCAAGATTTTTTCTTCAATTTTCTTTCATTTTTATTTTCTCAAGCAAACGTTAACAACAAAACAAACATAAATATATTTAATAAAAACATTTAATTAATGAAATAGTGAAAATTTAACTATTAATATTAATTTATTTATTAATGTTAATTATTTTATGTTGTTTTTTTGGTTTATTTATGTCTTTTTTTGTTTTTATTGGTATGGGAAACACAACAAACGCGAATGGTGAAATAAAGAGGACACGCAAAGATCTTAAATTTCACGTTAACGTGTGTGGACATTAGCGAAATTTGAAAAGAAACTTTAACGAAATTGGTTTCATGAAACCTTGCTAGTCTGACCATCGACATACAAATTCTGAAAAAAAACAATTCAACCAATTTGTAGAATATTACACCATGTTTACATTAGAGCTTGTCGGGTTTGGATTTGACAATGAAAATCCACTGGATTTACTAAATGTACATTAATAATTTTAACTGCGATTTTTTTAATTTTTAGGTTGAAATTTTAACATTTAATTTGAAACATAATTATTTCGTAATTTAAATAATTTCATTAGAAATTTGAATATGTTAACTTTGAATGCGCATTAAGGCCCCCACTCATTTATCAGTCTGTGTCGTCAGTCCGATGAACCCTTTCTGTATGTGTGACTAAAAAGTGTGTAGCACGAACGATCAGTCAATTCTAAAAATCTTGAATTTCTCCTCCAAAAATTAATGAATTCTACGTTTTTTGTGTTCCAACACCAACATTAGTTTCTGTTTTTCAAAATTATTTATTGACAATTTGAAAATAAACACAATTCACCCAAGCTGATGGGGGTTCATTTTGAAATCAAAACTATTTTGATTTTCATCAGTCTTGGAAAACTCACACATACAATCTCAAAATTTCAAAAATTTACACATACTACCATAAATGCTGGCAGTCAGACTGACTAATGAGTGGGGGCCTTTATACCCCGGTTACACCTAACCGGAATAACCCAATGGGTTTGGATTTCAAATGTCAATTCCATAGCGCAAACGTCAACTAAATCATCCCGGACTGGGTTAACCCTGCAAAAAACTCTAGTGTAACCGTACTATTATTTCGTTTAAAGTCTGATTTTTTTTTGAAATTTTGCCTGTTAAGGCGAAGATCATTTTTAATGATTTTTATTAATTTTCTCGTTTAGAGTTAAGCTTGAGATCGGAAATTTTTTGCAAGTGAAAAGGAAAGGTTCGAGTCTTGGCTTTCCTTTTTCACTTGCAAAAAAATTCCGATCATCAAGCTTAACTCTAAACGAGAAAATAAAAAATGATTTTTTCCATTTCTCCTAAAAATAACAAGAAACGTTTAAAAAGTTAGAATAATTTATGTACTTCTTATGGGCTTTTCATTTTGAAATGACGTGCATCTTCTTTAAAATTCCGTCATTCTACCGATATTCGTCGCTAAAATTTTTGTGTCGATAACTTTGAGTTACAGAATAGCACTTTCGGTATTTCAACCGAACATTTTCGTTAATTAACGACATCGGTTCGGTAGAAAAAAAGTTACAGTAGTGGGATTCTGTAACTTTTTTCTACCGAACCGATATTGATAATTAACGAATAGCACTTTGTCTGAAGCGGATTTCGTCCAAACATATTTGGTGTCTAAAACAGAGTGAGGCAGAGAACATTTTTGGGTCTCTCTTGTGCTCTCAATGAGCGTCAACTTGTTGTTGTTCACAACGTGTTAGCATCTACACAGGCTGTGAGCGATAACAAATTTACGCTCACTTAGAGCACATGGGCTCTCTTGTGAGTCACAATGCCTCCTCCTGGTCTAAAACCATTATTTCGATGAGGCACATTTTGCCCGTATGAAAGTGTATATGAGGAAATATCAAATTTTTTTAGTTTTCCATAAAAAAATTTAAAAAAAATGTTAAGCTACATGAAAGATTTTTGGTACATAGATTGGGAAAAAAATCCGATTCTCAAATCTTTCCGAGATACTAATTTTGGTTGTTGCGCGCAAAAGTTATGGCGGTTTTAATTCTGATAATAAGAAATAAATCTTAAAACAACGCTACTCATTATATTGCGAAACATTGTTAATTAAGGGCTTCCTACGTACTATATGATAACTGAGGTCCCATAACATTAGTGACAAAGTTGTAAATTTTCGCGGAAATTAAGAAAGAATTAAATAATTGCTTGCTTGCAACTTGTTTTATTAAAATTTACGCTGTTTATGCATCGGAAAAATATTTTAAAAACATGTACGTAATATAAACATCGCGACGATTCAAATGGAAAAATATATAAATCTGTTTAGCGGTTTGCACATATTAGCAAAAACAAAAAAAAAACAAGTAAGAAAAGTTTATAGTCGGACGGAGCCGACCATGGGATACCCTATACCACTATCCCTGCACAATCGCTCTCCACGGAACTTCTTTTCAATGATTGTGAAAATTGAATTATCAAATATCAGAGATGTAATGTATAATACTTATGACCAAAACCAAAAAGTTATCTAGCATGACAAAGACATTTTTGTAGGAAAGGAAATTTTAGTTCACACAAACTAAAATGTAATGAAACCCACTTATGTAGTACTACTACTTCCGTTGTTTAACCGCTACGTTATTGAAATTTTTACCAATTTCACACAAAAGTTTCAGTCCATTTAACCCGCTAAGTATTATCTGATCTTCACGTTGGTTTGTACGCTTCTTCTTCATCATAAACTCAAACTTTGTTTAAATTTTGCGGGTTATTATTTTGACCTACAGAGCCGCTACAAAATTGGTTAAAATTTTGTTTTTGGTCCATTTTATCCCCTGAACATTTCACGATCATCACCAAAAACTAATAATTTCTATACTGGCTCGAACCCGACCTCCTTAAAAAAATTCGTAACAATCGGTCCATAATTGCGGCCTTAAGCCAATGTCGTGCTTTGATATTGTTAAAGTTCAATGTTATCGATACAAAAATTTTAGCGACGAATATCGGTAGAATGGCGGAATTTAAAAGAAGATGCACGTCATTTCAGAATGAAAAGCGTATACGAAGTATATAAATTATTCAAATTTTTAAACGTTTCTTGTTTTTTTACGAGAAATAGGAAAAAGCACACCTTAATCGAAATAATGCTCATGCAAAGTTAACATAATTCAAATTTCTTTAAATCACTATTGTATATAAAATAAGGCCATGTTTATATATAGCCTTTTGCAGGGTTAACCTTCTTCATGAGGATTTGTTTGACGTATATGTAATGGAATTGACATTTAAAACCCAGTGGGTTTTTTAAATCCGGTTATATATAAACGTACTATAAGTATGTTTCAAATTACATGTAGAAAATTCAACTTTAGGACTTGTTTATATTATAGCCTTTTGCAGGGTTTACCTTCTTTATAAAGATTTATTTGAAATATAAGCCATGGAATTGACATTTGAAACCCAGTGGGTTTATTAAATATTAAAAATCGTAGTTAAAAATACGTTTACATATGTACATGTAACTATATTTACTTTATTTTTTATTTATTCCGGTGGATTTTAATTGTCAAATCCATTGGATATACGTATAAATTCTCATAACCCGGCAAGTTCTAATGTAAACATGGTGTAATATTCAACAAATTGGTTGAATTGTTTGAAACGGAAGATTTAAAATCCTAACATTTAATACATGGTAGAACGAACAAGGTAAAGAAATAAATACTACAAACAAATACAACTCAACAACAACCACATACAAATTTGTTTTTGTTTGTAAACGTTAGTGTCAACGTATATGTAAACAAAATAAGGAAATGTCTATAAATTATTGGAATTTAAAACTAATAATTTTTCACATTTGATTGAATATTTTGGAAAACATGAACGAAAACTCGTTAGATTTTCATTTTGAATGTTTCCACATCATTCCACTAAATGCATTATTTCTCGCAGAAAGTATAATTCTTGCAAATATGTTTGGGGTCGCTGGAAATTCATTGAAAAAGGAGAAGCTGTTTCATTCTCTTGTTTTTTTTTTAACCAAAAAACACATGTTTATTAGGGCTTTACTTTTTTCAAGCTTATCAAAATACCATACCATATTAACAAGTGTTGTACCGCCTCTATAAGCGGTGTTTTAGTGTGCGGCACGTCGTTCGGACTTGGAGGAGGTTACATGTCATTTATATGAAGAAGTCTGTATGGGAAATAGTTTTTTCTGATGAATATATATTTCTTAAAAAAATATACATCCCTAATATACATCGAACATAGAAATAAATATACAAAATGTCGTACGGAATTTGACACTAATAGCACGGTTACACTACTGCTTTTTGCCGGGTTAACCCACTTCATGAGGATTTATTGCTTAATCTGGTCAAATCTGACCAGATTTCCCATACAAAAATTAAATCCTCTCACGACTGGGTTTATTTTAAATCCGGCACAAATCCACCAAAAATACAGTGTTGTATTCGGTATTTGTGCAAAAAAATCCAACTCTACTCAAAAAGTACCAAAAGTTGCAACTGTTTTTGCAACAGAGTTAGTCGTGTTTTACACGTTTACGATTGGTCGCATGAGATTTTATGGAGTTAATAAATCTAAAGTTATTTGAAAATCATAAAATTATTTATTTTTTTACATTAGACACTTTCTTAACAAAAAGTACGCTTGATACCATGATACAAAAATGTATCTCTGTGTGTAAAATATACCAATATGAGCAAAGAGGGGACGATATCTCATACGAGAAATTGTAAAAGTGTAAAACACGACTTTATTAGTTATTTTGTATGTATACGTAAACAAACATCAGCTGACAGTTTATATCCTCGAAAAGCTAAGTGTAACCAGCAAAGATTAACCCACTGGATCTATTAAACCCAGTGGGTTAACCTTCAATAGTGTAACCGGGGTATAACATCACAGCCCAGTTCAGTCAGCTGGGTATTGCTGTTACCTTTTCTTGTTCTACCATGCATTTAATACGTATATTTTGAACATGAATATATAAATTGTGTATATTAATCTGTTATATCAGAATTACGTATTATCAGGGAATATGACGACCATGGTGATATTCTTCTTTCTTTTAATGTTGACGCTAATCGAAACCACCAATACATTTTTATATGGGTAGCAACTGTTACGGAATATATCCTTCAAAATATTTTGTTCGTACTGAAAATAGTTATAGTTATTTTCTCCGAGATTTTTTCCGCAATTTCATACATTATTTTATAAAATGTATCCATTTCTAATTTGTCATAAGCTTCCTATTATTTAGATTGAAAGGATCCTCCATAAGTCGCAGAATTTTCTTTTTTATGCGTAAAGAAATGTATCTCAGCTTATCTTTTTATTTTCCATGGAATATATTCCAAAATTATTTCTTAAAAAATTGATTTTCATTGATTATTTTGTTTAAAATATGAAAATTCGTTTATATCGGTAGACTTAACGACTCTTTTTTTCGTCGGTAACTGACCGATGATTTTCGATAATTACCGACATAAAAATCGGTAAAATTTGTATACAGAATAGCACTTACCGACAAATATCGCTAACTATCGACATTTGTCGTTAATTCCATCGGTAGAGAGTTACAGAATCGCACTACAGAATAGCACTTACCGACAAATATCGTTAACTATCGACATTTGTCGGTAATTCCATCGGTAGAGAGTTACAGAATCGTACTACAGGTGTTTTGGGAGTTTACGTCATTTACATGACAGATATTGTATGGAATTGACAACTTAAATGATGTCAACTGCGTTTTAGTAAATCAGAGTTGTATTTGGATACAAATTGTCTAGCGTTGTGGATAGTCACGGTCCACACTAGCGTGAATTTCATGAAATTATGCGTTTCTAGATTGAGTTCCATAGTAGAGTAAAATCATAAAATTGCTGTAATCGAGGCGTACTTAGGCCTAATTTCATGAAATTTTTTAATGAAATTCACGCTAGTGTGGACCGGGACATAGGATTAAATCCTTAAATAAGTAAATTGCAATTATAAAATTTATGTTTTTGTTCCATTTGTTTTAAAGTATCAAAAGAAACAAAAACAAGTGAGCAAAGGCTATAGTCGGGACGGGGCCGACCATGTGATACCCTACACCACTACCCCTGTGCATAAGCTTTTCACTGGTAAACATTTCTTTTAGGGAATATAAACCGACTACCACCAAAAATAATATGACTCTCTGTCTCTGGGACCCCCATAAGCAACCAAAATTTCGTGACCATCCGATCAAAATTACGACCTGTAGCTTGATTGAAAAAATGGAAGAATTGGATGCATTACCGACTATTGTGGTCCCTTGTTTGACCACCTTCAATAGGCTTCTTCCTATGTGCGACCCGCATCAACTCCCAAAAAATTCGTGACGATCCGATTAAAATTGCGACCTGTAGCGTGATTACAAACAAATCGGAAAATGGGATGCATTACCGACTATTGCGATATCTCTGTTGTTTGAGCAGCTACGACAACCTACTTTACATCGTTGTAAAGGTGATATTTTCTACTTTCCTTGTCAGGTTTTGCTTTTGATATACCTCTTAAAGAAACAGAGATATTGGCTTTAAAATAAAACATAGACCTTTTCTCCAAATAAGTTTTTGCCCATTCGGACCCTTGAATGTTATCCGACCATCATTAAAATCAGTAGGCTTCTTCCTCTGTGGGGCCCCCATTAACCCCCAAAATTTCATGACCATCCGGTCAAAATTGCGACCTGTAGCGTGATTACAAAAAAATCGGAAAATGGGATGCATAATCGGCTATTGCCATATCTTTGCTATTTGACCACCTACGACAACCTGCTTTACACCGTTGTAAAGGTGATATTTTCTACTTTCCTTTCCATGTTTTGCTTTTGATATACCTCCTAAAGAAACAGAGATATTGGCTTTGAAATAAAATGTTGACTTTTCTCCAAATAAGTGTTTGCCCATTCCAACCCCTGAATATTATCCGACCATCATCAAAATCAATAGGCTTCTTTCTTTTTGGGACCCCCATTAACCCCCAAAATTTCATGACCATCCGATCAAAATTGCGACCTGTAGCGTGATTACAAAAAAATCGGAAAATGGGATGCATAATCGGCTATTGCCATATCTTTGCTATTTGACCACCTACGACAACCTGCTTTACACCGTTGTAAAGGTGATATTTTCTACTTTCCTTTCCATGTTTTGCTTTTGATATACCTCTTAAAGAAACAGAGATATTGGCTTTGAAATAAAATGTTGACTTTTCTCCAAATAAGTGTTTGCCCATTCCGATCCCTAAATGTTATCCGACCATCACCAAAATCAATATGCTTCTTCATCTGTGAGACCCCCATTAACCCTGAAATTTTCGTGACGATCCGATCAATATTGCGACCTGTAGCGTGATTTCCAAAAAAATAGAAAAATGGGATGTATTACCGACCATTGCGATATCTCCGTTATTTGGTTACCTACACCGACCTAGTTTGCATCATTGTAAAGACGGGATCTTCTACTTTCATAGTCAGGCTTTGCTTTTGGAAAATTTTCAACCAAAGCTGTGATATTTGTCAATATAATTAAAATCGCAAAAATGAAAATTGGGGTTTTATTTGCTACTATTGCGATATCTTCGTTGTTTGATCACCTACGAGAACCTACTTTACATCATTAGAAAGATGATATTTTCTGCTTTCATTGTCAGGTTTTGCTTTTGGTATACCCCATATAGAAGCTGAGATATTGGCTTTGGAAAAAAACGTTGTCTTTTTATCCACCTAAGTTTTTTGCCCTTTCCGACCCCTAAATATTATCCGACCATCACCAAAATCAATAGGCTTCTTCCCCTCCGGGACCTTCATCAACATCCAAAATTTCGTGACGATCCGATCAAAATTGCGGCCTGTAGCGTGATTACAAGGTTTAGATGGACAGACGGACAGACGGACGGACGGACGGACTGACGGACGGACACACATAGCCAGATCGACTCAGCTCGTCGAGACATTCATTTTGATATATATAAGTATGGGTCTACGACCATTATTTCGATGCGTTACAAACTTTTTGGCCAAAACCAACTTATAATACCCTCTCCACATAGTGGTGTAGGGTATAAAAAATGTTCATACATTTTCGGAAACAGCTGACTTTCTTGTAAATTATTACAAAATGTTGTTCGATAAATTTCTGCAATTTTTTTTTCTTTAAGAGAGTAAATGTCACTGAGAGAAGTTGCTGGAAAGTTATAGTACACACCTAATACTTAAATTGTTTCGATGCGAAAACTTTTTTCGCGATGGAGAGAAGGTGGCACAAAATGTTTGTTATTTTGTAAAATTGAAAAATAAAGCCCTGATAAACAGAAGTATATTGATTTCAAAAAGCAAAAGTTTGAAGCAGCCTTTAATTTTTAATTAAATTTTTAGCGACCCCGAAAATTTTTCTAACTAATATTCTTCCTGCATACAATTAGCCACTTAGAGGAATGGGTTGGAAACATCAGAATTGCACATAAATCGAATTTTCATTCATAATTTTCAAATTTATGTAACCAAATCTAAAAATATTTATTTTTGAAATTAAAGTGACCCTAGTACTACAACAACAAATTTATATGTGGTTGTTTTTACGTTTGTTGTACAACAACAATTGCCTCTACATGGAAAATAATTGTACCATGGCCTCCACCATGGCACAATTACCCAGACAAAACTTTCTTTATGTTGTTGGGGAAATTACAACAAAAATATTTTTTATAAAGGGATTTGACACTTCATATTCGAACAGCTGGTGTGATACCACTACCTTGGAAATTGTGCCATGCCCTCCACCATGAAATATTCTGAACTTATAATACGTTTATATACATATTACCGGATTTATCAAACCTACTGGGTTTCAAATGTCAATTCCTTTGCGTACACGTCGAATAAATCCTCATTAAGAAGGTTAACCCGGCAAAAGGCTATAATGTAAACATGGCCATATATGGAATAATACATTTTCTGTCACGAAAGTACCAGTGCACACAATTTTTGGCGGGGAAGTTTTTACGACTTTGTACCCCAAATACCTAATTTTAGCTATAAAACTTGAAAAAAAAACCGGAAACCGGACGGTACTGTTATATGGGGGTTATAGCGAAACATGGACCTCTGTTGAAAATTTTTGGTGAAGGAGTTTTATGACTACTGAGAACATCAAATGTAAAATTACAAATGATTCGGTAAAAATACCTAAAATCAGGGGGTACCGTTGTATGGCGGCTATACCAAAACATGGACCTATGTTGACAATTTTTGGTGGAGTAGTTTTGTGACCATTAGAAACATTGAACATCAAAATGGGGGCTATACAAATATATGGAACCATATTGGCAAATTTCATAGACCCGTGTTGACAATTTTTGGTGAAGATATTTGTGACGACTGGAACAGGAAATGTTAAATTACAAGTAGTTCTGTAAATAATGTAGCTAAAATTCTCAAAATACCGAAAATCGGGAAGTATTTGTACCAAAACATGGGCCTATGTTGAAAATTTTTAGTGGAGTAGCGTCAAAATATAGAAAGTCTTGGTTTGCTCTCTTTTCTCTTTGAAGCAGACTTTGCATAATGAGCTCCTTTATGAGCGACAGTAGTTGTGCCGGTATACCGATGTTATGTAGTGCAAACCAGATGGCATTCCTGTATATGGTGTCGAATGCTCTGTCAAAATCAGCAAATAGTAGGAAAGGAAAAGTGGAGAGTTCAACTCAGACGACTATTCCATAATTGTCCTTAAGGTGTTTATGTGGTCAATAAATGCACGGTTTGGTGTGAAGATACTTTGTTCGTTGCGGAGAGAAGACTCGATGGCACTTTATTTATGATGTTAAGGAGGTTGATGCCTTTCCAATTACTGCATTTGTCAGGCCGTCTTTTTTTGGTAGGGCTATGATGTCTCGTTCTTCCCGCTCATCAGGAAATCTGCATGAGATCCATGCCTCAACTGTGAGGGGTAGATTATGGTTGGCTACAGAAGGAATATTCATTAAAATTGTTGGAAATATGTAATGGAAACTACTTGTTTATCTTAATTTGAAATTGAACTTTTTGTTTACCAATATTATTTTTCTGTAACATAGTAAGCTTTGATTTGAAATAATGTACACTACATTTCTATTTTGTCAACATTAAATATTTTTCTCATTCTCTTGTTAACTTTTGTGAAATAAACATTAATTGAATTTGTAATATAAATTGTGGTGTTTCTTCTGCGTTTTGCTCTGACAAAGGTTATGGGCCCTTGCACATAAAGAACCAAGGAATGCATCAGAATATGGCGTCAACATTCAATATCGAGAAATTGGAAGAAAGCAATTATGATGGATGGCGGATTCATATGAAAAGTCTCCTGATACATTCAGATCTTTGGGGTTATGTTTGCGGAGAAATTGTGAAACCTGAAGATGGTGTGGGGCAAATTGAATGGAATCGGAAGGATCAAAAAGCGCTTTCTTCAATATTCCTGTGCATGAAAAGTGACCAACTTAGTTTAGTCAAAAATTGTGTGACATCTCGAGAAGCATGGGTAAAACTTGAAGAAAAATTCCAACCTCGAGGACCATCAACAAAGGTTTTGCTGTTTAGAAGGATCTTATCAACAAAAATGAATGTAGGCCAAACAATGAATGAACATCTGAAGATTTTTAATGAAACAACAAATAAACTACATGAAATTGATGTCAACATTCCCGACGAAATTTTAGTTATAATATTGTTGAGCAGTTTACCTGAAGACTATGAAAGTTTCGTGGTTGCCATGGAATCCAGAGACTCCTTACCATCTTTAGCAGTACTCAATAATAAGTTACTTGAAGAATTTGAAAGAAGAACATCAAGAATCAGATTGGAAGATAGGCAAGAAGCGTTTTTGTCAAGAAACGTGCAAAAAAGTTCGAAAATAAACGAAGATGGTAAGATAGTAAAGAGAATCAAATGTTTCAAATGCGGAAAAGCCGGGCATATAGCAAGGGATTGCTTTAGTAAAAGTTCTAAATCAAATGCAATGTTACATGGATCAAACTCATATAATTTGTCGAGTGAAACCTGGGTGCTGGATAGCGGAGCAACGTGTCACATGTGTTGTACACGGAAAAATGAAGTTACATTTCGAAATCACAAGGAGCGCATTGAATTGGCCGGAGGTTATCATATATTTTCAGAGGGAATATGCCATATAAAACTGGAGACAAATAATGGAGAAACAATTGATCTTAAGGATGTGCTATTCGTACCGGATTTAAAATTCAATTTCATAAGCATTGCAAAGTTGGCCGAGAACAAACAATTTGCGACTTTTGATGACACAAATGTTAAAGTTAGAGATATTCAAGAACGTGTCGTTTTGAATGGACATAGAAACGGTAATCTGTATGTTTGAGAAACAAAAGCAAATATGGTACATGGTATGTATTCAGAATCAAATTTCATAAAATGGCACAAACGGTTTGGGCACTTAAATGTTAGAGATATAACTGATTTAACCAGAAAGGGGATGGTTCAAGGAATGAATGCGGTGCAAATGCCAAAGAATTTTGAATGTAAATCATGCTTAAAAGCGAAAATTTGTGTTAAACCATTCCCAAAAGAGGCCACATTTAGAGCTAAAGAACCACTAGAATTAGTTCATACGGACGTTTGTGGTCCAATGAGAGTTACTTCGGCTGGAGGATCCAGATATTTTGTCCTCTTTATTGACGATTATTCCCGCATGATGTTTGCCTATTTTCTAAAGAAAAAAAGTGATGTTTACAGAGCTTTCACCAATTTCATTTCAATGGCTGAAAGGCAGACTTCAAAGAAATTAAAAGCTTTACGTAGCGACAATGGCAAGGAGTATCTAAGTTCCGAATTTTCATTTAATCTTGAGAACCTTGGTATCAAACGGCAATTTACAGTTGAATATACTCCACAGCAGAATGGAGTAGCCGAGAGGGCCAATCGCACCGTAGTGGAGATGGCACGATGTATGCTAATTGATTCAAATTTGAACGAAAACTTATGGGGCGAGGCTGTAGATACAGCTGTATATATAAGAAATAGATGTCCTAACAAATCTCTATGTGACAAAACTCAAGTTGAAATGTGGAGCGGAATTAAGCCTACCGTATCGCATATAAAGATATTCGGATGTCGAGCCATTATGCTTAATAAAAGGCCAGGGAAATCAAAGTTTGCATCCAAAGGTATTGGGTGTATTATGACAGGTTATTCTGCAGAATCAAAAGCATATAGATTGTTGGATATTAAAACAGGAAAGCTGTATAAAAGCAGAGATGTCAAGTTTTTGGAAGATTCGCTCAGACAGCTCCGAATATGATATTTTCCCTAAAGTCTGGTTGAGTGAAGATAGTTTTTCAGAATTATCAACAAAAGAAATACAAAAAGAACCAAACCATCAACACATTGTCTTGCCGATTAGTGAAAGTTCTGAAAATAATATTGATTTAGATCCACGAGAAATAAATGAAGCGGAAGGCGGAAATGAACCAGAAGACGATGTCAACTACAGAGTGCTTAGATCTGGAAAGAGAATACGTTTAAATAATGTACTATCCAAGGAGAATAATGTTATATGTCCAAAAGATTTTGCAGAAGCGGTAGCGGTTCCTGAAAGTGACAAATGGATTAAAGCAATGGAAAATGAATTTCAAGCATTAATGTCCAAAGATACGTGGGAGTTAGTCAGAAAACCAGAAAATGACCGAGTTCTGAAAAATAAGTGGGTATACACAGTTAAGCAAGATAAGGAGGGGAATTTTGATAGATGTAAGGCAAGTCTCGTAGCAAAGGGATGTGGCCAAATATATGGAATAAACTATACTGAAACGTTTTCCCCAGTAACGAGATATGCAACGGTAAGGACTGTTTTGGCTTTGGCAGTGGAATACAAACTATTTGTTCATCAACTGGATGTCACTACCGCATATCTAAATGGCACAATAGATGAAGATATATTTATGGAACAACCAAAAGGATTCGAAGATCCCGATAATCCTGATATGGTTTGCAAACTTAAGAAATCTATATATGGATTAAAGCAATCCGGTCGTATGTGGAACGAAAAACTTGATGCAGTATTGAAAAAGATTGGTTTTATTCGCTGTACTGTTGAGAGATGTGCATACGTGATGAATAAAGAAGGCCAATACAATATAATTGTCGTATATGTAGACGATATAATGTTGGCATGTTCTAATATGAGAACAATGAATTCTATTAAGTAGCTCTTAAAGCAGAGTTTGAAATTATTGACAAAGGTCCAGTTAATTTTTTCTTGGGAATGGAGATTGAAAGAAAAGAATCAACTGGCAGTATAAGCTTATCCCAGAAGAAAATAATAAGAGAGTTATTGGAAGAACAAAAGATGGAAAATACCAGAAAAAGTAGCACACCTTTAGATCCTGGATCAAAATATAAAAATTGTCAAGATTGTTCCAATTGTAGTAAAGTAGACGTGACAAAGTATCAATCGCTTATAGGTTCCTTGCTGTATATAGGAATTTGCTCGCGTCCTGACATTGTTCATGCTGTCAATAAGCTATCCCAGTTTAATAAAAACCCACATGTCGAACATCTTAAAGGCGCAAAACATATACTTCGTTACGTGGCAAACACTATTGACTACGAAATTTGTTATAAATCGACTGGGAAATTATTATATGGATTTGCAGATGCTGATTGGGCAAGTAGCTCCGATGACAGAAGATCGTATACGGGATACACATTTATTCTAGCGGGTGCGGCAATTTCATACGAGTCGAAGAAACAACAGACAGTGGCATTAAGTAGCACGGAAGCAGAATACATGCCTATATCTGCGGCTTCAAAGGAAGCAATATATTTGAGAAACTTACTCACAGAACTTGGATTTGATTACATAATTCGCAATGGAACGGAAATATATGGAGACAATCTGAGTGCTCAACAGTTGGTACGAAATCCAGTGTACCACGCAAGAAGTAAACACATAGATACACGTGTTCATTATGTTCGTGAACTATATGAGAAGGGTCTAGTAAAATTGACTTTCACTCCGTCTACCGAAAATGTGGCTGATATTTTAACCAAATGTTTAAAGCCATTTTCACATAAGAAATTAACAAACATGCTTGGTATTGAGCAGTTTCCATTAAGGGAAGGTGTTGGAAATATGTAATGAAAACTACTTGTTTATCTTAATTTGATATTGAACTTTTTGTTTACCAATATTATTTTTCTGTAACATAGTAAGCTTTGATTTGAAATAATGTACACTACATTTCTATTTTGTCAACATTAAATATTTTTCTCATTCTCTTGTTAACATTTGTGAAATAAACATTAATTGAATTTGTAATATAAATTGTGGTGTTTCTTCTGCGTTTTGCTCTGACAAAAATGATGGGTAGTAGCATATCCGATCCTGGTGCTTTCCATTTTCATCTTTGACATTGCATGTTTTATTTCAGGGGGTGTAGTTGATGACATTTCTTCTGATTGGAACAGGAAGCTGTGTAAACTCTCTGATAGGTATGCATGAAGTCTTGAAGAACTCTTTCCATATTTCCAGTTGTGCGTCTGTATTTATTATCAAAGTAACATTGCTTTCTTTGATGTTTGGCTTAATTGATAGTTTTGTACCATTCAGTTTTTTAGTCGCTGCATATGTTTCACGTGTTTTGCCAAAGATATATATGGTCTGTTACTTTACTTTTGAAAATTGTAAAACCAACAAAAGTAGTAAAAGTTGTAAACTGCTCCCATATGAATTGTATGGTGTCAAAAGTAAAGGAACGCTTTTCGAGTAAAAAGTGGTAAAATTTGAGGATTCTTGCACATAAAGGAACAGAGCTATAATATAACAAAATGGGACATTTACATTGCTTCTATACATCGGCAGATGGCGCTGGGGGTCTAACATAATGTTAATTTACAATATGGTGACATGAATTTATGTTATACTTGTTTTTGTTGCCGTCGTGTTCTGTTAGTTGTCTGTTATAAACAAACACCCTCTATGGTTTAATAGTAAAATTTAACTGCATTATGCACTATGTCCAATCTTTACCATTGTATGTCTTTGGTTTTGCCAAGAAGCTGCTGCGTTCTACATACCTTCTTTACCCATGATTGCCAAACACAAATTTATTGTTCAACATTGAAAATCATGGTAGAACAAGAAAAGGTAGCAGCAATACCCAGCTGACTGAACTGGGTTGTAGTGTTAGTGTCAAATTCCATTCGACATTTTATGTATTTATTTCTATGTTCAATGTATATTAGGGATATATATTTTTGAAGAACAAATTTATTCATCAGAAAAAAAAACTATTTCCCATAAAGACGGCTTCATATCATTGACATGTAACCTCCTCCAGGTCCGAACGACATGCCGCACACTAAAACATCGCTTATAGAGGCGGTACAATATTTGTTAATATGTGTGGTATTTTCTTAAACTTTAAAAGAATGAAGCCCTAATAAACATGTGCTTTTTTGTTTTCAAAAGCAAATGATTGAAACATCTTCTCTTTTTTCAATGAATTACCAGCGACCCGAAACATTTTTGCAAGTATTCTACTTTCTGCGAGAAATTATGCATTTAGTGGAATGATATGGAAACATTCAAATTGAAAATCTAACGAGTTTTCATTCATGTTTTCCAAAATATTCAATCAAATGTGAAAAATTATTAGTTTTTTAAATTCCAATAATTTATAGACATTTCCTTGTTTTGTTTACATTTACGTTGACACTAAGGTTTACAAACAAAAACAAATTCCTTTGTGGTTGTTGTTCGAGTTGTATTTGTTGTAGTATTAACTTTACCTTGTATTTGTTCTACCATGATTGAAAATGTTAGCACATTATGCTATTAATGTTAACTAATGAGCACATAAAGAATTATTTTATCGTTAAGGCATTGTAAATATTAGTCTTGGTTGATTAAAATCAACTTTGAACATCAAAGCAAATTAAATTTGTTTCGCCTTGTTTACAAATTTTGACAGTTTAAATTATTTTTGTTGTAACAATTCACAAATGCATCTACCTTATTTCTCGTGCCAGCTTGCACGAGGATTTATTTTTGTATGGGAAATCTGGTAGACTTTGGCCGGATTTAGCAAACAAAACCTGATAATGCGCTAAATCCGGCTAATGAAGTCATTTCTAAATGGCCTATAAAACCTGATAATGCGCTAAATCCGGCTAATGATATCTTATCTAAATGGCCTATTATTTTTTTATGGTAAATCTGGTAGATTTTGGCCGGATTTAGCAAATAAAACCTGATAATGCGCTAAATCCGGCGAATGGTGTAATATCTAAATGGCCTATTAATATCGCTTTTGGGTATGTTGTTTATTTCGGCATTGAGTTGTTCGTAAAAAGCTTTTTGGTCTTCGTTGTCCGCTACTTCTGTGCGATCGTAACACTGTGCGATTAACACTGTATGTTCCGAAATCGACCTAAAGTCAAGCATAGCCTTTCGCATTTTATCAGTAAGCAAAAGAGCAACTCCATGTACGTCATTGTTCTGATTTCCACTGAAAAGAAAGTGATGACCCGTCGGTGTTCTCATTTTAATGCCTGATTTAGACTATGCTGGATTTAGCAAATCCAGTGGATTTAAGTTGTCATTTTCATACAGCATATGTCAAATAAAGCCAGATAATTGCTAAATCCAGCGTAGTCTAAATGACCTATAACATTATTCTTCCATCTCACTTCACATAAACCTAGGAGATCTCATCTGTATCGGCTCATTTCATGTTTGAGTCAGCCGGGATGGTTCCAGTAGCGTCCTTACATTGCATGATTCGAATCGTGTACGTGTGTAAAATCTAATTTGTTCTATTAAGTTTACTAATGGGGCTTCTACACGGTATGTTTTATACATGTTATGCATAGCAACTGTAACTGCATGTAAGTGTACATCCATGTCACTTTGTCCATATTTACATTAGGCGATTTTCCTTGCGGCTGTTGTCAGTTTGTAGGTGAGAGAGGGTGTTGAGAGGCAAAGGGTTACCAAATACCTCACCCCTCTCTCCATCAAACTGACAATTGTCGCAAGGAAAATTGCCTAAAGTAAATATGGACTTTGATGCATAAAAATTTTTTGTATGGTTCACACCATTTTTACAAAATTGTGATTTGTAAAAAGTGACATAATCCATTACTAATTCTTGGTGTTGTTTCGTTGATAATGTGTTTTTTGTTCTGCGATTTATCAGGCCTGATAGTAACCTTCATTTACTCTGAAGGGATGCGTTGTTTTGCCATTATACACACAGTAATACACAGCCACCCTTTACCTGGGAAAACAGGCACTGACCCGAAAGAAGTCCAGTGTTTTTCGTTAACTCTGGTACCAATGTCTCCATATGGCCTTTCATGAACTATTGACTTACTACCTCCAATGTCAACACATAGTCCCTCAGCAACTAATTATACTAGTTCCAATGTCAATAGTGACTTTTAACGTTCATATTAAATGTCTACAGGAAAATACAGTATAGTCTCGATAATCCGGACACCACATGTTTCGGCGATGTCCGGATTATCGGATTGTCCGGATTACCGAGTAGTCACAAAAACACATAATTTTGTAAGCTAAACTCATTAATATCGGACGTTTACTAGATAATAACCTGACATCTAAGGTAAACGAATTCATATTAAGCAAATAACACGGGTTGCGACCATTTTAAGCAGCTTTCCTGGTTACCAAATTAACTTCTTAATTTTACTCCTCCAGCGTAATTTAGGTGACATTTCTCGTTTTTACAGTGTTTTATTTAACTTGCTTTGGTGTCCGTTTAGTTCAAATCTAGTAACTCATTTTTAACACAGTTGCAACTGAAACTTTGCACACTTTTCAGATTTGGATGACAATACATGAAAACTAGAAAATAATATGTCGCTTAGCCTCAATGAGTATATTCTCCCTCATGATGTAATCCAATGATGAACAAAACAGTACTCTAGCGTCGATTACTCTTAATCGCAGCCATAATTGACACAAGTACAATCAAAAATATACACATTGTTTTATAAATATTTTTAAACAATATGCAACTTTTACTATTTTAGAATACAATTAAAGTTTTAAAACATAAAAAAGTTAAGAAATGCCAACAAAAAATGCAATGTGAAATATTTAAGAGAAATTTTTTCAGATTCTCTTTGTGCATCCCTGATGTAATCTCTCAAATAAAACGCTTTCATTTAAATTAAAAATGGTGGCAAAATTAAACGGCAAGCGTATTATTTGTGAGATTCCATCATGAGGAAGAATATACTTATTGAGGCTAAGCGACAAACTATTTTCTAGTTTTAAGTAAAAAAACTAAAACTAATTTTTATACCCTCCACCATATGGAGGGTATAATTAAATTTGTCATTCCGTTTGTAACACATCGAAATATTCGTCGGAGACCCTATAAAGTATATATATTATTGATCAGCATAAAATTCTATGTCGATTTGACCATGTCCGTCTGTCCGTCCGTCCGTCCGTCTGTCTGTCTGTTGAAATCAAGATACAGCTCGCAATTTTAAAGATAGAGAGTCAAAATTTGGTACAGAAGTTTCTATTACTTGCAGGTTGGTTGGTATTGAAAATGGGATATATCGGTCCACGTTTTGATATAGCCCCCATAGAACGGTACCTCCCGATTTTCGGTATTTTTAAGGTTTTCGCTTCATTATCCTACCAAAAGGGCTGAAATTTGGTACGTAGTCTTCCTTAGGGGTATAAAACTTTCCCCCAGAATTTTGTCGGTATCGGTCTACACCTTCATATAGTCCCCATAGAACGGTACCTCCCGATTTTCGGTATTTTGAAGGTTTTGGCTTCATTATCACACCGAAATGGCTGAAATTTGGTACGTAGTCTTCTTTAGGGGTATACAATTTTCCACCAGAATTTTGTTGGTATCGGTCCACACCTTCAAATAGCCCCCATAGAACGGTACCTCCCGATTTTCGGTATTTTTAAGGTTTTAGCTTCATTATCCTACCAAAATTGCTGAAATTTGGTACGTAGTCTTCTTTAGGGGTATACAACTTTCCCTTAGAATTTTCTTCTTTAGGGGTATACAACTTTCCCTTAGAATTTTGTTGGTATCGGTCCACACCTTCATATAGCCCCCATAGAACGGTACCTCCCGATTTTCGGTATTTTTAAGGTTTTAGCTTCATTATCCTACCAAAATGGCTGAAATTTGGTAAGTAGTCTTCTTTAGGGGTATACAACTTTCCCCCAGAATTTTATCGGTATCGGCCTACACCTTCATATAGTCCCCATAGAACGGTACCTCCCGATTTTCGGTATTTTGAAGGTTTTGGCTTCATTATCACACCGAAATGGCTGAAATTTGGTATTTAGAGTTCGTTGGGGGTACTCAAACTCCCCTTTAAATTTGTCGGTATAGGTCCACGCCTTCATATAGCCCCCATGGAAAGGTACCTCCCGATTTTTCATATTTTGAAGGTTGTGTCTTCAATATACCACCAAAATGGCTGAAATTTGGTATTTAGTCTTCAATGTGATATAAAACTGTTCGTCAGAAATATGTCTGTACAGGTCCACGCATTCATATTGCCCCATTTCTGACTAACATTCGTCGGTATAGGTCCACGTTTCGATATAGCCCCCATAGAACGGTACCTCCCGATTTTCGTAATACTGAAGATTGTGACGTCAATATCCAACCGAAATGGCTGAAATTCGTTATTTCGTCTTCCAAGAGTTATAAAATATTCCAGAAGAGTATTAGAAGCGTACTTCTTGATTTTCGGTATTTTTTAAGTTTTAGTCACATTCTCTTACCGAAATATAGGAAATTTGGTATTAAGTCTTCTTTGAGCCTAAAAACTTTCCGTCAGAAATTTGTCGGTATAGATCGACGTTTTGAAATAGCCCATATAGAATGGTGCCTCACATTGTTTTACCGAAATTGCTGAAATTTAGTATTAAGTCTTCTTCATACACGAAAGGAAACTAAATATTCCATTTTACTTCAATACAACTTGTGGTGGAGGGTATAACAAGTTCGGCCCGGCCGAACTTAACACCGTTTTTACTTGTTTTAAATTATTTTTTATTTTTTTTTTAATTTAAAGCTTCTCTACAATTGGTGTATATTTATTCACAGTTTTTTCTTTCAAAGATATATGCTCTGTTCCAGAACCTGCAAGAAGCTACTATTTTTTACTACGATAACATTTTTTCCCTTTATGTTATCGGAAAAAATAGTAGATTAGTAGATTCTTGCAGTACTGGAACAGACCAATAAACTTCGGAACCCATGTACACATATTGATTTTCAGCGTCCATGGGACATGAGCCTCTTAGAATTCAAATGCACTCATATCATTATGGTGGATATATTTTAGCCATTTCTATAAACATCAGCAAGTGACTCTACCTTGTCGTTGAAATCATAAAAAGCTATTATTTTGTATAAATGTTATAGCTTTCGAATAAGACAATGGAATTGAAATCTATTGGTTGTATAAATACGAGAATACAATACAACAATCCGTAGTTTCCTGTGATTTTGTATATCAAAGAATGAAAATAAAAGGGGTTCTGCTGTTTTTAAATAATTTATTGTAATTTCTATACAAGAAGTGCGATTCTCCAACTCATTTTTTGCGTTAGTCGAAGGTCACACTAGCGCTGTTTCAACATGGCGACTTCGAGTTTATAGGCGAGGGGTATGAGGTAGTGAAACCTTTGTACATGGATTTCTGTGTTCATGATGTTGCCTCCTCCTATTTTCGTAACAAAAACTCGCTAGTGTGACCATCGACTTACCGAAAAAATCGGTAAAATTAAATTGCTTATAATTTCGGTAATTAACGATATTTTTCAGTAAATTAGCGATCAAAAAAGTAGTCGTTAAGATCTGCCTATAGCAAGACTGCTGTCAATTTATATTTAAACTTTTCACTCATACTTTTGCGTTTTAATTTTACCGATTTTTAACTTAACTTAAAATATGAGTTAGAGAATTTAAAAAATTAAAAAACTAAGCTATTAATCCCAACGCTTCAAATGTTTAAAACATTTCTAGATAAAATATCATTGGAATACATTACACAGTTCCAAAGGACTTTCTCACTAATCGGAGGCCTAATGGACTAATTCCTTTAGAGAAAAGGAACACATAACATTGTTTTTAAAGGGAACTAAGTTACCCAACACTAGGTTCAAAATACTTTTGCTTATCATAGTCAGCCAACGATGGTTGAAGGGTAGAAAAATCATTCGACAATTCAAATAGTTAATTCCATATTGTCTGTATAACTCAGTCAACAGTGGCTAGCCAAAAAGACGAGATGTGGACCGAAAACTTTGAAAATCTTAATTTTTCTTATTTATACACCAATTGCTATTGCTAAGAAGGAAAACGTCAATGAAATAAATAAGAATCTAATGCTCAAGATAGGAAAAAATATTGATGACCGGATTATCGAGGTACGAAAAATATGAGATGTCCGGATTACCGAGTCTACAATGTAAAAAATTCTAGTGTCCGGATTAGCGCGTTGTCCGGATTAGCGAGTGTCCGGATTATCGAGACGATACTGTACATAGAGTTGTCTACAGTTGTTCAGTGGTACTGGTGACAATGTCAGTAGTAATGCTTGGTTTACATTTGCGAAATCCACTCGATTTCAACTGTCAAATCCATAGGTTAAACGTCAAATGAAATCCAGATGAGATTTCATTTGACGTTTGAGCTATGGAATTGACAGTTGAAATCGAGTGGATTTCGTAAATGTAAACTTAGCATAAGTCAGTATTGATTCAGTATTGACATTTGCTACAGGAATTTTTTTTGTACAACTGTAAAGCAGTATGTTATATTGTACCTTTGGGAATATTTATCTATGTAATGCTCGGTTAAGATTTACCAAATCCACTCGATTTCAACTGTCAATTACATTGCTTAAACGTCAAATGAAATCCAATGGATTTCAGATGGGATTTCATTTGACGTATACACAAGGGAATTGACAATCGATTTCGTAAATGTAAACTTAGTATAACAATGTTTTTAAAAAAACCATACAGTCAACCAAAAAAGTCTACATACACCCTATAAATCTCGAGTTTTAAGGGTTATACCCCAGTTACACTTAACCGGATTAACCCAGTGGGTTTGGGTTTCACATGTCAATTCCATAACGCAAACGTCAACTAAATCCTCACGAAGTGGGTTAACCCGGCAAAACACTCTAATGTAACCGTACTATAAGGAAGCATTTTTATGAAAATCCAAGTATATAGTTTTATTTCATATCCCTAATAAACAGTATTAAATACAACAAAAATTTATTCCAAAATACGAATAGCGGTAAATTCTATAAAAATTTAAAAATTAATAGGGAAAAAGTGTACATACACCCCAACGAAATATTGAGATTACCGTACACTTTTATGGAATAAGCAATACAAATTTACATTTTATTGCATTGCATTACATCTTTGGTTGGCCATGATATATGTATTTTTGACAAAATAGGAACATATTTGTGGATTAATTGCCATTATTTAAGGTCGGACTTCGCGTATAGCTCGTTAAAGCGGACCCTTGCAGATTACTTTGAGTTTTCAGTCCGGCAGTTTATAAAGCCCCTGAAAATACAGTGGGACTAATAATTTTGAGACCCTAGAGCGCTTTGATACTGTTCTTATGAATAATATATGCTCCTGAGCTTCGCTACATGTACGAATTTCTGAGTTTTTCATAAATTGTATAGTTTTCGCAGCATTCCAAGGGTTAAATTACATACAGGAGCCTTGGAATTACCTTGTAATAAGGTCTGATATAATTAGCTCCTAAAGCTTACAAAGCATCAAAATAAAAACAACATCAATGAATGCATGAAATTTGTATGAAATTTACACTGTTAACTACTATGCTCTCGTATTATGATCGTTAGGGTCACTTAAAGCGCTATAAATGTTGGATACTTTTACATTTCTGATTCAGTGGATGCTCGAGGATTGTACTAGACCTTATTACAAGGTAACCCAAGGCTTCTGCATGTAATTTTCCCCTTGGAGTTCTGCGAAAACCAGGGTTTCGGAGTCGAAGTCTACGAGTCGGAGTCGAGCAATTTTGCTGGAGTCGGAGTCTGAGTCGAAAAAAATAACTCGACTCCGACTCCGGGCAAAATTCTTTCCACGTTATAGAAATATAACATTAAATCAGTGTTCGAAAAGAAACAGTACACTAAAATAACGTACCGTACCAGGTACGGTATCACTAAAAAATATTTTAGTGTACCGTACCGGTACGCAACCACTAAAAAATATTTTAGCGTACCGTACCGGAGCACAATGAAAATTGTAGTGAACCGCAGTCGGTACACTAAAAAATCGTAGCGTACCGCAGTCGGTACACTAAAATATCGTAGTGTACCACTGGTCGGTTCACTAAAAAATAACGTACCGGTAATGTACCACACATGTGTTTTTTTATTATGAGGAAATATGAATTGTTATATGCTTTCTTGGGAAAGAAGGCAAGTATAATAAATAAAATTCAATATTGTATAAATTAATTACATTTTAATCGTTTATAAATATTGAGAAAATTACTAGAAAATATAATGTTGTTTAAAAAAATAGTGAATTATAAAATCATTTACATGAATGAGTAAAGAATAATTTTACTTTTTTTGATGTTATTAGCATTTTTTGGAAAAAGATTATTCAGACAAATTTAATATTTGCTATACAATCCACATTAATATTACCAGTACCAACAAAAATACCCATCTATTTTGTTTGTAGCGAACAGTACTGTTCATCACTAAGGTTTTTTTTCCAAGCTATGTTTATTTACACATTTAAAAGTATTTGTAGCCAAATTACAAATTTTAATATGATTTTTTCAATATGGAATGTATTTATCATAACACCAGTATGAGGTTACTAATTGATGTCATAAGGATGTTTAAAAATCCCCTCGTGCAAAATCATTATTACTGGCGGCACCAATAACAGAAAATCTATTCATAGCAAGGTAATGTGGACGATCAACGAGAATTTTGCCTGTTACTTTGTGGTACTACTGAAAAGGACGAAGCAGTAAAACTTCGTAGTTCGTATTGTTGGAACAATGAAAATAATATACGTATCTGTAATGTAACATACATGTGTTTTTATGAATTATGAGAAAATGTAAAATATTTAATGGTTTAATGGTTGACCCCACAATTGTGTTATATACATATGTATATCCAAAATATTTGTATAAAGTAATAAGGCACGTGTTGGTGTCACATTGATGTCTTAAAAAAATCACATACGCCTATGTAAAAATTATTGGTGCAGTATTGATCTAAGGTGTCCACAGAATCTAACGACAGTTAAAATATTTTGTTTTACATCAGCCAAAGCAAAATAACGTTTAATTTTTTGTTCACAATTTATGGAATGGTTTTTATAATATATTTTAGTAGTAAATTTGCGATCGTCGTATGCAGTCTTCCTACAAAGTAATTTTAAAGTTTTTCGTGAAGACAGGTGAGCAAAAAATATTTTATATAATATGTTATTTATTGTAACTCGGATTTTACACATATGTAAATCACGTGACATCCGCTTTTCTTTCAAATTCTGTACTTTGTTAAAGCTTCTTAGTAGGGAGTGTCGCGGGATGGCGCGTAGATTTTTTATTTTATTTTTAGTACATATAGTTCTTACCAAATTTGTAAAGTTTTAGCTGCAACAAAGTGCAACAAAATATTTTATAATTGTTTTTATTATTATTTTCTATCTAATATTAGCAAAATTCGGGAGGTACATTTCTATGGGGGTCATATCAAAACATGAACCTGTGCAGGCAATTCTCCGTCGGAATATTTTATACTCCCAACGTAGACTAAATGCCAAGTTTCAACTAATTCGGTTGGATAACGTGGCTACAACCTTCAAAATAATCAATATCGGCGGAACCGTTCTATGGGGGCTATGTATAACCCCAACGGACACTAGATACCAAATCTAAGCCATTTCGGTGGGATAAATTATGGACAAACGTAAACGTATTCTACCAGCAGAAAGTTTGAGTTTTTGGAGGCATTATTCTCATATTCTTACCATGGCAGAACTACCAGGTAGTGGTATCACACCAGCTGATCGAATATGAAAAGTAAACCCACTTTATAAAAAAAGTATTTTTGTTGTAATTTCCCCAACAACATAAAGAAAGTTTTGACATAACATATTCAAATTTTTACGATGCCACTACCTGTGTAATTGTGCCTTGATTCTTACCATTTTTTGTTACCTATTACAAACGGATTTTATGTTTTATGCAATTTTATTTTAATTAATTCAAACATATCAACATTAAAACTTCAACAGAATAAACATATTAAAATTTTAAAATATACTACCTGGAGACTCAATCTTTAGTGATCCGACTGTGCCTGTTTTGTTTGTTCATGTGGATTGGACAACAAACATAACCTTTCTATGAATTGACTTTTGCCGCAAATAAACATCCTTATGACATCAACATATTAACGTTATTCTTTTCCATTCATAGAAATGGTTTTACGATACATGCATTACCACCCCTTTTTACTTGTAAAAACTGTCTAATTATTTAACTAGGGAACAAATAATATTTAAAAAGCAGTGTTTTAATATGTACATTGACTACAAAGACCCTAATGAGCCCATAATAAAATTTTCTCAAAGCAAGTAAATAGAAATACATACATTAATAATATGGGTTTTAAACCTAATACTATAATAGAAGGTAAATTTATTAAAATATGTATTGGTTGCAAATTTTAGCTAATTTCATATTTTATACTAATTTTCTCAACATTCGTATACCGACCGAATTTACCACATTCGTGCATTTAATTTATATAATCTTGAATTTTAGTTACTATTCTTGCCCTTATTTTCAAAAACATCAAACATATAATTTTTCATCACAATTTACAAAAAACACACGTGCGGTACATTACCGGTACGTTATGTTTTAGTGAACCGACCAGTGGTACACTACGATAATCGTACTGTACCGCAGTCGGTTCACTAAAAAATCGTAGCGTACCGCAGTCGGTACACTAAAAATCGTTGTGTACCGCAGTCGGTACAGTAAGATTTTCGTTGTGCTCCGGTACAGTATCACTAAAATATTTTTTAGTGTTTGTGTACCGGTACGGTACATTATCGTAGCGTACCTATCCACCTTGGTACGGTACAGAACGGTACGGTACGATTCCATAGTGTTTATTTTCGAACACTGCATTAAATTTGGAACAAGAACATTTTTTAAAAATCGTTATTTATTTTAAAATAAAGTCTTATACCATATATGCAAACGGTATATTATACTATGTTAAATGACAATTCACAGGATATTTACTATCCTCTGAAGTGTAGTCTATTCATCCCTATTTTGTTGATCCAATTGATTGTTTACAATTTGCAAACAAAGGTAAAGTTCTATGACAATCGAATTAAGATTGGACCCTTAACCTCTTTCATCAGAAGTCTTACTGGTCTTCTCACAAAGGTCTATTGGTATTCTCATTATGTTTTTTTATGAGAAGTCATCCTTGTCTTCTATTAAGGACATTGTAGTTTCTATGGGAAATCTTACTAAATATCCTGTGACACAAAATGGAAGTCAAGATCTGGGGGTGGAAAAATTCCTTTTCGGGATGAAAGCCCCAATTGAGAACCCTAGCTTTATATCTCTGTTTAGAGATATTGTTTCATCATTTTTAGATGACATGTTTTCAGTTAAATAGAATGAGGAACCTTTATGTCGAATATGATGTCCTTCTAGCTCAGTTCCTTTCATGTTCTTTTAGTTCTTGAACTCAAAAAGTAAAACAAAATAAAATTTTCTACAAAAATGTTCCACCGAAAATTATATGTAGCTTTCCCATATCCAAGAAATCGATATTGTCACGTTTTCATTGTTCTTTATCACTTTAACCCGTTACTTTCTCAAAAAAACGTATGTTTATGTATTTCGGGAAATTTTGCATAATCTATTAACTACATATATATGAAATTCGGATGGTTACGCTTTTGAGGTAGGGCATCATAAATTTGTTATTGGTCAACGACAGATTCATCACGCCATAACTCAGAAGTCGGACAAACGGCGAATCTTTCTTCTAGAATTCATTATCAATGAGGGCTCAATGTGTGTCCGAGTTTTCTACACAATCAATAGCATATACGAAATTCGATTAAATACATAATCATAGAGTTTTCATGAGAAAGAATTGGGTAAAAGTTATAAAGGACAATGAAAACATGACAATATCGATTTCTTGTCCTAGTGGACCGACCTTACATACAATTTTCCTAGCAACATTTTTGGAGAATATTTTAATGCACGAAATCTCATCGTGTTCTAATTTTTCAGTTCCAGAAAACATCCATCTTCCTACGTGATGAGTGGTGTACACAATATATCTCAAATATTTCAATAAAATTATCCACTCCACACCAACGTTCAAAATGTGAGCGCTGAATTTTAGTTTAAGGGGTGATCCCTACCTATAATTTCAGAAAAAAAGTAGAAAGTATAAATAGCATAGAATATGTGGTCAAATTTAATTTAAGTCGATCGGAACTATATTGCCTTAGTATGAGCGTTGGATGGCAACGATTTATGTTATATTGTATCGGCTCCAAAAATATATGACAATTGGTTTATTTGTTTTCGAGCTAGAGTTGGCGCAAATGCTTTAATAAAACAGGGTTTCGTAGACGGCCTCAAAACTTCGTAATATTTTTGTCTTTCATACGAACAAAAAATCTGCCAAAAAGTTACGTAGTTTTCTCGGAAAAAAGGAAGGATCCAACGTCAGGATTGCAAGAGAAATGCAATAATTTGATAACAAAATTGTTCGAATTAAAAATAATTCCGAAGGTCCTAACAGTGGACTCAAAATACAACATAAGGAACGCTGTGAATTTTAAAACCAAAATTAATAACCAACACATTGACAATGGTGAAATACTAATCTCTTTTGATGTAGTGTCTTTATTTCCTAGTGTTCCAGTAAATCTGGCAATAAACACAATAAAGGAGAAGTGGCATATATTAACGGAACACACCAAAATACCCCAAAACCTTTTTATAGAAATGCTCACCTTATGTATTAAGGATTCAAGATACTTTCTCTAGAAGGAAAGATATTTGAACAACAAAAAGGAATGCCGATGGGTTCACCAATATATCCCATCATTTCGGACATCATTATGGAAAAACTGTTGGATGTAACCATGGCTAAGTTGATGGTAAAACCAAGGAGTCCCTATGATTTGTATATAGGCCAAAATATAGAAAAAATTTAAAAATTTGTGCATATTTTATTCATTTTAAGTGGTATGGGAAATCACTCTCGGAGTCGACCCGGAGTCGGAGTCGGAGCCGGAGTCGTGAAAAAAAACTCGCCTGGAGTCGGAGTCGAGCCAAAAATACCTCGACTCCGAACCCCTGGCGAAAACTATAAAATTTATGGGAAAACTCAGGAATTCGTATATTTAGCGTAGCTTAGGAGCATATATTATCCACAAGAACAACTTCAAAGCGCTCTAGGATCTCAAAATTCTTAGTCCCACTGTATATTCTGGGGTTTCATAAACTATCAGATTAAATACCAAAAGAAATCTGCAAGGGTCCGCTTTAACGAGCTATACGCGAAATATGATCTGAAATAACGGCAATTAATCCACAAATATGTTCCTATTTGGTCAAAAATACATATATCATGGACAACCAAAGATGTAATGCAATGCAATAAAATGTAAATTTGTATTGCTTATTCCATAAAAGTGTACGGTAATCTCAATATTTCGTTAGATATCATGAACAACCAGAGGCATTCGCTAAAGCAAAAATGTAAAATTTGTATTGCTTATTCCATAAATTTTACGGTAATATCCATCCATAATATCCATTCCCTATTATTTTTTAAATTTTTATAGAATTTACCGTTATTCTTTTTATGGAATATATTTTTGTTGTATCTAATATTGTTTATTAGGGATATGAAATAGAACTATGTACTTTGATTTTCATACAAATGCTTCCTTACCCTTAAAACACGAGACTTATAGGGTGTATGTAGACTTTTTTGATTGACTGTACATATGTATGCATAAACACACATACCTATGCCTATCAGCGGGATAAAACCACTGTGCATTGAAAATCACCAACACCCCTGCGAGGTTGTTTGTACTTGAAATATTACCACAAATGTGATCAATATGTACGAGTATGTTGTAGACGTCAAAATACTTCATGTGGTTTTTTCTTAAAATCCCAAAAATTAAAAAGTAATAAAAGGCGCCAGTTTGATGCTGCGAAGTCAAACTCAATGGGCGTACTTTAAAAAAGGTGAAATTTAGTTGTTGTGAATATCCTTTGACGCTTACTAATTGTGTTGTTTAAAAAATAAACAAAAAAGTCACACAACAATGACATCGACAGTAACAAAAGATTACACGGTTCTAAAAATTTGAAACATACATACCCAGCAAATCAATCGTACCGACATCGTAACGAAATTGGAACAAATTTCGGACGATACGTCCGATTTCTGTGGTGCGATTCTGTAACTCATTTTTCAAGTTACCGACAAATATCGGTAAAATTAAAATGTTTATAATTTCGGAAAATAACGAAATTTTTCGGTATGTTAAAAACCAAAATAAAGCTGTTGCTAAATTATACCGATAGCAACAGTGCTGTCAACTTTTATCGATACTTTTCATTCATAATTTTGCGTTTTAACGTTACCGATTTTTGTCGGTAACTCAAAAAATGAGTTACAGAATTCCACTACTGACCCGAAATCGTACCGATATCTTAACGAAATCGGAACGAAATCGGTACAAAATCTGAACTATTTCCTCTCCGAAAAATCGTTTAGAAATCGGAACGAAATCTGAACGACGTTTCTTCTTAAATTGTTCAGACGTGTAGGACATCAGACATATGGTTTGCTGGGTGCATACGTTCATACAAATACGCTTAAACTAAGCAATGGTGTAAGAAAGAAGGTGATACAATAATAGCAACCTATGTCTTCATTTGCTGTCAAAACATATTTTTAATCAAAAATAAATAACAAATATTTCGCTTCTATAAAAAATATCTGTGTACAACATCTTTGTTTAAGCTTCGCGAATAATATTTTAACGTTTTCTTCTAACTTCTGTGGGTATTTCGCGCGCAAAAAAAAAATTGACAGCAAATGAAGACTACAACCTAACGTCAACTATTGGATCACCTTGTTAAATTCGCCTTGCACTAATACCCCGTTTATATATAACCGGATTTAACAAACCGACTGGGTTTTAAATGTCAACTCCATTGCTTATATTTCAAACAAATCCTCTCAAAGAAGGTTAACCCTGCAAAAAGCTCTAATATAAACAGCATATAAGCCAAACAAAAACACAAAAATTTACAAAACCCCAAAAATTCCGAATCAGTAAACTATTTTCTAATATATTTTTTGGGTTGCCGACAAAAATTGGTAAAATTAAAATGCTTATACCGATAGCAGGAGTGATGTTAACTTTTATTTGAACTTTTCATTCATAATTTTGCGTTTTAATTTTACCGAATTTTGTCGGCAACTCAAAAAATTAGAGAATCACACAAAAGAAATCTTAAACTTTGTATGTTTTTGAGGAGCTATGTTATGTATATTAGAGTTATCCAAAAAAACAAAAGTTCTTTTTCTTTGGAACTCCTAACCCCTAAAAGAAATCGTTTTGTAGCGCCCTTTACAGCATGTTCGTGAAAATGCACCTTTGGCCCCGTATAAATAGAGATGGACAGTGAGTAAATACCCAATGGGTAAATACCCGGTAAATTGGGTAAATACCGGGTAAATACCCATTTGTGGGTATTTATTTGGGTATTTAATATATTGAATCGATAATGCAACATCTTACACCCTATTTCTGGGTTTAGGTTGTGAAATCGTTTCAAAAGGGATAGTTTTATAATACTTTAAACAAGTGGGTAAATACTTGGGTAAATACCAGAGTATTTACCCAAATGTTGGGTAAAAACTCTTTAACTGCCGAACCACTAGACGTAGCCTGACGAAATTTTGCTCAAATCTTACTTATATCCAGAGAACATCTGGTATTGAAAATGGCGTCTGTGGGTCCATGTTTTCATATAGCCCCCATATAACCGTACCTCCCGATTTAAGGTATTTTTCACCTACTAGCCACATTTTGCAACCAAATTGGCTGTAATTTGGCACAGTGAGTCCTCAATGAGTATAAAATAACTTTGCAAAATTTTTGCAACGTAGGTCCATATAAGGGTACCCCGATTTCGAGTATTTACCCAAATATTGGGTAAAAACTCTTTATCTGCCGAACCACTTGACGTAGGCTGACAAAATTTGGCTCAAAACGTTCTTATATCAATCGTATTAAAGGTATTGAAAATGGAGTCCCTGGGTCCATGTTTTGGTATAGCCCCCATATAGCCGTACCTACCGATTTAAAGCATTTTTCATATATTAGCCACATTTTACAACCAAATTGGCTGTAATTTGGCACAGTGAGTCCTCAAGGAGTATGAAATATCCTTGCAAACATTTGTCAACGTAGGTTTACGCTTTCTTATAGCCCCCATATAAGGGTACCCCGATTTCGAGTTTTTACCCAAATATTGGGTAAAAACTCTTTATCTGCCGAACCACTTGACGTAGGCTGACGAAATTTGGCTGAAATCTTACTTATATCAAGAGAACTTCTGGTACTGAAAATGGGATCTTTAGGTCCACGTTTTGATATAGCCCCCATATAACCGTACCTCCCGATTTCAGAAACCCATATTGGGGCTACAAGAAAACGTGGATCTACGTGGACAATTTTTTGCAAGGATATTTTACACATATGGGGAACTCACTGTACCAAATTACAGTCAGTATGATTGTAAAATGACGCTAATAGGTAAAAAATACCTTAAATCGGGAGGTACGGCTAATTGGGGGCTATACCTTTAATACTATTGATATAAGAAAGTTTTGAGCTAAATTTTATCAGCCTACGTCAAGTGGTTCGGCAGATAAACAGTTTTACCCAACATTTGGTAAATACTCGGGTATTTACCCAAGTATTTACCCACTTGTTTAAAGTACTTTAAAACTGCCCATTTTGAAAAGATTTCACAAGTATAGACTTTCGTTTTACCTAAGGCCCCATACTGAAGCATTTTTTGCATAAGCGGAACTAAGAATAGATTTTCTATTTTGAATGAAATCTTTCTCGATTATTGCGTCATAATCCGAATATCCGATTCATAGATACCAAATCGTTCAAAATCAAACAGCCAGCTAACAAAAATGTACCGCATGTTACTGATATTTGTCCAGTAGCAGACAGCTATGCCCCAAGGATGTGCGCATAGTAGTTTTCAGGGGAGGTGCCCGATGTAGCCCACCTCAAGATAACACTATGCTTGGAATTTTTAAATATTTTTAAGTGGCCCAAAAGGGACATTAAGCGTGGAATTTTTAAAGATTTGTTGGTGGCCCCAAAGTGGAGGATATGCTTGCATTTTAGGTGGTCTCAAAGTGGACGATAAGCGTAGATTTTTTGTTGGCCTCAAAGTGGACAATAAGCGTGGATATATACCTCGACCGCCGCACAGTGGTTAGAAATCGATTTTTCTGGCCAAAACCCCCATTTTTATTGTGTCCGATGGTAAACATATTGAAACTAAGGAAAGCAAAAAATTAGAACAAAATATCGAAAGGAGTGGTTGTGGCGTGCTCCTAAACAGAATAATGTTTCCCAATTTTGGAAAATACGCAATTTGTGCAAAGTTCTGGAGAAAGAAGCAGCATTTTTTCAGAAACTAGAACAGATATTGTGTTCATTGTTTTTTTGTTAAGTACCTTTAAGAGTCGTATTAATAAATTACCGTAGCGTTTACACGAAGCGAGCTATTTTATTTTTCCTCAGGTACTAAATTTTAGTGAAATTCCAAGTTTAGTAGACTAGAACTCTTAGGAAACAGCTTGGAACGAAGTCTCGTTTTCAAAGATTGATGCCCGAGAGTGTCCTCTTTCAGCCCACATATACTTTTGTACCCGTCCCGTTCCGTCCGTTTAACACTTTTTTTAATTTTTTGAAATTACATGGTTAAAAATGTTTGTTTTTCCCATACCGTTTCCCATTTAAATTATGGCTTGCTTTTCCACACAAATGTAAATTTTTTAACATATAAGTTTTTATAAGATTTATAAGAGTTTTATGAAAACCCAGGGAGTATTTTTTCAATTCAGAAAATGTTTTTAAACAATTTTTATCCAATTTTTTTTTAATTTTTTGCATTTTTAAGGTTTGTTTATTGGCGTTTGACCTTTTTTAAATATTTAGAACATACGAAAAACTCAAACAAAACGCATATTTTGATGCAAGATATGAAAAAGAATAAATTTTTTGACTTTGACCTTGAATTCCTCTGCATCCGCTACACCGAATTGGTGGCTTTTAATGTGTCGGAAAGCTGAAAGTGTTATCTGTCGAACGAAAAATAATGAAAATATTTCTATCCCTTCCAAAGAGTTTTGACCAGGAAAAAGCGATTCTGAACCACTGTGCGCCGGTTTTATGCACCGGATTGACTCGGTGGAACCTTCGACTAGGGGCCGTCACCTAAATAATTATGTGTTTGTGTTCGTATGTTTTTTCATCATTGGGGTGGCATTATATCCCGGAATGCCTGCTCCGGGCTCTTTTGGTCCTTCGTTGAGATAAAGTGGATGTATGAAATGGATGCACTTCCGGGGCTGCTCTGGTCTTAGCCGCCTCTATAATTACTGTTATAGCAGTTATGTTGCTGCCTGCTGTGCCAAAATATCTCCCAGAGTGACCCCAACTTCTTTGTCGCATTCATCGTCGCCGTCGAAATATGAGAAACCCCCGCAGTATATTGTTCAGCGTCCCGGAAATTCATCATTCCTGCTATTCAATTGCAAATATTCCCGCAACAAATCAGTGAAATTGGAAAATTTTGAGTCCACAATAATCCACGATTACCCTCCACACCTAATGTCCTTTTTGGGTTCACTTAAAAATCTTTAAAAATTCGAAGCCAAATGTCCTTAGTGGGTCCGCTTAAAAATCGTAAAAAATCCGCGCCTAATGTCCATTTTGGTTTCACTTATAAATCTTAAAAAAAATCCGGAATCTTCGACTAGGGGCCGTCACCTAAATAATTATGTTTGCTTTCGTATATTTTTTCATCATTGGAGTGTCATTATAGATAAAGTGGATGTATGAAATGGATACACTTCCGAGGCTGCTCTGGTCCTAGCCGCCTCTATGATTACTGTTATAGGGGTTATGTTGCTGCCTGCTGTGCCAAAATATCTCCCAGCGTGTCCCCAACTTCTTTGTCGGATTCATCGTCGCCGTCGAAATATGAGACACCCCTGCAGTATATTGTTCTGCGTCCCGGAAATTCATCATTCCTGCTATTCAATTGCAAATATCTCTTCTTTGAGTCCACATAAAATTTCCATGCCTAAAGTCCCGTTTGGGACCATTAAAAATCTTACAAATTTCAATCATAATGTCCGTTTGGAATCATCGAAAAATCTTTAAAAATTCGATGCCTAATGTCCTATTTGGGTTCACTTAAAAATCTTTAAAAATTCCACGCCTAATGTCATCTTTGGGTTCACTTAAAAATCTTTAAAAATTCCTCGCCTAATGTCATTTTTGGGTTTACTTAAAAATCTTTAAAAAATCCACGCTTAATGTCATTTTTAGGTTCACTTAAAAATCTTTAAAAATTCCACGCCTAATGTCCTTTTGGGTTCATATAAAAATCATTACAAATCCTCACCAAATGTATTTTGTGGGTCCACTTAAAATCTTTAAAAAATGCACGCCTAATGTCCTTCTTCGGTTCACTTAAAAATCTTCACTTAAAAATCTTTAAAAATTCCACACAATTCCAAAATTCCAAAAATTTTTAAAAATTCCACATCTAATGTCCTCTTTGGGTCCATTTAAAAATCTTTAAAAATTCCACGCCTAATGTCTTTTTGGGTCCACTTAAAAATCTTTAAAATTCCACACCTAATGTCTTCTTTGGATCCACTTAAAAACCTTTAACAATTCCACGCCTAATGTCCTCTTTGGGTCCATTAAAAATCTTTAAAAAATCCAAGCCAAAGAACTACAAAATGGGCAAACTGAGTATGGACTTCCACGAGAAGTT